>NC_041392.1:350313503-350411946 GCF_002162155.2 Triticum dicoccoides
CAAGTATGAATCAGAAACTTCGTTGAGAACCAACAAACTATAATCTCAGTCATTGAGGCAATTGCAATTAATCATAACATAGGAAAGAGTCAATAAGAGATTTTTAGCAAGTCCACATACTCAACCATCATTTAGTCTTTCACAATTGTTAACACTCACGCAATATTTATAGGTATGAAGTTTTAATCGGACACAAAGAAAGATAGGGGCTTATAGTATTGCCTCCCAACCTTTTACCTCAAGGGCAATGTAAAAAATAATAGTCCATGAAAACTCACATCCAATTAGCTATATATATCTGGATCTTTCCAACATATTGTGCTTGCCAAAGGATAAAATGTAAAAAGGAAAGGTGAAGATCACCGCGACTCTTTGCATGAAGTATAAGACAAGAATAAAAGATAGGCCCTTCGCAGAGGGAAGGAGAGGTTGTCATGTGCTTTTATGGTTGGATGCACAAAATCTTAATGCGAAAGAACGTCACTTTATATTGCCACTTGTGATATGGACCTTTATTATGCAGTCCAGAACTATGATGATCTTGAAATAGCAAATACCGGCGAGGTATATTTATAGAAGGAGGCATCTGGTGATCGTCACATGTTTTAAATGATTATATATATATTAACGAATTGATCTTTCTTCTTTTAGCCCTCCGGATCGAGCAAATCTTCTACAGGTAGCAGGACACTGCGAGGCTCGGCCAAAAAGTTGAAGGAGGGCGTAAAGTACAACATCGATGCCATCAAACCTAATGGAGATCCAAGCACGCCTAAGAAGAATGCGGACAAGTTCATTCGTCAGTGTGGAGTTCTTGTGAAGGACAAAATCCCGAGCTCCATGCAATAATGGAAAAAGGCAGCAAAGAAACGTCTTGATCTTACTTTTGTGGATGAAAGAGCAAAAGATCTGCTTTGGGAATCTCTCATGGAACATTTCACCCTACCAGATCATTTCACAGATGCAGATGTGCAGGAAGTCAAGGATGCTGCTCTTAGGAAGATGGAAATTGCATTAAACCCACAATAAAACTATATGGGCCAAGTACGTCAAAGGAGGAAAGAATACTCCAGAATTCACGGGAACCCTGGAGAAGAAAAGAGATCACTGGCCCGCTTTCATGAAATTCAAGGAATTAGAATTAGCTAAGGAACGGTCGAGAGTAAACAACGTCAATACCGCGAAAAACGAGCATTTCCATACGCTGGGGCCAGGTGGCTACGCGGTGGCCTGGCCTAAGTGAAATAAGTCTGAGCAACAGATGCTGGATGCAGGGGTCACTCCTGTTACATTGAGCTGGCCGGAAAGATGTAGGACTTGGTTCTACGCGCATGGGGGGCGTTGGACCCAAAGACAGGCCATGTTTTGAAGAAGGCAAGTCTTAATGGAGCCGACGAAAAGATATTTGTTGCAATAGAAGAGGCTCGAACGGGGGTTCTCACGTGCAACAGAGAGAACGATGAGCTTTTGCGCGCCCTGGGAAATCATGAACACCTGGGAAGACCACAAGGCAAAGGCATTGTTCCGTGGTATGAGGGGTTTGCGGACTAGAACGCCAACTACAGAAGCCGTGTGAGAAGGAAGATGGAGGATGAGAAGAAGAGGAATGATGCGGAGCATCCTATGGACATCACCATGTCAAGAGTCCATTTGGCAAGTAACACGTGCCACATCTACTCCATAGATACAAAGGTGAATCATCTCCTTTACACATGTCCACTTGTACCTTTCGAGGATGGTATACTACTTGACCCCTCTCTCGTGTGCATACATAGGTGTGAGCGGAGCTACACATTCATCGAGTAGGAGTCCAAGAAGAAGGGAACATGTACACCATCCAAGAGGGAAGCCCGGAAGCGGAGAAGGAAGCGCCAAGAAGAAGGCTGCAGCTCCCAGGCGACCCCGTGCGCACGGGCCCCTCCGACCCCATTTTGTCCGCGGACTGGGATTTCCCGTCCACCCGTTTGTCCGTGGGCTCATGTTCTACTATGGGCTAGATTTTCATGATCTGGCCCCCAATTTCATCCTCAAAATCTCGGTGTTTATCGTCGTGTGCGAGTCCTTCCTCCGCATCAGGCCCCACTTCGGCCTATGGCTAAAAACCTTCAATGTTAAACCGAAGGTGGTGGGTGGCCAGCAAGCAGAGTGCGGAGGCGCCATGGTGGGAAAGATGCCTAATGTCACCTGGCTCGAGGGCACCTATGTGGATACCATAAAGGGGTGGCAATCGGGGTGGTTCTACATCACCGAGCCGCGCGACCCCAACTGGGTGGCGGCCCCCAAATTTTGATCCGGAATCCCCACGCGGCTCACCTCTTGTAAAGAGAAGGGCCTGTCCCGGGGTTCTTCGGTAGAGTTGACCGGACTCCAGACCTGTATCCGGAACATGATGAGCAAGAAAATCAAGCTCGTCAACGTGGTCCAGGTCATGCTCTTCTGCCGGATCCTCCCGTGTCAACGACGGGCATTCGATTTGTGGGAGTTCGACTCGGCCAAGCACCAGATGCTGCCAGAGCTCTATGACACGACGCACAAGGACGTCTGGAGGGTGCTATTCAAGGGCATCGAGATTCCTCCTTCCCTCACCGAGGACCGTGGACTCAGCGCAAAACGCCGCGCCAATCCGGTAAGTTTTTATATCTCTCAAGGTATTTATTTGCCCCATTTAATCATATGCAGGATCTAAGCTTCTATGCCATTAACAGGACTGGATAAAGACAGCGGAACATCTTGATTGCCCAGCCCCCCTGCCCGAAGATCCTGCAAGCGCTCTCCTAACGGAGATGCTGACTCCGGCACCTTACAAGGTGCCGGTGAAGAAGACCAAGAAGAAGGCCGCGGGGACCCGAAATGGTCTCCAGTGCAAGGTTGTATCGGACTCATCGTCCGATGACTCCGACACGCACTCCTCCCACGAAGACGAGGAGGAGGAAGAGGAAAGTTCTCCCATCCATCCGGGGGAGACAAGAAAAGGAAGGTTGACCCATCCGGGGAGGCCGAAGTGTCCAAGAGTGGAAGCACCCTCTGAGGGAGTCTTGGATTAGGGGGTCTCCGGATAGCCGGACTATATCCTTTGGCCGGACTGTTGGACTATTAAGATACAAGATTGAAGACTTCGTCCCGTGTCCGGATGGGACCCTACTTGGCGTGGAAGGCAAGCTAGGCAATACGGATATGGATATCTCCTCCTTTGTAACCGACCTTGTGTAACCCTAGCTCCCTTCGGTGTCTATATAAACTGGAGGGTTTTTGTCCGTAGAACAACATACAATCATACCATAGGCTAGCTTCTAGGGTTTAGCCTCTCTGATCTCATGGTAGATCTACTCTTGTAATACTCATATCATCAAGAACAATCAAGCAGGACGTAGGGTTTTACCTCCATCAAGAGGGCCCGAACCTGGGTAAACATCGTGTCCCCTGCCTCCTGTTACCATCCGCCTTAGATGCACAGTTCGGGACCCCCTACCCGATATCCGCTGGTTTTGACACCGACATTGGTGCTTTCATTGAGAGTTCCACTGTGTCGTCACCATAAGGCTTGATGTCCTTCGATCATCACTAGCGATGCAGTCCAGGGTGAGGCTTTTCTTCCCGGACAGGTCTTCATATTCGGCGGCTTTGCACTGCAGGCCAATTCGCTTGGCCATCTAGAGCAGATTGAGAGCTACGCCCCTGGCCATCAGGTCAGATTTGGAAACTTGAACTACACGGCCGACATCCGCGGAGACTTGATCTTCGACGGATTCGAGCCCATGTCGGACACGCCATATAGTCTTGACGAGCATGATGTAACTCTGCCGTAGGACAGTGTTCGGGATATCACATTTGCAGCTACTCCGTCCATCAAAGCAAGTCGCGCCATCCGAGAGCGGAGGGATGGACCCCACCATGGAGGCCGCACTCTCAGCGGTGATAGAGCCGGATACTGACTTCACCCCTTACGAGAGCCGTGTCGCCAAACCACTGGATTCATCTCCGGCCACAGACTCCGAGCCGCTCATATCCGTGCCCGTCGAGTCTGACTGGGCGCCGATCATCTCCGCGGACATCTTTCAGCACTCACCCTTCGGGGATGTGCTAAATTCATTAAGGTCTCTCTCCCTGTCAGGAGAACCTTGGCCGAACTATGTCCGTCTAGAATGGGATGTGGACGACGAAGAAATTCGCTGCCGACCCACCACCCACTTAGTAGCTACTATCGACGACTTAACCGACATGCTCGACTTCGGCTCCGAAGACTTCGACGATATGGACGACGAAGTCGGAGACGAACAGGATCCACCGCCCTTGGGGCACTGGACCGCCTCCTGATCATATAATATATACATGGTGGACACCCCCAAAGAAACCAATGGCGACGAGAAAGCGGAGGATGATCCCTCCAAGAAGCAACCCAAGCGCCAACGTCACCGGCGCCGTTCTAAGTCCCGCCATAGCAAGAGCAGTGATATCGGCACAGGAGATAATAACACTCCGGATAGCACCGAAGACAACAGCAATCCCCTCCAGCACGATGCAGAGCTAGAGGACGAACAAGCTAGCCCCCAGAGCAGGCAGCAGATGGAAAGCCGGAGGAGGACAATTACATGCCTCTCCGAAGACGAGGCGAGCCTCGGCGACAACGAGTTTATTGTGCCTGAGGACCCCGTCGAGCAAGAGCGCTTCAAGCGCTGGCTTATGGCCACGGCAAGTAGCCTATAGAAGAAACAACAACAACTTCAAGCTGATCAAGACTTGCTAGCAGACAGATGGACCGAAGTCCTTGCGGCCAAGGAGCATGAACTCGAGCGCCCGTCCAAGAGTTACCCAAAACGCAGGTTGTTACCTCATTCACCAGTGTACGATGCAGTTGACCGGCCACTACGCGGTCGAGCCAGAGAGGCATTTCAGCCTAAAGTTCAGACCGCACCCTGTCGCCACTCAGTCAAAAATACTAAGGCCCGGGGCAACATAGAGGACCTGCGAGACATCTTGGATAGTAAGGCAAAAATTGCAATGTCAATATAAGGGACACGAGCACGTGCGCTCACACGGGACGATGATCGTCGCGTCGGATCCGGCCGGGCCGAATATAGCACACAAGACTCATACAAACTACGTCGGGATATAGCCCTGCACAGAGGCGCCGCACCCCACCTATGCTTCACTGATGAAGTTATGAATCATGAATTCTCAAAGGGTTTCAAACCTGTAAATATCGAATCATACGACGGCACAATAGATCCCGCTGTATGGATTGATGATTTCCTCCTTCACATCCACATGGCTCGCGGTGACGATCTACATGCCATCAAGTACCTCCCACTAAAACTCAAGGGACCAGCCCGGCATTGGCTGAATAGCTTGCCAGCAGATTCTATTGGCAGTTGGGAGGATTTGGAAGATGCATTTCTTGACAACTTCTGTAAGTGCATCTAGTGCCCCTTAGTGATTTTGCTGTATTGAAGACTTATAGGTTAAGGGATTAATGCGTTTGTGAGTGTACAAAGGTCTATAAGTCTATGAGGAGTTTGATATTTACAGGAAAAGTCGACCCCTAAAAATGAATATCTTCGACTGAAGATTTTGGTATTTCTGAAGACTTTCATGAAGACTTTGAAAGTGAAGAAATTGGTGTGTCTGTGAAGACTTGATATTCATGCGAGGAATATGAAGCTTGAAGACTTTCGTTTTCATAGTTTTGTTTCTCTCTTTCTTGAGTCATAGGAAACACCGTACTGTTAAAGGGGGTCGAGGAAATACTAAGGAAAATTTTCCATGTGATGCTCAACTCAAAATCCTACATCTACCAATCCCTTCGAGTGAAGCCATTGGAAATCTCATACAGTTCAGTCAATTTCTTCAGTGACAGAGACGAAGTTCTTCTGGTCTCTGAGGAATTTGTCCTGACTGAGGAGTTAGGAATTCGCCAGTGCGGATTGCCTACATAGTGAGGAACATGATAGCCCTAAGGATTTTGCTACTCAAAATTCCGACCGTTGCTGTGCTATGCGCCAGCTATCCCAAAATATCTATCCACCTAACGGTCATATCATTGAAGGGCACTTATGTCTTATCTTGTGGAGATGCTCCCTAGGCTATAAATAGCTGCCCCCTACAACCACTAGCTGGTTGGCTGCTCCGAGAGAAACCGACACTTGTCATTTGAGAGCAACCCATCCTCTGAGGACTTTGAGCGAAAATCATCAAGTGAGGAAAAACCAAAAACCCAAAACCCAAACACCTACAAACCCCAAGTGATTGAGCATCACTGAAGAGATTGATCCTGAGTGGATCCGACGCTTGTTACCTTTGAAGATTGTGCTTCTTCCAGACGGTTAGGCGTCATGGTCTAGAGCATCCAAGAGGAATTGTGGATCGCCGAGTGACCAAGTTTGTGAAGGTTTGGAAGTCGCCTGAAGACTTACCACGATTGATTGGACGAGGTCTGTGTGACCTTAGTTCAAGGAGAATATGGTGAGGACTGGGTGTCCTGAGCTGCGTGTTCAGGACTGGGTGTCCGGGACTATGTGTCCTCGAGTTTAAATACTCAGCCGCTCCAACCAGACGTACAACTGAGACAGCAGTTGGAACTAGTCTACCAAATCATTGTCTTCACCAAGCTTACTGGTTCTATTTCCTCATAACTGTGTTGTGGGTTTGTTCATATCTGTGTTTGAAGACTTTGACTGAAGACTTTCTCAATTTCCTCAGTTTAATTTCTTCAGTCTGTTTGTCTTCATTCTGTGTTATCCTGTGATTACGCTTTCTGTACTCTGTGCGTGTCTTCATTTCATCATGATGACTATGCTTGTATTCTGTTATGTTTACTTTTGAGTACTTATTCCGCTGCTAGTAGTTCTTCGCTAAGGAATTTCCTCACTGGCAAATTCCTTAGTGAAGAATTTCATAAAAATCGCCTATTCACCCCCCTCTAGTCGATATAACACACTTTCAATTGGTATCAGAGCAAGGTACTCCCTTGTTCTGTGTGATTTTGGTTTAACCGCCTGGAGTTTTATTTATGTCGACCGCAGGTATGATCAAGGTCTCTGCTGGGTATCCTACCTTCGATGGGATGGACTACCCCTACTGGAAGAATAAGATGTGAATGCATCTTGAGGCAATTGATAACAATCTCTGGTATGTTGTGGAAAATGGTGTTCCCTTAGTCAGACCTTCTCTGAATGCTGCTGATGTGAAGAGATTCAAGCAACTCGACTCTCAAGCGAAGAATATCATATGTGGCCATCTGAGCAAAGGACAGTATGGCAGAGTGAGTGCTTTGGAAACAGCGAAGCTTATCTGGGACAGGTTGTCCAAAGTGAATGAAGGAGTCTCAACTCAGCGTGACTCTCGAGTTGATGTTCTTCGCAATCTCTTCAACCGCTTCAAAAGACTCGACAATGAAAATGTTCAACAAACCTTCGATCGCCTCACTGACATCTCAAATGAGCTTCAAGCACTTGGTGCCACGGACATCACCGATCATGAGGTGGTGAAGAAATTGCTGAGATCGCTTGATTCCTCATTTGACACTCTGGCATTGATGATACAAGAACGTGCTGATTACAAGTCACTTGATCCCGCTAATATTCTCGAGAGGCTAAATACTCATGAGTTCCAACTTGCTGAAAAGAGAGATCTCTATGGTTCGAGCTATGGCAGATCACGTGCACTAAAGGCCAAGGCAGTATCTGAGTCCGAAGATGAAGACTCTGATAGCAGCCTTGGTGATCCCGAAGAACTGAGCCATGATCTGGCTCTGCTCGTGAAGAAGTTCCAAAAGTTCTCAAGACGTGGTCGCCTTGGAAGACCCTCAAGGAGCAATGATTCCTCATCAAGTGACTACAAGAGGAGGCTCTGCCACAAATGCAAGAAGCCTGGACATTACATTCAAGACTGTCCTCAATGGAAAAAGGAATCAAAGAAGAAGAAATACAAGGATTACAGTTCTGATGATGCGAAGAAAAAGAAGAAATCCTCAAAATCCTCATCATTAAAATCCTCAAAGCCTTCATATCACAAGAAGAGCAGCTCCAAGAAGGCCAGGGCATTCATTGGCAAGGAAATGGACTCTGAAGCTGAATCTGAAGAAAATGAGGAAGAGGAGTCATTTGAGGAGTCCGAATCCGGAGTGGCGAGCCTAGCTCTCGCTACTGCATTCGTCAGCAAGTCTATCTTCAACACTGAAGACAATAACCTCACCAACAAAGATGATGAAGGGGATGATGACTACGCTCCCACCTACTGCTTCATTGCAATGGGTGCCAAGGTACTCAAATATACCTCATCTGAATCAAGTGAGAATGAATCTGATGAAAATTTGAAGCCCATCTATTTTAAACTTGCTAAGATTGCTGTAAAACAACAAAGGGCTTTATAAAAGGTTCAAAACATGCTAGACAAAAGTGATGATATGTTGGGTGAAGAAATGGATCGCACTAAAGCCCTGACAGAAAATCTTCAGAGATTTCAGACTAGGTTTGACAATCTTCAAAGTCATCATAACACTCTCTTATCCGATCATGAGAAGCTTTCTTATGAATTTCTTCAAAGAAAGCAAGATCTTGAAAAGCTAAGAGTGAGTTATGAAGATCTTCAGAAGGAGCGCGATTCATTACTTGCTCAACAAATCAGCGATTCTCAGGAAGAATTTGTTCCTCCATGCTTGAAGTGCATTGATCGTGAATCTGCTAATTCTTCACCTGAATGTTCAAATGCTGCTAATGTTTCAAATTCTTCACATGCCTCTGCTATCACTAATTCCTCATATGAGGACATTGCTAGTATCACTTACGATGCAGGGCTGAAGGAATTGTACACGACAGACATGTACAAAAGCCTCAAAGGGCATCAGGCTCTTTGTGATGTGCTTAAAAAGCAGATCCTCAACAGGAACCCTAGGAAAGAGGGTATCGCCTTTGAGAGGAAACTCAATGCTGATGGTACATATTGGAAGCCTGAGCAGTACCCCAAAACTACATGGGTTGCTGCAAAGGGACCTCCAGTTGATCCATCAAACTTATCTGGATTTGCATGTGAATCTCCTCATTCTGATGATGAGTCAATTGACTCCAACTATAAGCTATTCAAAAATCAGAATGGTGAAGTATTTGCTAGATATGTTGGCACTAACTGCAGGAACGGCTCCCCTATGAAGAAAATCTGGGTTCCCAAAAGATGCCTTGAAAATCTTCAGGTGAATGTCATCATGACGCCACCTGTGAAGAATAGGAACCCCAGATCAAATTCTTCATATGGACCAAATTCTTCATATGGATTCAAGTCCTCATATGAACATCATCGTGCTAACCCATCTATTTCGCAGGGAAGATCTAAGGATTATGGATATGTGCATTATTCTTCAAATCATTATGTCCATAAGTCCTCGAAGAATTTCTCTCCATACTCTTATGCTTACTCTAACCCCTCTTATGTGAAACGAATTGGACTGGCTTCTATGCCATCCTTCTCGTATGGAGCTCGCACAATGATGAACTCTTTGCCACCCCTTCAGATGTGGGTGGTGAAGAAAAAGAACTAATCTCTTCTGCAGGGTCAGGTCTCCAGACACGCGTAATCGTCTGAAGAATTTGCTGGAGACCTGAGCAATGCCTGATAGGACGCAGGCTAATCATGAAGAAATGAACTTTCATTTCTCACGTCCTCATATTGCTTTATCAATCCTTTTACTTGATGAAATTGATCTGATGAATTGATGTCATATTCTTCACTGATGAAGTATATGAGTTTGTAAGCTGCACTAATTCGTCTGCAAGATGATCAACCTAAAGCCACCGAATGGGTCCTCGATAGTGGATGTACAAACCACATGACTGGTGACAAGAATCTATTGATGGATGCTCCATTATCTCCGTTGCATCTGAAGCATATCATCTTTGCTGACAAAGGCAAAAGTCAGGTATTGGGTCTAGGTAAGGTTGCGATTACAAAGGATCGACACATGGAGAAAGTCATGCTTGTTGAGTCCTTAGGACACAACCTTATGTCTATCTCAATGCTTTGTGATCTTTATATGGTTGTTTTCTTTGGCAAGTACCATTGTGTTGTGGTTATGGAAGCTGACAATTCCAAAGTCTTCGAAGGCTTTAGGAGAGGAGATCTGTATATTGTTGATTTCTCTACAGGACCACAACCAGCCGTGTGCTTACTTGCAAAAGCTTCAGAAGGCTGGCTCTGGCATCGACGACTTGGTCATGCAGGCATGAGGAATTTGCACACGCTAGCGAAGAAGAAGCATGTCATTGGCATCGAGAATGTCAAATTCCTCAAGGATCACCTATGCGGAGCCTGTGAAGCTGGGAAGATGACGAAGGCCAAGCATCCAGCAAAGACTATCATGACCACCACTCGCCCGTTTGAATTGCTTCACATGGATCTCTTTGGTCCTAATCATTATTCTGCTATTTCAAATGAAGCATCTCAATATGGCTTTGTTATTGTTGATGATTATTCTCGCTATACATGGGTATACCTTGTTACTTACAAACATGAAGTGCAGGAAGTCTTCAAATGATTTTCCTCGAGGGCTTCAACCAACTTGGTTGTGAAGATCAAGCACATCAGAAGTGACAATGGCACTGAGTTCAAGAATTCTGGTCTCAATGACTATCTTGATGAACTTGGTATTACTCATGAGTTATCTGCTCCCTACACTCCTTAGCAGAATGTCGTCGTGGAGTGCAAGAACAAGACTCTTGCTGAGATGGCTCGCACTATGCTTGATGAATACAAAATGCCTTGTCGTTTCTGGACTGAGGCAATTGATACTGCGTGCCACATCATCAACAGAGTATATCTTCACAAATTCTTCAAAAAGACTGCCTATGAACTCCTCACTGATAATAAACCCAATGTAAGTTATTTCAAAGTCTTCGGTGCTATTTGTTGGATTAGAGATCCTCATCACAACTCAAAATTTGCACCGAAAGCACATGAAGGTTTTATGCTTGGTTACGGAAAGGACTCACACACCTACAGAGTCTTCAACAACGTTCTTCACAAAGTTGTTGAAACTGTAGATGTGCGGTTCGATGAAACTAATGGCTCGCAAAGAGAGCACCTACCTACTGTGATAGATGAACCAACGCCTGAGGAAACTATCAAGTTCAAGGCTACTGAGGATGTCATTCCTACTAAAGAATCTGCTGAAGAATTCATTCCAGAACATGAAGAACGTCGAGCTAATGCACCTAAAGAAAATGCTGAAGAAAATGGTGCTAAAGAAAACGCTGATCAAACTCTTCAACGACAACTAGCTCATCCTCCCATTGCAAAAGAAGTGCAAGTTGAAAAGATCATCAATGACATCAAAGCGCCAGGTCCTCTCACACGCTCAAAAGCTTCACATTTGTCTAACTTTTGTGGGCAGTATGCTTTTGTCTCTATTACAGAGCCCACTAAGGTAGATGAAGCATTTCTGGAGCCTGAGTGGATTCAGGCCATGCAAGAAGAATTACATCAGTTCGAGCTCAACAATGTCTGGGAACTGGTCAAACATCCAGATCCTCGCAAGCACAATAACATCGGCACAAAGTGGATCTACCGCAACAAGCAAGATGAAAATGGCCTTGTGGTGAGGAATAAGGCATGGCTTGTACCTCAAGGCTACACACAGGTTGAAGGAATTGATTTCGATGAAACTTTTGCACCTGTTGCTAGACTTGAGGCTATTCGCATATTACTTGCTTATGCTAACCATCATGATATCACTTTATATCAAATGGATGTGAAAAGTGCATTCCTCAATGGTAAGCTTGAGGAAGAAGTATATGTTGCTCAACCCCCTGGTTTTGAAGATCCAAAGAATCCTGACAAAGTCTTCAGACTCAACAAGGCCCTCTATGGCCTCAAGCAGGCCCCATAGGCTTGGTATGATACCTTGAAGGAACTCCTCATGAAGAAAGGCTTCAAACCCGGTTCACTCGACCCTACTCTTTTCACTAAATCTTATGATGGTGAATTGTTTGTGTGCCAAATATATGTTGATGATATTATCTTTGGCTGTACTGACCAACGTTATAGTGATGAATTTTCCTATATGATGAGTGAAGAATATCAAATTTCTAGGATGGGAGAGTTGAAATTCTTCTTAGGTCTTCAAATTCGTCAACAACACAATGGCATATTCATATCTCAGGAGAAATATCTCAAGGATATACTGAGGAAATTCGGCATGCAAGATTGCAAAGGCATCAAAATTCCTATGCCCACAAATGGCCATCTGTGCACTGATGAAAATGGTATTGACTTTGATCATAAGGTATATCGCTCCATGATAGGTTCCTTATTGTACTTATGTGCATCTAGGCCAGATATAATGCTTAGTGTTTGCATGTGTGCCCGATTTCAAGCTACACCGAAGGAATCACACCATAAGGCTGTGAAGCATATTCTTCGATATCTAGCTCACACACCAACACTTGGATTATGGTACCCCAAGGGCTCGGCTTTTGATCTTGTTGGATATTCTGACTCTGACTATGCTTGTGATCGTGTGGATCGCAAGTCAACATCTGGTACATGTCATTTCCTCGGACAATCTTTGGTCTGTTGGTCCTCGAAGAAACAGAACTGCGTATCACTATCTACTGCTGAAGCTGAGTACATTGCCGCTGGTTCTTGCTGTGCCCAATTGCTATGGATGAAGCAAACTCTCAAGGACTACGGCATCAACATGAAGAATGTGCCTCTCTTCTGTGACAATGAGAGTGCCATCAAGATTGCTCACAACCCAGTTCAGCACTCGAAGACAAAGCACATTCAGATTCATCATCATTTTCTTCGTGATCATGTGTTGAAGGGCGACATTTCTATTGAGCATGTGAAGACTGAAGAACAGCTAGCCGATATCTTCACAAAGCCCTTGGATGAGAAGAGATTTAGCAAGTTGCGGTGTGAGCTAAATATCCTAGAATCTTTGAATGTTCTTTGAAAAGGACACTCATCCTAACACTTATGCAAAATTGATGACTTAGATGTGCAACACATGAAGAAACGTTTTTCTTCAATCAATGAAGAATAACACTCTTAGTGTGAAGAAATTAACGAAGAATTTGATTCTCAGAACCCTACGATAATTGTACGCGGTGTCTGAAATCATCATTATTATACGATGGGTCACGCCACCACCAAAAGTTGAAATTCCTCAATTATTCATATTCTTCAACTTTGCATAGTCTTCACTGGTTCCGTCGTTTTTCTTCATTGGCTATATATATATGAGTTTATGTCCTCTACAGCATTCACTTATTGTTATTTCTTCAAGTTGGTTTTCTGCTAAGTGAATGTGATCGGACCCTTGCCCTCTATGCTTTACTCAACCCAATCTGCTCACAAATTCTTCATGTGCGTTCTATTTGAAACTCGTTCAAAATCTTCACTGTGTCCTTGTCAGCTGAAGAAATTGCGAATGGAACTTTAAAACCTATCTTATCTAAGTTTTCGGCTTTGCCGCTCAAACCGTTCCGCATCCCACGATACACTTATCCACTCACCCACGATCTAACACGATCTCCACCTCTCACTACGTGGGTGACACGTGTCATGCGAATGAGAAGGGTCAGGGGCACGTTCGTCCAATTTCTTCGGGCGAGCAGTTTTTCACCGTGGCTATAAATACCCCTCCTTCCCTTTCTCACTTCTTTTCCTCCGCTCAACCTCTCTCTCCAGCTCGAGCTTCTCAAACCCTAGCGCCGCCGCTACTTCATCGCCGACGGTGAGGAAGAGCTTCACTGCCTCGACCTCGTCACCGACGTACTCGCGCCGACCGCGGAAATCTTCACTCCGCCACCGCCGTAGCCGTCTTCCTCTGCCAAGATAGGGCGTGGAAGATCTCCACAGACGAACTTCACATCTCCTCACTCCATTTTGTCGTGTTCTTCGTCTAGGATAATTAAAAGTTACTTTTACTGCCCTTGTTGATTCGAATGATTATCTACAAAATCTTCAAAAGTGTTTTTCTTCATATCTTCACACACTGAACACCTCACAAGTCATCTATTCTTGATTCGTTTCTCTAAGCATCATTTTTCTTCAAGATTCCTCAATTGTGTGGATCTTCGATCTATACAACTCTAGAACCTAAGACAAAGAACGCTTTGTGAAAATCTTCAAGACTCATCTGGTCAAATTCCTCAAACTTGTTCTTTTTGAAAAACCTTCTGAGAACGCATATGACCTCTTCAAATTCCTTGCAACTATACTCTGTTCACAGGTACACATGTCAGCTGCTGAATCACTAGGTTCTCATCAACTTAACTCATTTGTAGTGTTCCTCGAAGAAAAGTTGCATACTTCTTCAGAGAATTCGATTTTTCAAATTCCTCAACTGAAGAAAATGGCTAATGGTAAAAGGCCACAGAAGGGAGGAAAGAGGCCTGAGGTAAATACAATGTTTGAGATCCCTGATGACATATATGCTGGGTACTGCACACCTACTGAGGAAACCAAGAATGAGCGCAAAGTGCGCAAACAGAGGATAGAGAGGAGATGGGCAAGAGAATGGAGGGAGTACAGATATGTCACTCCTAAGTACATGAAGAAATTCGCACTCAATCCTCCATGCCCAAGAGCTCCATTGGCACCTGGCCAAATAGCAGATCCCACTAGCCTCAAGCGCGGTGAGGACTATCCTAATGAATGGGCCAAGCGCCAAACCAAGTTGGCTAAGCAAGCCAGAGAAGCAGTGAGGAAATTCAATCAAGACTCTGCCGCTGCTGCTGCCTCTGCTGAGGCCTCTGCTGTCAAGCCAAAGAAGGCTATGTCTAAGAAGCCTGCATGAAGGCCAAGTTCCTCAGCAATGCCCTCAAGGCCAGAATCATCAAAGCCCTCACGGCCAATTCCTCATGCTGCTCCTGTTCCTCCAAAGTCCTCGGCTCCTCCGCCAAAGCCTTCAGCTGTTCCGACCAAATCCTGAGCACCTGTGCATCTCACTTTGTGCCAAAGGACTGCCGGCATCTCCATTACCTCAGGTGTCTCAGCTAGTTCCTCAGCTGCACCAATTTCCTCAGCTGGCCCCTCATTGCTGAAGACAAAGGCCACTGCTGGACGAGGTCCTCGCCCAAGTCCTCAAAAGAAGCAAGTCGCTTTCCAAGTGTCGTCTGATGAAGACGAAGCTGATGATGATGAACTTGCAGAAATCATCAGAGACAGGCATGTCAGGGCCGCTAGAGCCAAAGGATCAGAAGTGCCACTGCTTTTGGATTCCAAGCTGATCCTCGACTACATTGATGATTGGCACAAGGACCCCAACACTCCCTTGCCTGACTTCAAGCTGACTCCTGGCCAGAGTCACATGCTGACCCACTTCATTCAAGAAGAGAAGTGGAAATTTGAGAAGGCCAGGCAGATCAAGAAAGCGCAGTACACGAAGGAGCGCTATCTGAAGAAAAACGTTGTCTCTATGACAACTGAAGAACTTGTCGCAATTCAGACTGAGATTAAGGAACTCAGTGATAACTTTGACGCATATCGCTCTGATTGGCTTGGAGCCAAGGTTCGTTTTGTGAAACTTGCGAATAACTTCACTTCCAATGTTGCAGCCCCAACGCAACTGGAAAATCCTCAAGCTGAAGCATCTGCTCAGCCTACTAAAGAAAATGCCAGCACCGCTGATGACAATCAGGCTGATGAAGATGACTGCATTCCAGCCGCTGAAGAAATTGCCAGGGCACACACTAGTGGTGTGCCTGAAGAAACTGAAGAACTCAGAGCAACTTCATCAGTTGTGCCTGAAGAAAATCAACCAGATTCCTCAGCTGCTCCTACACCAACTTCAACTCCAATCCTTCCATCTGCATCAGATGTGAAGAAGACCAAGGCTACAGAGCGTGCTGCAGTGAAGAAAAGGAAAGCATCAGCTGCTTCAGATTCTTCAGCTCCGAAGAAAATGAAGCCTATGACAAGTTCGTTTGCAAATCCGATTGATGTTGTTCCCATCTCAACCAGACCATCAAAGGACCTTGTTCCTTTTGATGAAGAATATGTGATCCCCAGCGGATCTGATGAAGAAACTCCTTCTGCTGCTTCGTCTAAACCATTGGAGGAAGAAATTGAAGTGGATGTGATCCCTTCAACACCTATCATCTCCTCGCCTATGCCTCAGTTCACAGCTGAAGAGGTTGACGTTGAAGAAATGGAAGATGAAGATGTGGACATTGGCTTCTCCACACCCGTAATCAATGATGAATTCTGGGAAAGTCAGCATCCAAACTCACCAATGTTCACCTCTCTACAGCAAATCCTCAGTCCTCCACACAAACTATACACATGGGCTCTGAAGAAACTCATCCCAATGTATCTGTCCATGAGGAAATTCCAGCCACTAGCACTGAAGAAACTGTTGCTGCTGAACAACCAACGACGCAGACTGCCACTAAGGAGGAACCAGAAATTCCTCAGCCTGAAGAACCTGCGATTGAGATTCGTGAGGTCGTGATGCAACTCACTGACACTCCTTTGCCGAAGCCAAAGGATCCTTTCTCACGCAAGCAAAAGTTCATGGCTGATGATTTCTTCGGCGAGCACATATTCTTCGAAGATTACAACCCATATGACTCTTCTCACATTAGGAAGAGGCGTTTCTGGACTGCTAGTCAAGCCAATTTCTATTCCTCAGTGATGTTCAACAAGGAGAAGATCTTCTACCATGAGCATATTCCTCACGTGGATATGGAATCTCTACCGTGCTTCGCACCAGTCCTCAGTGTTCTTCACGACGCTGGACTACTCAACTTTTGCTCTGACATCTGCGATTGGAATGAAGAACTGATTCTTCAATTCTATGCAACGCTGCACATCACCGAAGATGTTGAAGATGTGAATTCATGGGTGCTGGACTGGATGTCTGAAAACACTCACTACACTGCACCAGCCTCTGAATTGCTTCGTGCTCTACCACTTAGTCCTCCCATTGAAGAAGCTCACTGCATCTACAGTGAACCTGAGCTCACACATCATTACATGCAGGTGGTGATGAAGCCTTTGAAACCAGGTCAGGCACCTCGAACCAAATTCCTCGTGAAGGAATTGCTGTACATGCCCAGAACTGTCTATCGTATTCTTACGAGGACAATCAGTCCCATCAAAGGCCATGACTCAATGAGGAAATTGTTGGCATCATGAAGAATCTGGTATTCAACATCGTTCATGGAATTCCTGTCAATTATCACGATTTCTTCATGAGGACTATGGCCAATGTTGCATTGTCTCCATTTGAGCTGAAGCCTTATGCACCTTGGATTATGAGATTCCTCAGGACAAGGTCTTCACTCAACTACAAAGCTGATTTCCAGAATCACCTCAGCTACTTGCCCCCAATTGAAGTCCTCAAGCAGACATATTCCTCAGTTGATGGATAGGGCAAGGCACCAGCTATAATAGATGAAGGCATTCATCCATTAGATGGTCAGTTTCGCAAAGCTGCATCTTATTCCACCAATGATGACTCTGCCACACATGACTCTGCCAATGCACCTAAGTCCACTCCTCAAGCCACTGCTCCGCGCGTGATGACTGACCGTGAACTTCTGCTTAGTCTTCACCAGAAGGTGGATCAAAATCAAAAATGGGTTAAGCGTCAATTTGGTTCATTTCTTCACAACATGACTGCCACACACAATGCAGTGAAGAAAAACCACTACTACCTCTATCAAGTCTTCGGTCGCACCTGGGCAATCCTGCCACATCTGTATGGTCAAGAAGATCTGAAGAACATGGGTCTCAAAGAAGATTTTGACTGGTCTGCACCTCCACCGAAGAAATTCAATAAGGTCCAAGTTCCTTCTCTGGTAGCCAGCTCATTTTCTTCATCGTGCGACACTGGTGAACATGAAGATTTGGACGACACTGCGGCAGGCCCTACATCAACAAACGACCCCAACAACGCTGGCGCTCCTTCAACATGATTATCTTCAGGGGTGTTAGTCCTCACTTTCGATCCTTTTGGTAATTCGATGACAAAGGGGGAGAAATATGAGTTAGTCTTCAAGCGGGTCTACTATATGGGCGTTTTTTTATTTGCTAAGTTACAACTCTCGTTCTTCTAAAACTTTATTGGATCGAGTTGTAATCTTAAACCCGATGGTGCTCTGATACTTTTGATGCACTGTGCTCTGATACTTTTGATGCACTATTCTGCATGCTTATTCCTCGTTAATATTATTGCACGCATGCTGAATTTCATCAGGCACCATATTTCATCATGCATTTCAAATTCTTCATATTATGTGTTAAATGCGTGTCTCAATTACAAGATATAGGGGGAGATCCCCATGATTAAACTTTTCAAGTGTGCATTGCTTCAAAGGCAAATTCCACACTATGCACATCTTCAGGGGGAGTTCTTCTATATCTTGCAATCAAATTCCTCAATATTAGTTGTTACACTTCAGATGTTTATCCCCGCTGAAAACTTAACCTATATTGTCATCAATCCCCAAAAAGGGGGAGATTGTAAGTGCATCTAGTGCCCCTTAGTGATTTTGGTGTATTGAAGACTTATAGGTTAAGGGACTAATGCGTTTGTGAGTGTACACAGGTCTATAAGTCTATGAGGAGTTTGATATTTACAGGAAAAGTTGACCCCTAAAAATGAATATCTTCCACTGAAGATTTTGGTATTTCTGAAGACTTTCATGAAGACTTTGAAAGTGAAGAAATTGGTGTGTCCGTGAAGACTTGATATTCATGCGAGGAATATGAAGCTTGAAGACTTTCATTTTCATAGTTTTGTTTCTCTCTTTCTTGAGTCATAGGAAACACCGTACTATTAAAGGGGGTCGAGGAAATACTAAGGAAAAATTTCCATGTGATGCTCAACTCAAAATCCTACACCTATCAATCCCTTCGAGTGAAGCCATTGGAAATCTCATACAGTTTAGTCAATTTCTTCAGTGACAGAGACGAAGTTCTTCTGGTCTCTGAGGAATTTGTCCTGACTGAGGAGTTAGGAATTCGCCAGTGCGGATTGCCTACACAGTGAGGAACATGATAGCCCTGAGGATTTTGCTACTCAAAATTCCGATCGTTGTTGTGCTATGCCCCAGCCGTCCCAAAATATCTATCCACCTAACGGTCATATCATTGAAGGGCATTTATGTCTTATCATGTCGGGCTACTCCCTAGGCTATAAATAGCCGCCCCCTACAACCACTAGCTGGTTGGCTGCTCCGAGAGAAACCGACACTTGTCATTTGAGAGCAACCCATCCTCTGAGGACTTTGAGCGAAAATCATCAAGTGAGGAAAAACCAAAAACCAAAAACCCAAACACCTACAAACCCCAAGTGATTGAGCATCACTGAAGAGATTGATCCTAAGTGGATCCGACGCTTGTTACCTTTGAAGACTGTGCTTCTTCCAGATGTTTAGGCGTCATGGTCTAGAGCATCCAAGAGGAATTGTGGATCACTGAGTGACCAAGTTTGTGAAGGTTTGGAAGTCGCCTGAAGACTTACCACGAGTGATTGGACGAGGTCTGTGTGACCTTAGTTCAAGGAGAATAGGTGAGGACTGGGTGTCCTGAGCTGCGTGTTCAGGACCGGGTGTCCTCGAGTTTAAATACTCAGCCGCTCCAACCAGACGTACAACTAAGACAGCAGTTGGAACTGGTCTACCAAATCATTGTCTTCACCAAGCTTACTGGTTCTATTTCCTCAACTCTTTCATTTTCTCATAACTGTGTTGTGTGTTTGTTTATATCTGTGTTTGAAGACTTTGACTGAAGACTTTCTCAATTTCCTCAGTTTAATTTCTTCAGTCTGTTTGTCTTCATTCTGTGTTATCCTGTGATTACGCTTCTTGTAGTCTGTGCCTGTCTTCATTTCATCATGATGACTATGCTTGTATTCTATTATGTTTACTTTCGAGTACTTATTCCGCTGCTAGTAGTTCTTCGCTAAGGAATTTCCTCACCGGCAAATTCCTCAGTGAAGAATTTCGTAAAAATCCCTATTCACCCCCCTCTAGTCGATATAACACACTTTCAACTTCCAGGGCACTTATGTGCGGCCACCGGATGCTGATGACTTGAGCCACATAACCCAGCAGCCAGGGGAATCGGCCAGACAATTTTGGACACGGTTCCTGACTAAGAAAAATCAAATTGTAGACTGTCCGGATGTAGAAGCCCTAGCGGCATTCAAGCACAACATACGCGACGAGTGTCTCGCCTGCCACCTCGGCCAGGAGAAGCCGAAATCTATGGCAGCCCTCACAACACTCATGACCTGCTTTTGCGCGGGTGAGGACAGCTGGTTGGCTCGCAGCAACAACACATCAAGGAATCCAGATACCTCAGATACCAAAGACGTTAACGGTAGGCAGCGTCGTAATAGACCAAAGCGCCGCAATAACGACGATACCACCGAAGATACGGCAGTCAATGCCGGATTCATATGCTCTAAATCCGGTCAGCGAAAAAAGCCATTTAAAAGAAATAATCCGGCTCCGTCCAGTCTGGATCGCATACTGGATCGCTCGTGTCAAATCCATGGCACCCCTGACAAGCCAGCCAATCACACCAACAGAGAATGCTGGGTGTTCAAGCAGGCCGGCAAGTTAAATGCCGAAAACAAGGACAAGGGGCTGCATAGCGATGACGAGGAGGAGCCCCGGCCGCCGAACCCAGGAGGACAGAAGGGGTTTCCCCCACAAGTGAAGAGAGTGAACATGATATACGCAACCCACATTCCCAAGAGGGAGCGGAAGCGTGCACTAAGGGACGTCTACGCGATGGAGCCCGTCGCCCTGAAGTTCAACCCATGGTATGCTTGTCCGATCACCTTTGAACGCAGGGACCACCCCACTAGCATCCGTCATGGAGGATCCGCCGCACTGGTCCTAGACCCCATCATTGATGGATTTGACCTCACTCAAGTCCTTATGGACGGCAGGAGCAGCCTGAACCTGCTTTATCAGGATACGGTGTGAAAAATGGGTATCGATCCCTCAAGGAACAAACCCAGCAAAACCACTTTTAAAGGCGTCATCCCAGGTGTAGAGACCCATTGCACATGCTCAATCACACTGGAAGTGGTCTTTGGATCACCGGATAACTTCCGAAGCGAAGAGTTAATCTTCAACACCGTCCCGTTTCGCAGTGGCTATCATGCACTGCTCGGACGGAAATCATTTGCAAAATTCAACGCAGTGCCGCATTACGCATACCTCAAGCTCAAGATGCCAGGACCCCGCGGGGTCATAACAGTAAATGGAAACACAAAACGCTCGCTCCGTACAGAAGAGCAGACTGTGGCCCTTGTAGTAGAGGCACAAAGCAGCCTGTTCAGGCAGACCACTCATTCGGCGTTACAGCCCCCGGACACCTTCAGCGAGTCCGGAACAATCTGCATCAGGATCGCCTGGCGCGATCAGTGCTCTCCTAGCAATCCGGCCCCCGTCCCAGTCCCAGTGCAGCGACAAAATTTGTGCCGCGCGTACATAACTACGCATTGAAAATACTTGGACATAGGCGGGGGCACAATCAGGACACTCCCCACATTGTGTCTTAACCACACGAGGGGCTGCATACCTTTGACATTCATTTTCTCTTTCAGGGCCTCACTCTTCGGAAGCCCTTTCCGGCAGTCCGATTGCCAGAGACATTCCGGAAACAACAACCAAAGCGGCAAGAAGCTAGGATGAACACGGGAACCGCCAGGTGGTCTCTAGTAATACTTGATATACCCACTTTTCACTATTTATGCGTAGCTTGCCTTGGGATAGGACATTTTGAATTGTCCTACTTTATGCTTATTGCACTACTTGTACCAGCACGCTTCGACGTATTATTCAAATAACAATGCATATTATTAATCTGTCATTGCATTATTTAAGTTTTTCTCTTTCTCTTGTATGTCCATTTACGACATTCCGCACCTGCACGCTCGGGTGCGGTCAGTACGCCAGGGGCTCTTGTTTACCCCGTAATACGGTGCAAGAAGTCCGAACACTTTCGATAGTGCTGCACCCCGAACTTATAGCATTATATGCATCAGCTCCGAATCATGTCTTGGGTCAAATGTTGGGTTGTCTGGCTCCCATGCTTTGGTACCTTACGTTCCGCTATATCGGCTAAGGTAGCGGTGGGAGAACTACTGCGATTGTGTCCCGGTTCTTCTGGACGAGCACCTTAGTAGAGAAAGCCAAAAACTGACTGTCATGATAAGGCGAGAGACTGATCGCTGTTCGAGAGGTCTCATGTCCTTAAAGACTTTTTCCGCTTCGGGCGAGGAGTCAGCCTTGTCCGGCTTAGGCGTGTATATCGCCCCAAATTCGGCCCTCCGAATACCAGGGGCTTCGCCAAAAATTTAAAATCATAGACTTCTATGGCTAAGTGAGAGTGATAAAGAATTATAGTCCGATTGCCTAGTTCGTTGCGCTGAGCACCTCCCTTGAAGGACCCAAAATTGGGGGTAAAGAGTGTTCAGATTCACCCCGAACACCCCAGTACTAGTTACATGTGGGGGCAGAAGCCGACGACTGGCCAACTCTCAGATTTTATAAACGGCCGCACAGAAGGTAATATTTTAAATTAAGAAAGCATCGCATGGCGCAAAAGAACTCGTTTCATATTACAGGATCACATGGGCATGTTCATTCAAAGATTACATCCTTGGCACACTCATCTGCCACTAAGCGGGAACCCTTCAGCACGCTCTCATAGTAATTCTCGAGGCAGCGATGCTCCTTGCCCTCCGCGGCCCCTCCTTCAAAAGCTTCATGGCATCCAGCTTCGCCTGGGCAAAAGCCCTGCGTGCACCTTTGATGCAGATGGACCGCTTGATGACCTCAAGCCGTGGCCAGGCTTTCACCAGCCGCCTCAAAAGACCGAAGTAGCTGCCGGGCAGGGGCTCGCCAGGCCACATCCGGACTATACGGCCCCTCATGGCCTGTTCGGCCGCCTTGTGAAGTTCGACCAACTGCTTCAGCTGGTCGCTTAAGGACACGGGGTGTTCGGTCCCAATATACTGAGACCAGAACAACTTCTCTGTTGAGCTCCCCTCCTCAGCCCGGTAAAACTCCATGGCATCTAGCACACTACGAGGAAGATCTACAAATGCTCCTGGAGAGCTCCGAACTCGGGTAAGAAAAAGGAAAGTCTCCTTCACATGCTTGCTTTGCATATTGAATGCCTTACCCGCTGCTATCTTCTTCGCCGCATCAATCTACTAGAGGGCCTTGTGGGCTTTGGCCTTGGCGCTCCGGACGCTTTCAAGCGCCTGCGTGAGCTCGGACTCTCGCGTCTTGCAGTCAATCTCCAAGGACTCGTGCTTTTTGGTGAGAGCCTCGAGCTCTTGCTGCACCTCGCCCTCCCATTCAATGCGTTCTTTGGCCGCTTTGTCTTCGGCCGCGGATAACGCCTTCCTCGGTCGTGGCCCCTGACAAATTCATGATGATCCTATTACTTTACACCGAACTTCTTTTTAACTATATAAACTAGGGTATATCTTACCGTTGCTCACTTCGAACTGCCCCTTGGTAAGACCGAGCTCGTCCTCGGACCGCTTCAGGGCCTGCTTCAGTGCAGAGACCTCCGCAGTACGTGCGGCACCGGCCAGCAGGGAAGCCTGCACATACACATAGACACACTCTAAATTGACTCCAGAGTTATCATTTGATATACTATTCGGCTTTTCTTTGCGAATGCCGAACAGAGCATCAGGGGCTACTATCTATGCGGTAATATCTTATATTTTGAATGCTTACCTCAAAGCCTGTTAGGAGGCTGGCACAAGCTTCGGTCAGTCCATTTTTGGCGGACCGAACCTTCTTGACGACCTCACTCATCATAGTGCGGTGTTCTTCATCGATGGAAGCACTGTGAAGCGCTTCCAGCAAGTTGTCCGGTGCCTCTGGTTGGACAAAGGACACCGGCACGGATGGTTGGCCCCCCTTAATGGGGGACCGCCTGCTGGAGTCTGGAACCATCAAAGGTTCCGGTGCAGTGTCCGGCTGGGGCCCGAACTCGAAGCCCATAGGAGCCTCGCTCCCTTGGTACTCAGGATCCGGGAGGTCGCCGTGAGGCGCCCCCAGGATCACCTCCCCTTGGGTCGGTGCCTTTTGAGACACCACCTCGGCATTGTCCATAGGGCGAGGGGTGGAAGCCGTCGGAGGAGAACCGTTGTTCATATTCGACGAGCCCAAAGAGCCGCTCGACGAGGGTACGTCAAGATGAGCTTGGGCCGGACTGCTTAATCATGTTCGGCATGAGCAAAGGCAGTACAACAAAACATACCACGAAGTAGTATGGTGTCCGGACACTTACGACTTCGCCAGGGGCTTGTCCCTAGGTAGCCACTCGTAGCCGCTGTCGGCGGCCGTCGTGGCACAGTCCGGAGGGAGGGTCTTTCCCTTCGTGGACCTTCGGCCTCCCTGGATGGGTCGGCCTTCCTTTTCTTGTCTCCCCCGGCTGGGGGGAGAACTTTTCTCCTCCTCCTCGTTTCCGTGGGAGGAGTGCGCGTCGGACTCATCGGATGATGAGTCCGATAGAACCACCTTGCACCGGAGACCCTTTCGGGTCCCCGCGGCCTTCTTCTTGGACGTCTTTTCCGTCACCTCGTAAGGTGCCGGAGTCAGCATCTTGGTTAGAAGAGCGTTTGTAGGATCTTCGGGCAGGGGGGCTGGGCAATGAAGCTGCTCCGCTGTCTTTATCCAGTCATGTTAATGACATGAAATCTTAGATCCGGCACATAACCACAACATGGCACATAAATACCCTGATAGATATAAAAGCCTAGCGGATGGGTGCGGTGCTTTGCGCTGAGTCCGCGGTCCTCGGTGAGGGAGGGAGGCATCTCGGCGCCCTTGAACAGCACCCTCCAGACGTCCTCGTGCGTCTTGTCGTAGAGCTCTCGCAGCATCTGGTGCTGGGCCAAGTCGAACTCCCACAAATCAAATGCCCGTCGCTGGCACGGAAGGATCCGGCGGAGGAGCATGACCTGGACCATGTTGACGAGCTTAATTTTCTTGTTCGTCATGTTCTGGATGCAGGTCTGGAGTCCGGTCAGCTCTATCGAAGAACCCCAGGACAGGCCCTTGTTTTTCCAGGAGGTGAGCCACGTGGGGATTCCGGATCGAAATTTGGGGGCCGCCACCCAGTTGGAGTCACGCAACTCAGTGATGTAGAACCACCCCGATTGCCACCCCTTTATGGTATCCACGTAGGTACCCTCAAGCCAGCTGACATTAGGCATCTTGCCCACCATGGCGCCTCCACACTCTGCTTGCTGGCCACCCACCACCTTCAGTTTGACATTGAAGGTTTTCAGCCATAGGCCGAAGTGGGGCCTGATGCGGAGGAAGGCCTCGCACACGACGATAAACACCGAGATGTTGAGCATGAATTTGGGGGCCAGACCATGAAAATCCAGACCGTAGTAGAACATGAGCTCGCGGACAAATGGATGGAGAGGAAATCCCAGTCCGCGGACGAAATGGGCAAGAAAAACTACCCTCTCATGAGGTTCGGGCATGGGGACGATCTGCCCCGCATACAGCAGCCGGTGCGCGATATTCACAGCTAGGTATCCGACTTCTCGTAACTTTTTGATATTTTCCTCCATGACGGAGGAAGCCATCCACTTGCCTCCTGCTCTAGACATGCTTGGAGTGGTTTGAGAAGAAGAACGTGAGCTTGGGCGCTAGAGCTCGAGTGTGCGGGAATGGGTAAGCGAGAAGGAAGAAGGTGTGGGTGTAAAAAGTAAATCTTTGTCCCTTTATAAGGGCGGAGGAGGCGATGAGTCTCCCCACTTGCCTGGCAAAACTGCTTATTCCCTAGGGTTTAGCCTCTCTGATCTCGTGGTAGATCTACTCTTGTAATACTCATATCATCAAGAACAATTAAGCAGGTCGTTGGGTTTTACCTCCATCAAGAGGGCCCAAACCTGGGAAAACATCGTGTCCCCTGCCTCCTGTTACCATCCGCCTTAGACACACAGTTCGGGACCCCTACCCGAGATCCGCCAGTTTTGACACCGACACCCTCCCTCCGGACTGCGCCACGACGGCCGCCGACTGCGGCGACGAGTGGCTACCCAGGGTCAAGCCACTGGCGAAATCGTAAGTGTCCGGGCACCATAGTACTTCATGGTATGTTTTATTACACTGCCTCTCCTCATGCCGAACATGATTATGCAGTCCGTCCCGAGCTCGTCTTGACGTATCCTCGTCGAGCGGCTCTCTGGACTCATCGGATATGAACAGCGGTTCTCTCTCGACCGCTACCACCCCTCGCCCTACGGACAACGCCGAGGTGTTGTCTCAAAAGGCACCGAGCCAAGGGGAGGTGGTCCTGGGGGCGCCTCGAGGCGACTTCCCGGACCCTGGGTACCAAGGGAGCGAGGCTCCTACGGGCTCCAAGTTCGGCCCTCAGCCGAACACTGCGCCGGAACCTTCGATGGTTCCGGACTCCGGCAGGCGGTCCCCCATTAAGGGGGGCCAACCATCCGTGCCGGTGTCCTCTGTCCAACTAGAGGCACCGGACAACTTGCTAGAAGCGCTTCGCGGCGCTTCCATCGATGAAGGGCACCGCACTATCATGAGTGCGGTGGTCGAGAAGGTTCAGTACGTCAAAAACGGACTGACCGAAGCTTGCGCCAGCCTCCTAACAGGCTTTGAGGTGAGCAATCAAAATATAAGAAAATATTACCGCATAGATAGTAGCCCCTGATGCTCTGTTCGGCGTTCGTGAAGAAAAGCCGAATAGAGGATCAAATGATAACTCAGGAGTCTAATTAGAGTATGTCTATGTGTATGTGCAGGCTTCACTGTTGGCTGCTGCCGCACGTACTGCGGAGGTCTCTCCGCCGAAGCAGGACCTGAAACGGTCTGAGGCAGCTTGAAGAGAGCAAAGGTAAGAAATACCCATGTCTATATAGTTAAAAATAAATTCAGTTGTAAGGTAATAGGATCATCATAGGTTTGCCAGGGGGCATGACTGAAGTGGCGACCCTGAGGAAGGCGTTGTCCGAGGCCGAAGACAAAGCAGCCAAGGAGCGCATTGAACGGGAAAAGCAAGAAGCCCGAGTAGGCAAGGTGAAGCAAGAGCTCGAGGCTCTCGCCAAAAAGCACGAGTCCTTGGAGCTTGACTCTAAGACGCGAGAGTCCGAGCTTGAGCAGGCGCTTGAAAGCGTCCAGAGCACCAATGTCAAAGCCCACAAGGCCCTCCAGGAGATTGACGCGGTGAAGAAGATAGCAGCGGGTAAGGCATTCATTATGTAAAGCAAGCACGTGAAGGAGACTTTCCTTTTTCTTACCCAGGTTCGGTGCTCTCCAGGAGTGTTTGCAGATCTTCCCCATAGTGTACTGGATGCCATGGAGTTTTACCGGGCTGAGGAGGGGAGCTCGACGGAGAAGTTGTTCTGGTCTTAGTATACTGGGACCGAACACCCCGTGCCCTTGAGCGACCAGCTGAAGCAGTTGGTCAAGCTTCACAGGGCGGCCGAACAGGCCATGAGGCGCCTTATAGTCTGGATGTGGTCTGGCGAGCCCCTGTCTGGCAGCTACTTCCGTCTAGTGAGGCGGCTTGTGGAAGCCTGCCCACGGCTTGAAGTCATCAAGCGGTCCGTCTGCATCAAGGGTGCACGTAGGGCTTTTGCCCGGGAAAAGGTGCACTGGGCTAAGTTGGACGCCGTGAAGCTGGTGAAGGAGGGGCCACCGGAGGGCAAGGAGCATCGTTGCCCCGAGAATTACTATGAGAGCGTCCTGAAGGGTTCCCGCCTAGTGGCCGATAAGTGTCCCAAGGATGTAATTTTTGAATGAACATGCTCATGTGATCCTGTAATATGAAACGAGTTCATTTGCGCTATGAGACGCTTTCTTAATTTAAAATATTACCTTCTCTGTGGCCGTTTATAAAATCTGAGAGTTGGCCAGTCATCGGCTTCTATCCCCATGTAACTAGTATTGGGGTGTTTGGGATAAACCTGAACACTCTTTACCCCAAATTTTGGGTCCTTCAAGGGAGGTGTTTAGTGCAACGAACCAGGCAATCGGACTATAATGCTTTATCACTCTCACTTAGCCATAGAAGTCTATGATTTTAAATTTTGGCGAAGCCCCTGGTATTCGGAGGGCCGAATGTGGGGCGCTAAACACGTCTAAGCCGGACAAGGCCGACACCTCGCCCAATGCGGAAAAAGTCTTTTAAGGACTTGAGACCTCTCGAACAGCGACCAGTCTCTCGCCTTATCATGATAATACATCGAAGCGTACTTGGTACAAGTAGTGCAATAAGCATAAAGTAGGACAATTCGAAATGTCCTATCCTAGGGCAAGCTACGCATAAATAGTGAAAAGCGGGTATATCAATTATTACTAGAGACCACCTGGCGGTCCCCGTATTCATCTTAGCTTCTTGCCGCCTTGGTTGTTGCTTCCGGAATGTGTCCGACAATCGTACTGCCGGAAAGGGCTTCCAGAGAGTTAGGACCTGAAAGAGAAAAGGATTGACAAAGGTATACAGCCCCTAGTGCGGTTAAGCCACAATGCGGGGCGTGTCCTGATCGTGCCCCCGCCTATGTCCATGGTATTTTCAATGAGTAGTTATGTACGTGCGGCACGGATTTCGTAGCTTCACTGGGACTGGGACGGGGGCCGAATTGCTAGGCGAGCTCTGATCGTGCCAGGCGATCTTGTTGAAGCTTGTTCCAGACTCGCTTGAAGGTGTCCGGGGGCTATGACGCCAAATGAGTGGTCTAACTGAACAGGCTGCTTTGTGCTTCTCTGCAAGGGCCGCAGTGTGCTCTTCCGTACGGAGCGAGCGTTCTGGGTTTACATTTACTGTTATGACCCCACGAGGTATTGGCATCTTGAGCTTGAGGTATGCGTAATGCGTCACTGCATTGAATTTTACAAATGATGTCCGTCCGAGTAGTGCATGGTAGCCACTGCGAAACGGGACGATGTCGAAGATTATCTCTTCGCTTCGGAAGTTGTCCGGTGATCCGAAGACCACTTCTAGTGTGATTGATCCTGTGCAACGGGCCTCTACACCTGGGATGACGCCTTTAAAGGTGGTTTTGCTGGGTTTGATCCTCGAGGGATCGATACCCATTTTTCGCACTGTATCCTGATAAAGCAGGTTCAGGCTGCTACCGCCGTCCATAAGGACTCGAGTGAGGTGAAATCCGTCAATGATGGGGTCTAGGACTATTGCGGCGAATCCGCTATGACGGATGCTAGTGGGGTGGTCCCTGCGATCGAAGGTGATCGGGCAAGCAGACCATGGGTTGAACTTTGGGGCAACGGGCTCCATCGCATAGACGTCCCTTAGTGCACGCTTCCGCTCCCTCTTGTGAATGTGGGTTGCGTATATCATGTTCACCGTCTTCACTTGTGGGGGAAACCCCTTTTGTCCTCCTATTTTCGGCGGCCGGGGCTCCTCCTCGTCATCGCTATGCAGCCCGTTGTCCTTGTTTTCGGCATTTAACTTGTCGGCCTTCTTGAACACCCAGCATTCTTTGTTGGTGTGATTGACTAGCTTGTCGGGGCTGCCGTGGATTTCACACGAGCGATCCAGTATGCGATCCAAACTGGACGGAACCACAGTATTTCTTTTAAGTGGCTTTTTCTGCTGACCGGATCTAGAGGCTCTGAATCCGGCATTGACTGCCGTATCTTCGGTGTTATCGCCGTTATTGCGGCGCTTTGGTCTATTACGAAGCTGCCTACCGTTAACATCTTTGGTATCTGAGGTATCCGGATTCCTTGATGTGTTGTTGCTGCGAGCCAGCCAACTGTCCTCGCCCGCGCAAAAGCGGGTCATGAGTGTTGTGAGGGCTTCCATAGATTTCGGCTTCTCCTGGCCGAGGTGGCGGGCGAGGCACTCGCCGCGGATGTTATGCTTGAATGCCGCTAGGGCTTCTGCATCCGCACTGTCTACAATTTGGTTTTTCTTAGTCAGGAACCGTGTCCGGAATTGTCTGGCCGATTCCCCTGGCTGTTGTGCTATGTGGCTCAAGTCATCAGCATCTGGTGGCCGCACATAAGTGCCCTGGAAGTTGCCAAGAAATGCGTCTTCCAGATCCTCCCAACTGCCGACGGAATCTGTTGGCAAGCTATTCATCCAATGTCGAGCTGGTCCTTTGAGTTTTAGTGGGTGGTACTTGATGGCATGTATATCATCACCGCGAGCCATGTGGATGTGAAGGAGGAAATCCTCAATCCATACAGCAGGATCTGTTGTGCCATCGTATGATTCGATATTTACGGGTTTGAAACCCTCCGGGAATTCAAGATTCATAACTTCATCAGTGAAGCATAGGGGGTGTGCGGAGCCTCTGTGCCGGGCTATATCCCGACACAGTTCATATGAGTCTTGTTTGCTGTATCCGGCCCGGCCAGATTTACTCTTGGTGTATCCGACGCAACGATCATCGTCCCGTGTTGGTGCGCGTGCCCGTGTCCCGTATATTTTTTCCTTACTGTCCAATATGTATCGCCGGTCCTCTGTGTTACCCCGGGCCTTAGTATTTTTGATTGAGTGGCGACGGGGTGCGAGCTGAACTTTAGGCTGAAACGCCTCTTTGGCTCGGCCGTGTAGTGGCCGGTCAGCCGCATCATACACTGGTGAATGAGGTTTCAATGCTCCCTCCTCGAGGTGAGGTAGCAACCTGCGTTTTGGGTAACTCTTGGACGAGCGCTCGAGTTCATGCTCCTCGGCCCCAAGGACTTTGGTTCACCTGTGTGCTAGCAAGTCTTGATCAGCTTGAAGCTGTTGCTGCTTTTTCTTCACGCTATTTGCCGTGGCCATAAGCCGGCGCTTAAAGTGCTCTTACTCGACGGGGTCCTCAGGCACGATAAATTCATCGTCGCCGAGGCTCGCCTCGTCTTCGGAGAGAGGCATGTAATTGTCCTCCTCCGGTTCTCCATCTGCTGACTGCTTTGGAGGGCTAGCTTGTTCGTCCTCCAGCTCTACATCATGCTGGAGGGGATTGTTGTTGTCTTCGGCGCTATTCGGAGTGTTATTATCTCCTGTGCCAGTATCACTGCTCTTGCTGTGGCGGGACTTAGAGCGGCGCCACTGACGTTGGCGCTTGGGTTGCTTCTTGGAGGGGTCATCCTCCGTTGTCTCGTCGCCATTGCCTTCTTTGGGGGTGTCCACCATGTATATATCATATGATGAGGTGGCATTCTAGCGCCCTAAGGGTGGTGGTTCCTGTTCGTCTCCAGCTTCTTCGTCCATACCGTCGACGTCTTCAGAGTCAAAGTCGAGCATGTCGGTCAAGTTGTCGATAGTGGCTACTAAGTGGGTGGTGGGTGGGCAGCGAATTTCTTCATCGTCCGCATCCCATTCTAGCCGTACATAGTTCGGCCAAGGTTCTCCTGACACGGAGAGAGACCTTAATGAATTTAGCACGTCTCCGAAGGGCGAGTGCTGAAAGATATCCGCGGAGGACATTGCTAGTATCACTTACGATGCAGGGCTGAAGGAATTGTACATGACAGACATGTACAAAAGCCTCAAAGGGCATCAGGCTCTTTGTGATGTGCTTAAAAAGCAGATCCTCAACAGGAACCCTAGGAAAGAGGGTATCGCCTTTGAGAGGAAACTCAATGCTGATGGTACATATTGGAAGCCTGAGCAGTACCCCAAAACTACATGGGTTGCTGCAAAGGGACCTCCAGTTGATCCATCAAACTTATCTGGATTTGCATGTGAATCTCCTCATTCTGATGATGAGTCAATTGACTCCAACTATAAGCTATTCAAAAATCAGAATGGTGAAGTATTTGCTAGATATGTTGGCACTAACTGCAGGAACGGCTCCCCTATGAAGAAAATCTGGGTTCCCAAAAGATGCCTTGAAAATCTTCAGGTGAATGTCATCATGACGCCACCTGTGAAGAATAGGAACCCCAGATCAAATTCTTCATATGGACCAAATTCTTCATATGGATTCAAGTCCTCATATGAACATCATCGTGCTAACCCATCTATTTCGCAGGGAAGATCTAAGGATTATGGATATGTGCATTATTCTTGAAATCATTATGTCCATAAGTCCTCGAAGAATTTCTCTGCATACTCTTATGCTTACTCTAACCCCCCTTATGTGAAACGAATTGGACTGGCTTCTATGCCATCCTTCTCGTATGGAGCTCGCACAATGATGAACTCTTTGCCACCCCTTCAGATGTGGGTGGTGAAGAAAAAGAACTAATCTCTTCTGCAGGGTCAGGTCTCCAGACACGCGTAATCGTCTGAAGAATTTGCTGGAGACCTGAGCAATGCCTGATAGGACGCAGGCTAATCATGAAGAAATGAACTTTCATTTCTCACGTCCTCATATTGCTTTATCAATCCTTTTACTTGATGAAATTGATCTGATGAATTGATGTCATATTCTTCACTGATGAAGTATATGAGTTTGTAAGCTGCACTAATTCGTCTGCAAGATGATCAACCTAAAGCCACCGAATGGGTCCTCGATAGTGGATGTACAAACCACATGACTGGTGACAAGAATCTATTGATGGATGCTCCATTATCTCCATTGCATCTGAAGCATATCATCTTTGCTGACAAAGGAAAAAGTCAGGTATTGGGTCTAGGTAAGGTTGCGATTACAAAGGATCGACACATGGAGAAAGTCATGCTTGTTGAGTCCTTAGGATACAACCTTATGTCTGTCTCAATGCTTTGTGATCTTTATATGGTTGTTTTCTTTGGCAAGTACCATTGTGTTGTGGTTATGGAAGCTGACAATTCCAAAGTCTTCGAAGGCTTTAGGAGAGGAGATCTGTATATTGTTGATTTCTCTACAGGACCACAACCAGCCGTGTGCTTACTTGCAAAAGCTTCAGAAGGCTGGCTCTGGCATCGACGACTTGGTCATGCAGGCATGAGGAATTTGCACACGCTAGCGAAGAAGAAGCATGTCATTGGCATCGAGAATGTCAAATTCCTCAAGGATCACCTATGCGGAGCCTGTGAAGCTGGGAAGATGACGAAGGCCAAGCATCCAGCAAAGACTATCATGACCACCACTCGCCCGTTTGAATTGCTTCACATGGATCTCTTTGGTCCTAATCATTATTCTGCTATTTCAAATGAAGCATCTCAATATGGCTTTGTTATTGTTGATGATTATTCTCGCTATACATGGGTATACCTTGTTACTTACAAACATGAAGTGCAGGAAGTCTTCAAATGATTTTCCCCGAGGGCTTCAACCAACTTGGTTGTGAAGATCAAGCACATCAGAAGTGACAATGGCACTTAGTTCAAGAATTCTGGTCTCGATGACTATCTTGATGAACTTGGTATTACTCATGAGTTATCTGCTCCCTACACTCCTTAGCAGAATGTCGTCGTGGAGTGCAAGAACAAGACTCTTGCTGAGATGGCTCGCACTATGCTTGATGAATACAAAACGCCTTGTCGTTTCTGGACTGAGGCAATTGATACTGCGTGCCACATCATCAACAGAGTATATCTTCACAAATTCTTCAAAAAGACTGCCTATGAACTCCTCACTGATAAGAAACCCAATGTAAGTTATTTCAAAGTCTTCGGTGCTAAATGTTGGATTAGAGATCCTCATCACAACTCAAAATTTGCACCGAAAGCACATGAAGGTTTTATGCTTGGTTACAGAAAGGACTCACACACCTACAGAGTCTTCAACAACGTTCTTCACAAAGTTGTTGAAACTGTAGATGTGCGGTTCGATGAAACTAATGGCTCGCAAAGAGAGCACCTACCTACTGTGATAGATGAACCAACGCCTGAGGAAACTATCAAGTTCAAGGCTACTGAGGATGTCATTCCTACTGAAGAATCTGCTGAAGAATTCATTCCAGAACATGAAGAACGTCGAGCTAATGCACCTAAAGAAAATGCTGAAGAAAATGGTGCTAAAGAAAACGCTGATCAAACTCTTCAACGACAACTAGCTCATCCTCCCATTGCAAAAGAAGTGCAAGTTGAAAAGATCATCAATGACATCAAAGTGCCAGGTCCTCTCACACGCTCAAAAGCTTCACATTTGTCTAACTTTTGTGGGCAGTATGCTTTTGTCTCTATTACAGAGCCCACTAAGGTAGATGAAGCATTTCTGGAGCCTGAGTGGATTCAGGCCATGCAAGAAGAATTACATCAGTTCGAGCTCAACAATGTCTGGGAACTGGTCAAACATCCAGATCCTCGCAAGCACAATAACATCGGCACAAAGTGGATCTACCGCAACAAGCAACATGAAAATGGCCTTGTGGTGAGGAATAAGGCATGGCTTGTACCTCAAGGCTACACACAGGTTGAAGGAATTGATTTCGATGAAACTTTTGCACCTGTTGTTAGACTTGAGGCTATTCGCATATTACTTGCTTATGCTAACCATCATGATATCACTTTATATCAAATGGATGTGAAAAGTGCATTCCTCAATGGTAAGCTTGAGGAAGAAGTATATGTTGCTCAACCCCCTGGTTTTGAAGATCCAAAGAATCCTGACAAAGTCTTCAGACTCAACAAGGCCCTCTATGGCCTCAAGCAGGCCCCATAGGCTTGGTATGATACCTTGAAGGAACTCCTCATGAAGAAAGGCTTCAAACCCGGTTCACTCGACCCTACTCTTTTCACTAAATCTTATGATGGTGAATTGTTTGTGTGCCAAATATATGTTGATGATATTATCTTTGGCTGTACTGACCAACGTTATAGTGATGAATTTTCCTATATGATGAGTGAAGAATATCAAATTTCTAGGATGGGAGAGTTGAAATTCTTCTTAGGTCTTCAAATTCGTCAACAACACAATGGCATATTCATATCTCAGGAGAAATATCTCAAGGATATACTGAGGAAATTCGGCATGCAAGATTGCAAAGGCATCAAAATTCCTATGCCCACAAATGGCCATCTGTGCACTGATGAAAATGGTATTGACTTTGATCATAAGGTATATCGCTCCATGATAGGTTCCTTATTGTACTTATGTGCATCTAGGCCAGATATAATGCTTAGTGTTTGCATGTGTGCCCGATTTCAAGCTACACCGAAGGAATCACACCATAAGGCTGTGAAGCATATTCTTCGATATCTAGCTCACACACCAACACTTGGATTATGGTACCCCAAGGGCTCGGCTTTTGATCTTGTTGGATATTCTGACTCTGACTATGCTTGTGATCGTGTGGATCGCAAGTCAACATCTGGTACATGTCATTTCCTCGGACAATCTTTGGTCTGTTGGTCCTCGAAGAAACAGAACTGCGTATCACTATCTACTGCTGAAGCTGAGTACATTGCCGCTGGTTCTTGCTGTGCCCAATTGCTATGGATGAAGCAAACTCTCAAGGACTACAGCATCAACATGAAGAATGTGCCTCTCTTCTGTGACAATGAGAGTGCCATCAAGATTGCTCACAACCCAGTTCAGCACTCGAAGACAAAGCACATTCAGATTCATCATCATTTTCTTCGTGATCATGTGTTGAAGGGCGACATTTCTATTGAGCATGTGAAGACTGAAGAACAGCTAGCCAATATCTTCACAAAGCCCTTGGATGAGAAGAGATTTAGCAAGTTGCGGTGTGAGCTAAATATCCTAGAATCTTTGAATGTTCTTTGAAAAGGACACTCATCCTAACACTTATGCAAAATTGATGACTTAGATGTGCAACACATGAAGAAACGTTTTTCTTCAATCAATGAAGAATAACACTCTTAGTGTGAAGAAATTAACGAAGAATTTGATTCTCAGAACCCTACGATAATTGTACGCGGTGTCTGAAATCATCATTATTATACGATGGGTCACGCCACCACCAAAAGTTGAAATTCCTCAATTATTCATATTCTTCAACTTTGCATAGTCTTCACTGGTTCCGTCGTTTTTCTTCATTGGCTATATATATATGAGTTTATGTCCTCTACAGCATTCACTTATTGTTATTTCTTCAAGTTGGTTTTCTGCTAAGTGAATGTGATCGGACCCTTGCCCTCTATGCTTTACTCAACCCAATCTGTTCACAAATTCTTCATGTGCGTTCTATTTGAAACTCGTTCAAAATCTTCACTGTGTCCTTGTCAGCTGAAGAAATTGCGAATGGAACTTTAAAACCTATCTTATCTAAGTTTTCGGCTTTGCCGCTCAAACCGTTCTGCATCCCACGATACACTTATCCACTCACCCACGATCTAACACGATCTCCACCTCTCACTACGTGGGTGACACGTGTCATGCGAATGAGAAGGGTCAGGGGCACGTTCGTCCAATTTCTTCGGGCGAGCAGTTTTTCACCGTGGCTATAAATACCCCTCCTTCCCTTTCTCACTTCTTTTCCTCCGCTCAACCTCTCTCTCCAGCTCGAGCTTCTCAAACCCTAGCGCCGCCGCTACTTCATCGCCGCCGGTGAGGAAGAGCTTCACTGCCTCGACCTCGTCACCGACGTACTCGCGCCGACCGCGGAAATCTTCACTCCGCCACCGCCGTAGCCGTCTTCCTCTGCCAAGTTAGGGCGTGGAAGACCTCCACAGACGAACTTCACATCTCCTCACTCCATTTCGTCGTGTTCTTCGTCTAGGATAATTAAAAGTTACTTTTACTGCCCTTGTTGATTCGAATGATTATCTACAAAATCTTCAAAAGTGTTTTTCTTCATATCTTCACACACTGAACACCTCACAAGTCATCTATTCTTGATTCGTTTCTCTAAGCATCATTTTTCTTCAAGATTCCTCAATTGTGTGGATCTTCGATCTATACAACTCTAGAACCTAAGACAAAGAACGCTTTGTGAAAATCTTCAAGACTCATCTGGTCAAATTCCTCAAACTTGTTCTTTTTGAAAAACCTTCTGAGAACGCATATGACCTCTTCAAATTCCTTGCAACTATACTCTGTTCACAGGTACACATGTCAGCTGCTGAATCACTAGGTTCTCATCAACTTAACTCATTTGCAGTGTTCCTCGAAGAAAAGTTGCATACTTCTTCAGAGAATTCGATTTTTCAAATTCCTCAACTGAAGAAAATGGCTAATGGTAAAAGGCCACAGAAGGGAGGAAAGAGGCCTGAGGTAAATACAACGTTTGAGATCCCTGATGACATATATGCTGGGTACTGCACACCTACTGAGGAAACCAAGAATGAGCGCAAAGTGCGCAAACAGAGGATAGAGAGGAGATGGGCAAGAGAATGGAGGGAGTACAGATATGTCACTCCTAAGTACATGAAGAAATTCGCACTCAATCCTCCATGCCGAAGAGCTCCATTGGCACCTGGCCTAATAGCAGATCCCACTAGCCTCAAGCGCGGTGAGGACTATCCTAATGAATGGGCCAAGTGCCAAACCAAGTTGGCTAAGCAAGCCAGAGAAGCAGTGAGGAAATTCAATCAAGACTCTGCCGCTGCTGCTGCCTCTGCTGAGGCCTCTGCTGTCAAGCCAAAGAAGGCTATGTCTAAGAAGCCTGCATGAAGGCCAAGTTCCTCAGCAATGCCCTCAAGGCCAGAATCATCAAAGCCCTCATGGCCAATTCCTCATGCTACTCCTGTTCCTCCAAAGTCCTCGGCTCCTCCGCCAAAGCCTTCAGCTGTTCCGACCAAATCCTGAGCACCTGTGCATCTCACTTTGTGCCAAAGGACTGCCGGCATCTCCATTACCTCAGGTGTCTCAGCTAGTTCCTCAGCTGCACCAAGTTCCTCAGCTGGCCCCTCATTGCTGAAGACAAAGGCCACTGCTGGACGAGGTCCTCGCCCAAGTCCTCAAAAGAAGCAAGTCGCTTTCCAAGTGTCGTCTGATGAAGACGAAGCTGATGATGATGAACTTGCAGAAATCATCAGAGACAGGCATGTCAGGGCCGCTAGAGCCAAAGGATCAGAAGTGCCACTGCTTTTGGATTCCAAGCTGATCCTCGACTACATTGATGATTGGCACAAGGACCCCAACACTCCCTTGCCTGACTTCAAGCTGACTCCTGGCCAGAGTCACATGCTGACCCACTTCATTCAAGAAGAGAAGTGGAAATTTGAGAAGGCCAGGCAGATCAAGAAAGCGCAGTACAAGAAGGAGCGCTATCTGAAGAAAAACGTTGTCTCTATGACAACTGAAGAACTTGTCGCAATTCAGACTGAGATTAAGGAACTTAGTGATAACTTTGACGCATATCGCTCTGATTGGCTTGGAGCCAAGGTTCGTTTTGTGAAACTTGCGAATAACTTCACTTCCAATGTTGCAGCCCCAACGCAACTGGAAAATCCTCAGGCTGAAGCATCTGCTCAGCCTACTAAAGAAAATGCCAGCACCGCTGATGACAATCAGGCTGATGAAGATGACTGCATTCCAGCCGCTGAAGAAATTGCCAGGGCACACACTAGTGGTGTGCCTGAAGAAACTGAAGAACTCAGAGCAACTTCATCAGTTGTGCCTGAAGAAAATCAACCAGATTCCTCAGCTGCTCCTACACCAACTTCAACTCCAATCCTTCCATCTGCATCAGATGTGAAGAAGACCAAGGCTACAGAGCGTGCTGCAGTGAAGAAAAGGAAAGCATCAGCTGCTTCAGATTCTTCAGCTCCGAAGAAAATGAAGCCTATGACAAGTTCGTTTGCAAATCCGATTGATGTTGTTCCCATCTCAACCAGACCATCAAAGGACCTTGTTCCTTTTGATGAAGAATATGTGATCCCCAGCGGATCTGATGAAGAAACTCCTTCTGCTGCTTCGTCTAAACCATTGGATGAAGAAATTGAAGTGGATGTGATCCCTTCAACACCTATCATCTCCTCGCCTATGCCTCAGTTCACAGCTAAAGAGGTTGGCGTTGAAGAAATGGAAGATGAAGATGTGGACATTGGCTTCTCCACACCCGTAATCAATGATGAATTCTGGGAAAGTCAGCATCCAAACTCACCAATGTTCACCTCTCTATAGCAAATCCTCAGTCCTCCACACAAACTATACACATGGGCTCTGAAGAAACTCATCCCAATGTATCTGTCCATGAGGAAATTCCAGCCACTAGCGCTGAAGAAACTGTTGCTGCTGAACAACCAACGACGCAGACTGCCACTAAGGAGGAACCAGAAATTCCTCAGCCTGAAGAACCTGCGATTGAGATTCGTGAGGTCGTGATGCAACTCGCTGACACTCCTTTGCCGAAGCCAAAGGATCCTTTCTCACGCAAGCAAAAGTTCATGGCTGATGATTTCTTCGGCGAGCACATATTCTTCGAAGATTACAACCCATATGACTCTGCTCACATTAGGAAGAGGCGTTTCTGGACTGCTAGTCAAGCCAATTTCTATTCCTCAGTGATGTTCAACAAGGAGAAGATCTTCTACCATGAGCATATTCCTCACGTGGATATGGAATCTCTACCGTGCTTCGCACCAGTCCTCAGTGTTCTTCACGACGCTGGACTACTCAACTTTTGCTCTGACATCTGCGATTGGAATGAAGAACTGATTCTTCAATTCTATGCAACGCTGCACATCACCGGAGATGTTGAAGATGTGAATTCATGGGTGCTGGACTGGATGTCTGAAAACACTCACTACACTGCACCAGCCTCTGAATTGCTTCGTGCTCTACCACTCAGTCCTCCCATTGAAGAAGCTCGCTGCATCTACAGTGAACCTGAGCTCACACATCATTACATGCAGGTGCTGATGAAGCCTTTGAAACCAGGTCAGGCACCTCGAACCAAATTCCTCGTGAAGGAATTGCTGTACGTGCCCAGAACTGTCTATCGTATTCTTACGAGGACAATCAGTCCCATCAAAGGCCATGACTCAATGAGGAAATTGTTGGCATCATGAAGAATCTGGTATTCAATATCGTTCATGGAATTCCTGTCAATTATCACGATTTCTTCATGAGGACTATGGCCAATGTTGCATTGTCTCCGTTTGAGCTGAAGCCTTATGCACCTTGGATTATGAGATTCCTCAGGACAAGGTCTTCACTCAACTACAAAGCTGATTTCCAGAATCACCTCAGCTACTTGCCCCCAATTGAAGTCCTCAAGCAGACATATTCCTCAGTTGATGGATAGGGCAAGGCACCAGCTATAATAGATGAAGGCATTCATCCATTAGATGGTCAGTTTCGCAAAGCTGCATCTTATTCCACCAATGATGACTCTGCCACACATGACTCTGCCAATGCACCTAAGTCCACTCCTCAAGCCACTGCTCCGCGCGTGATGACTGACCGTGAACTTCTGCTTAGTCTTCACCAGAAGGTGGATCGAAATCAAAAATGGGTTAAGCGTCAATTTGGTTCATTTCTTCACAACATGACTGCCACACACAATGCAGTGAAGAAAAACCACTACTACCTCTATCAAGTCTTCGGTCGCACCTGGGCAATCCTGCCACATCTGTATGGTCAAGAAGATCTGAAGAACATGGGTCTCAAAGAAGATTTTGACTGGTCTACACCTCCACCGAAGAAATTCAATAAGGTCCAAGTTCCTTCTCTGGTAGCCAGCTCATTTTCTTCATCGTGTGACACTGATGAACATGAAGATTTGGACGACACTGCGGCAGGCCCTACATCAACAAACGACCCCAACAACGCTGGCGCTCCTTCAACATGATTATCTTCAGGGGTGTTAGTCCTCACTTTCGATCCTTTTGGTAATTCGATGACAAAGGGGGAGAAATATGAGTTAGTCTTCAAGCGGGTCTACTATATGGGCGTTTTTTTATTTGCTAAGTTACAACTCTCGTTCTTCTAAAACTTTATTGGATCGAGTTGTAGTCTTAAACCCGATGGTGCTCTGATACTTTTGATGCACTGTGCTCTGATACTTTTGATGCACTATTTTGCATGCTTATTCCTCGTTAATATTATTGCACGCATGCTGAATTTCATCAGGCACCATATTTCATCATGCATTTCAAATTCTTCATATTATGTGTTAAATGCGTGTATCAATTACAAGATATAGGGGGAGATCCCCATGATTAAACTCTTCAAGTGTGCATTGCTTCAAAGGCAAATTCCACACTATGCACATCTTCAGGGGGAGTTCTTCTATATCTTGCAATCAAATTCCTCAATATCAGTTGTTACACTTCAGATGTTTATCCCCGTTGAAAACTTAACCTATATTGTCATCAATCCCCAAAAAGGGGGAGATTGTAAGTGCATCTAGTGCCCCTTAGTGATTTTGGTGTATTGAAGACTTATAGGTTAAGGGACTAATGCGTTTGTGAGTGTACACAGGTCTATAAGTCTATGAGGAGTTTGATATTTACAGGAAAAGTTGACCCCTAAAAATGAATATCTTCCACTGAAGATTTTGGTATTTCTGAAGACTTTCATGAAGACTTTGAAAGTGAAGAAATTGGTGTGTCCGTGAAGACTTGATATTCATGCGAGGAATATGAAGCTTGAAGACTTTCATTTTCATAGTTTTGTTTCTCTCTTTCTTGAGTCATAGGAAACACCGTACTGTTAAAGGGGGTCGAGGAAATACTAAGGAAAAATTTCCATGTGATGCTCAACTCAAAATCCTACACCTATCAATCCCTTCGAGTGAAGCCATTGGAAATCTCATACAGTTTAGTCAATTTCTTCAGTGACAGAGATGAAGTTCTTCTGGTCTTTGAGGAATTTGTCCTGACTGAGGAGTTAGGAATTCGCCAGTGCGGATTGCCTACACAGTGAGGAACATGATAGCCCTGAGGATTTTGCTACTCAAAATTCCGATCGTTGTTGTGCTATGCCCTAGCCGTCCCAAAATATCTATCCACCTAACGGTCATATCATTGAAGGGCATTTATGTCTTATCATGTCGGGCTACTCCCTAGGCTATAAATAGCCGCCCCCTACAACCACTAGCTGGTTGGCTGCTCCGAGAGAAACCGACACTTGTCATTTGAGAGCAACCCATCCTCTGAGGACTTTGAGCGAAAATCATCAAGTGAGGAAAAACCAAAAACCAAAAACCCAAACACCTACAAACCCCAAGTGATTGAGCATCACTGAAGAGATTGATCCTGAGTGGATCCGACGCTTGTTACCTTTGAAGACTGTGCTTCTTCCAGATGTTTAGGCGTCATGGTCTAGAGCATCCAAGAGGAATTGTGGATCACTGAGTGACCAAGTTTGTGAAGGTTTGGAAGTCGCCTGAAGACTTACCACGAGTGATTGGACGAGGTCTGTGTGACCTTAGTTCAAGGAGAATACGGTGAGGACTGGGTGTCCTGAGCTGCGTGTTCAGGACCGGGTGTCCTCGAGTTTAAATACTCAGCCGCTCCAACCAGACGTACAACTGAGACAGCAGTTGGAACTGGTCTACCAAATCATTGTCTTCACCAAGCTTACTGGTTCTATTTCCTCAACTCTTTCATTTTCTCATAACTGTGTTGTGTGTTTGTTTATATCTGTGTTTGAAGACTTTGACTGAAGACTTTCTCAATTTCCTCAGTTTAATTTCTTCAGTCTGTTTGTCTTCATTCTGTGTTATCCTGTGATTACGCTTCTTGTAGTCTGTGCCTGTCTTCATTTCATCATGATGACTATGTTTGTATTCTATTATGTTTACTTTCGAGTACTTATTCCGCTGCTAGTAGTTCTTCGCTAAGGAATTTCCTCACCGGCAAATTCCTCAGTGAAGAATTTCGTAAAAATCCCTATTCACCCCCCTCTAGTCGATATAACACACTTTCAACTTCCAGGGCACTTATGTGCGGCCACCGGATGCTGATGACTTGAGCCACATAACCCAGCAGCCAGGGGAATCGGCCAGACAATTTTGGACACGGTTCCTGACTAAGAAAAATCAAATTGTAGACTGTCCGGATGCAGAAGCCCTAGCGGCATTCAAGCACAACATACGCGACGAGTGTCTCGCCTGCCACCTCGGCCAGGAGAAGCCGAAATCTATGGCAGCCCTCACAACACTCATGACCTGCTTTTGCGCGGGTGAGGACAGCTGGCTGGCTCGCAGCAACAACACATCAAGGAATCCGGATACCTCAGATACCAAAGATGTTAACGGTAGGCAACGTCGTAATAGACCAAAGCGCCACAATAACGACGATACCACCGAAGATACGGCAGTCAATGCCGGATTCATATGCTCTAAATCCGGTCAGCGGAAAAAGCCATTTAAAAGAAATAACCCGGCTCCGTCCAGTCTGGATCGCATACTGGATCGCTCGTGTCAAATCCATGGCACCCCTGACAAGCCAGCCAATCACACCAACAGAGAATGCTGGGTGTTCAAGCAGGCCGGCAAGTTAAATGCCGAAAACAAGGACAAGGGGCTGCATAGCAATGACGAGGAGGAGCCCCGGCCGCCGAACCCAGGAGGACAGAAGGGGTTTCCCCCACAAGTGAAGAGAGTGAACATGATATACGCAACCCACATTCCCAAGAGGGAGCGGAAGCGTGCACTAAGGGACGTCTACGCGATGGAGCCCGTCGCCCCGAAGTTCAACCCATGGTATGCTTGTCCGATCACCTTTGATCGCAGGGACCACCCCACTAGCATCCGTCATGGCGGATCCGCCGCACTGGTCCTAGACCCCATCATTGATGGATTTGACCTCACTCAAGTCCTTATGGACGGCAGGAGCAGCCTGAACCTGCTTTATCAGGATACGGTGTGAAAAATGGGTATCGATCCCTCAAGGAACAAACCCAGCAAAACCACTTTTAAAGGCGTCATCCCAGGTGTAGAGACCCATTGCGCATGCTCAATCACACTGGAAGTGGTCTTTGTATCACCGGATAACTTCCGAAGCGAAGAGTTAATCTTCAACATCGTCCCGTTTTGCAGTGGCTATCATGCACTGCTCGGACGGAAATCATTTGCAAAATTCAACGCAGTGCCGCATTACGCATACCTCAAGCTCAAGATGCCAGGACCCCGCGGGGTCATAACAGTAAATGGAAACACAAAACGCTCGCTCCGTACAGAAGAGCAGACTGTGGCCCTTGTAGTAGAGGCACAAAGCAGCCTGTTCAGGCAGACCACTCATTCGGCGTTACAGCCCCCGGACACCTTCAGCGAGTCCGGAACAATCTGCAACAGGATCGCCTGGCGCGATCAGTGCTCTCCTAGTAATCCGGCCCCCGTCCCAGTCCCAGTGCAGCGACAAAATTTGTGTCGCGCGTACATAACTACGCATTGAAAATACCTGGACATAGGCGGGGGCACAATCAGGACACTCCCCACATTGTGGCTTAACCACACGAGGGGCTGCATACCTTTGACATTCATTTTCTCTTTCAGGGCCTCACTCTTCGGAAGCCCTTTCCGGCAGTCCGATTGCCAGACACATTCCGGAAACAACAACCAAAGCGGCAAGAACCTAGGATGAACACGGGAACCGCCAAGTGGTCTCTAGTAATACTTGATATACCCACTTTTCACTATTTATGCGTAGCTTGCCTTGGGATAGGACATTTTGAATTGTCCTACTTTATGCTTATTGCACTACTTGTACCAGCACGCTTTGACGTATTATTCAAATAACAATGCATATTATTAATCTGTCATTGCATTATTTAAGTTTTTCTATTTCTCTTGTATGTCCATTTACGACATTCCGCACCTGCACGCTCGGGTGCGGTCAGTACGCCAGGGGCTCCTGTTTACCCCGTAATACGGTGCAAGAAGTCCGAACACTTTCGATAGTGCTGCACCCCGAACTTATAGCATTATATGCATCAGCTCCGAATCATGTCTTGGGTCAAATGTTGGGTTGTCCGGCTCCCATGCTTTGGTACCTTACGTTCCGCTATATCGGCTAAGGTAGCGGTGGGAGAACTACTGCGATTGTGTCCCGGTTCTTCTGGACGAGCACCTTAGTAGAGAAAGCCAAAAACTGACTGTCATGATAAGGCGAGAGACTGATCGCTGTTCGAGAGGTCTCATGTCCTTAAAGACTTTTTCCGCTTCGGGCGAGGAGTCAGCCTTGTCCGGCTTAGGCGTGTATATCGCCCCAAATTCGGCCCTCCGAATACCAGGGGCTTCGCCAAAAATTTAAAATCATAGACTTCTATGGCTAAGTGAGAGTGATAAAGAATTATAGTCCGATTGCCTAGTTCGTTGCGCTGAGCACCTCCCTTGAAGGACCCAAAATTGGGGGTAAAGAGTGTTCAGATTCACCCCGAACACCCCAGTACTAGTTACATGTGGGGGCAGAAGCCGACGACTGGCCAACTCTCAGATTTTATAAACGGCCGCACAGAAGGTAATATTTTAGATTAAGAAAGCATCGCATGGCGCAAAAGAACTCGTTTCATATTACAGGATCACATGGGCATGTTCATTCAAAGATTACATCCTTGGCACACTCATCTGCCACTAAGCAGGAACCCTTCAGCATGCTCTCATAGTAATTCTCGAGGCAGCGATGCTCCTTGCCCTCTGCGGCCCCTCCTTCAAAAGCTTCATGGCATCCAGCTTCGCCTGGGCAAAATCCCTGCGTGCACCTTTGATGCAGACGGACCGCTTGATGACCTCAAGCCGTGGCCAGGCTTTCACCAGCTGCCTCAAAAGACCGAAGTAGCTGCCGGACAGGGGCTCGCCAGGCCACATCCGGACTATACGGCCCCTCATGGCCTGTTCGGCCGCCTTGTGAAGTTCGACCAACTGCTTCAGCTGGTCGCTTAAGGACACGGGGTGTTCGGTCCCAATATACTGAGACCAGAACAACTTCTCTGTTGAGCTCCCCTCCTCAGCCTGGTAAAACTCCATGGCATCTAGCACACTACGAGGAAGATCTACAAATGCTCCTGGAGAGCTCCGAACTCGGGTAAGAAAAAGGAAAGTCTCCTTCGCATGCTTGCTTTGCATATTGAATGCCTTACCCGCTGCTATCTTCTTCGCCGCATCAATCTACTGGAGGGCCTTGTGGGCTTTGGCCTTGGCGCTCCGGACGCTTTCAAGCGCCTGCGTGAGCTCGGACTCTCGCGTCTTGCAGTCAATCTCCAAGGACTCGTGCTTTTTGGTGAGAGCCTCGAGCTCTTGCTGCACCTCACCCTCCCGTTCAATGCGTTCTTTGGCCGCTTTGTCTTCGGCTGCGGACAACGCCTTCCTCGGTCGTGGCCCCTGACAAATTCATGATGATCCTATTACTTTACACCGAACTTCTTTTTAACTATATAAACTAGGGTATATCTTACCGTTGCTCACTTCGAGCTGCCCCTTGGTAAGATCGAGCTCGTCCTCGGACCGCTTCAGGGCCTGCTTCAGTGCAGAGACCTCCGCAGTACGTGCGGCACCGGCCAGCAGGGAAGCATGCACATACACATATAGACACTCTAAATTGACTCCAGAGTTATCATTTGATACTCTATTCGGCTTTTCTTTGCGAATGCCGAACAGAGCATCAGGGGCTACTATCTATGCGGTAATATCTTATATTTTGAATGCTTACCTCAAAGCCTGTTAGGAGGCTGGCACAAGCTTCGGTTAGTCCGTTTTTGGCGGACCGAACCTTCTTGACGACCTCACTCATCATAGTGCGGTGTTCTTCATCGATGGAAGCACTCTGAAGCGCTTCCAGCAAGTTGTCCGGTGCCTCTGGTTGGACAAAGGACACCGGCACGGATGGTTGGCCCCCCTTAATGGGGGACCGCCTGCTGGAGTCCGGAACCATCAAAGGTTCCGGTGCAGTGTCCGGCTGGGGCCCGAACTCGAAGCCCATAGGAGCCTCGCTCCCTTGGTACTCAGGATCCGGGAGGTCGCCGTGAGGCGCCCCCAGGATCACCTCCCCTTGGGTCGGTGCCTTTTGAGACACCACCTCGGCATTGTCCATAGGGCGAGGGGTGGAAGCCGTCGGAGGAGAACTGTTGTTCATATCCGACGAGCCCAAAGAGCCGCTCGACGAGGGTACGTCAAGATGAGCTTGGGCCGGACTGCTTAATCATGTTCGGCATGAGCAAAGGCAGTACAACAAAACATACCACGAAGTAGTATGGTGTCCGGACACTTACGACTTCGCCAGGGGCTTGTCCCTAGGTAGCCACTCGTAGCCGCTGTCGGCGGCCGTCGTGGCACAGTCCGGAGGGAGGGTCTTTCCCTTCGTGGACCTTCGGCCTCCCTGGATGGGTCGGCCTTCCTTTTCTTGTCTACCCCGGCTGGGGGGGGAGAACTTTTCTCCTCCTCCTCGTTTCCGTGGGAGGAGTGCGCGTCGGACTCATCGGATGATGAGTCCGATAGAACCACCTTGCACCGGAGACCCTTTCGGGTCCCCGCGGCCTTCTTCTTGGACGTCTTTTCCGTCACCTCGTAAGGTGCCGGAGTCAGCATCTTGGTTAGAAGAGCGTTTGTAGGATCTTCGGGCAGGGGGGCTGGGCAATGAAGCTGCTCCGCTGTCTTTATCCAGTCATGTTAATGACATGAAATCTTAGATCCAGCACATAACCACAACAGGGCACATAAATACCCTGATAGATATAAAAGCCTACCGGATGGGTGCGGTGCTTTGCGCTGAGTCCGCGGTCCTCGGTGAGGGAGGGAGGCATCTCGGCGCCCTTGAACAGCACCCTCCAGACGTCCTCGTGCGTCTTGTCGTAGAGCTCTCGCAGCATCTGGTGCTGGGCCAAGTCGAACTCCCACAAATCAAATGCCCGTCGCTGGCACGGAAGGATCCGGCGGAGGAGCATGACCTGGACCATGTTGACGAGCTTAATTTTCTTGTTCGTCATGTTCTGGATGCAGGTCTGGAGTCCGGTCAGCTCTATCGAAGAACCCCAGGACAGGCCCTTGTTTTTCCAGGAGGTGAGCCACGTGGGGATTCCGGATCGAAATTTGGGGGCCGCCACCCAGTTGGAGTCACGCAACTCAGTGATGTAGAACCACCCCGATTGCCACCCCTTTATGGTATCCACGTAGGTACCCTCGAGCCAGCTGACATTAGGCATCTTGCCCACCATGGCGCCTCCACACTCTGCTTGCTGGCCACCCACCACCTTCAGTTTGACATTGAAGGTTTTCAGCCATAGGCCGAAGTGGGGCCTGATGCGGAGGAAGGCCTCGCACACGACGATAAACACCGAGATGTTGAGCATGAATTTGGGGGCCAGACCATGAAAATCCAGACCGTAGTAGAACATGAGCCCGCGGACAAATGGATGGAGGGGAAATCCCAGTCCGCGGACGAAATGGGCAAGAAAAACTACCCTCTCATGAGGTTCGGGCGTGGGGACGATCTGCCCCGCATACAGCAGCCGGTGCGCGATATTCACAGCTAGGTATCCGACTTCTCGTAACTTTTTGATATTTTCCTCCATGACGGAGGAAGCCATCCACTTGCCTCCTGCTCTAGACATGCTTGGAGTGGTTTGAGAAGAAGAACGTGAGCTTGGGCGCTAGAGCTCGAGTGTGCGGGAATGGGTAAGCGAGAAGGAAGAAGGTGTGGGTGTAAAAAGTAAATCTTTGTCCCTTTATAAGGGCGGAGGAGGCGATGAGTCTCCCCACTTGCCTAGCAAAACTGCTTATTCCCTAGGGTTTAGCCTCTCTGATCCCGTGGTAGATCTACTCTTGTAATACTCATATCATCAAGAACAATTAAGCAGGTCGTTGGGTTTTACCTCCATCAAGAGGGCCCAAACCTGGGAAAACATCGTGTCCCCTGCCTCCTGTTACCATCCACCTTAGACACATAGTTCGGGACCCCTACCCGAGATCCGCCGGTTTTGACACCGACACCCTCCCTCCGGACTGCGCCACGACGGCCGCCGACTGCGGCGACGAGTGGCTACCCAGGGTCAAGCCACTGGCGAAATCGTAAGTGTCCGGGCACCATAGTACTTCATGGTATGTTTTATTACACTGCCTCTCCTCATGCCGAACATGATTATGCAGTCCGTCCCGAGCTCGTCTTGACGTATCCTCGTCGAGCGGCTCTCTGGACTCATCGGATATGAACAGCGGTTCTCTCTCGACCGCTACCACCCCTCGCCCTACGGACAACGCCGAGGTGTTGTCTCAAAAGGCACCGAGCCAAGGGGAGGTGGTCCTGGGGGCGCCTCGAGGCGACTTCCCGGACCCTGGGTACCAAGGGAGCGAGGCTCCTACGGGCTCCAAGTTCGGCCCTCAGCCGAACACTGCGCCGGAACCTTCGATGGTTCCGGACTCCGGCAGGCGGTCCCCCATTAAGGGGGGCCAACCATCCGTGCCGGTGTCCTCTGTCCAACTAGAGGCACCGGACAACTTGCTAGAAGCGCTTCGCGGCGCTTCCATCGATGAAGGGCACCGCACTATCATGAGTGCGGTGGTCGAGAAGGTTCAGTACGTCAAAAACGGACTGACCGAAGCTTGCGCCAGCCTCCTAACAGGCTTTGAGGTGAGCAATCAAAATATAAGAAAATATTACCGCATAGATAGTAGCCCCTGATGCTCTGTTCGGCGTTCGTGAAGAAAAGCCGAATAGAGGATCAAATGATAACTCAGGAGTCTAATTAGAGTATGTCTATGTGTATGTGCAGGCTTCACTGTTGGCCGCTGCCGCACATACTGCGGAGGTCTCTCCGCCGAAGCAGGACCTGAAACGGTCTGAGGCAGCTTGAAGAGAGCAAAGGTAAGAAATACCCCTGTCTATATAGTTAAAAATAAATTCAGTTGTAAGGTAATAGGATCGTCATAGGTTTGCCAGGGGGCACGACTGAAGTGGCGACCCTGAGGAAGGCGTTGTCCGAGGCCGAAGACAAAGCAGCCAAGGAGCGCATTGAACGGGAAAAGCAAGAAGCCCGAGTAGGCAAGGTGAAGCAAGAGCTCGAGGCTCTCGCCAAAAAGCACGAGTCCTTGGAGCTTGACTCTAAGACGCGAGAGTCCGAGCTCGAGCAGGCGCTTGAAAGCGTCCAGAGCACCAATGTCAAAGCCCACAAGGCCCTCCAGGAGATTGACGCGGTGAAGAAGATAGCAGCGGGTAAGGCATTCATTATGTAAAGCAAGCACGTGAAGGAGACTTTCCTTTTTCTTACCCAGGTTCGGTGCTCTCCAGGAGTGTTTGCAGATCTTCCCCATAGTGCACTGGATGCCGCGGAGTTTTACCGGGCTGAGGAGGGGAGCTCGACGGAGAAGTTGTTCTGGTCTTAGTATACTGGGACCGAACACCCCGTGCCCTTGAGCGACCAGCTGAAGCAGTTGGTCAAGCTTCACAGGGCGGCCGAACAGGCCATGAGGCGCCTTATAGTCTGGATGTGGCCTGGCGAGCTCCTGTCTGGCAGCTACTTCCGTCTAGTGAGGCGGCTTGTGGAAGCCTGCCCACGGCTTGAAGTCATCAAGCGGTCCGTCTGCATCAAGGGTGCACGTAGGGCTTTTGCCCGGGAAAAGGTGCACTGGGCTAAGTTGGACGCCGTGAAGCTGGTGAAGGAGGGGCCACCGGAGGGCAAGGAGCATCGTTGCCCCGAGAATTACTATGAGAGCATCCTGAAGGGTTCCCGCCTAGTGGCCGATAAGTGTGCCAAGGATGTAATTTTTGAATGAACATGCTCATGTGATCCTGTAATATGAAACGAGTTCATTTGCGCTATGAGACGCTTTCTTAATTTAAAATATTACCTTCTCTGTGGCCGTTTATAAAATCTGAGAGTTGGCCAGTCGTCGGCTTCTATCCCCATGTAACTAGTATTGGGGTGTTTGGGATAAACCTGAACACTCTTTACCCCAAATTTTGGGTCCTTCAAGGGAGGTGTTTAGCGCAACGAACCAGGCAATCGGACTATAATGCTTTATCACTCTCACTTAGCCATAGAAGTCTATGATTTTAAATTTTGGCGAAGCCCCTGGTATTCGGAGGGCCGAATGTGGGGTGCTAAACACGTCTAAGCCGGACAAGGCCGACACCTCGCCCAATGCGGAAAAAGTCTTTAAGGACTTGAGACCTCTCGAACAGCGACCAGTCTCTCGCCTTATCATGATAATACATCGAAGCGTACTTGGTACAAGTAGTGCAATAAGCATAAAGTAGGACAATTTGAAATGTCCTATCCTAGGGCAAGCTACGCATAAATAGTGAAAAGCGGGTATATCAATTATTACTAGAGACCACCTGGCGGTCCCCGTGTTCATCTTAGCTGCTTGCCGCCTTGGTTGTTGCTTCCGGAATGTGTCCGACAATCGTACTGCCGGAAAGGGCTTCCAGAGAGTTAGGCCCTGAAAGAGAAAAGGAATGACAAAGGTATACAGCCCCTAGTGCGGTTAAGCCACAATGCGGGGCGTGTCCTGATCGTGCCCCCGCCTATGTCCATGGTATTTTCAATGAGTAGTTATGTACGTGCGGCACGGATTTCGTAGCTTCACTGGGACTGGGACGGGGGCCGAATTGCTAGGCGAGCTCTGATCGTGCCAGGCGATCTTGTTGAAGCTTGTTCTAGACTCGCTTGAAGGTGTCCGGGGGCTATGACGCCAAATGAGTGGTCTAACTGAACAGGCTGCTTTGTGCTTCTCTGCAAGGGCCGCAGTGTGCTCTTCCGTACGGAGCGAGCGTTCTGGGTTTACATTTACTGTTATGACCCCACGAGGTATTGGCATCTTGAGCTCGAGGTATGCGTAATGCGGCACTGCATTGAATTTTACAAATGATGTCCGTCCGAGTAGTGCATGGTAGCCACTGCGAAACGGGACGATGTCGAAGATTATCTCTTCGCTTCGGAAGTTGTCCGGTGATCCGAAGACCACTTCTAGTGTGATTGAGCCTGTGCAACGGGCCTCTACACCTGGGATGACGCCTTTAAAGGTGGTTTTGCTGGGTTTGATCCTCGAGGGATCGATACCCATTTTTCGCACTGTATCCTGATAAAGCAGGTTCAGGCTGCTACCGCCGTCCATAAGGACTCGAGTGAGGTGAAATCCGTCAATGATGGGGTCTAGGACTAGTGCGGCGAATCCGCTATGACGGATGCTAGTGGGGTGGTCCCTGCGATCGAAGGTGATCGGGCAAGCAGACCATGGGTTGAACTTTGGGGCAACGGGCTCCATCGCATAGACGTCCCTTAGTGCATGCTTCCGCTCCCTCTTGTGAATGTGGGTTGCGTATATCATGTTCACCGTCTTCACTTGTGGGGGAAACCCCTTTTGTCCTCCTATTTTCGGCGGCCGGGGCTCCTCCTCGTCATCGCTATGCAGCCCGTTGTCCTTGTTTTCGGCATTTAACTTGTCGGCCTGCTTGAACACCCAGCATTCTTTGTTGGTGTGATTGACTAGCTTGTCGGGGCTGCCGTGGATTTCACACGAGCGATCCAGTGTGCGATCCAAACTGGACGGAACCAGAGTATTTCTTTTAAATGGCTTTTTCTGCTGACCGGATCTAGAGGCTCTGAATCCGGCATTGACTGCCGTATCTTCGGTGTTATCGCTGTTATTGCGGCGCTTTGGTCTATTACGAAGCTGCCTACCGTTAACATCTTTGGTATCTGAGGTATCCGGATTCCTTGATGTGTTGTTGCTGCGAGCCAGCCAACTGTCCTCGCCCGCGCAAAAGCGGGTCATGAGTGTTGTGAGGGCTTCCATAGATTTCGGCTTCTCCTGGCCGAGGTGGCGGGCGAGCCACTCGCCGCGGATGTTATGCTTGAATGCCGCTAGGGCTTCTGCATCCGCACTGTCTACAATTTGGTTTTTCTTAGTCAGGAACCGTGTCCGGAATTGTCTGGCCGATTCCCCTGGCTGCTGTGCTATGTGGCTCAAGTCATCAGCATCCGGTGGCCGCACATAAGTGCCCTGGAAGTTGCCAAGAAATGCGTCTTCCAGATCCTCCCAACTGCCGACGGAATCTGTTGGCAAGCTATTCATCCAATGTCGAGCTGGTCCTTTGAGTTTTAGTGGGTGGTACTTGATGGCATGTAGATCATCACCGCGAGCCATGTGGATGTGAAGGAGGAAATCCTCAATCCATACAGCAGGATCTGTTGTGCCATCGTATGATTCGATATTTACGGGTTTGAAACCCTCCGGGAATTCAAGATTCATAACTTCATCAGTGAAGCATAGGGGGTGTGCTGAGCCTCTGTGCTGGGCTATATCCCGACACAGTTCATATGAGTCTTGTTTGCTGTATCCGGCCCGGCCAGATTTACTCTTGGTGTATCCGACGCGACGATCATCGTCCCGTGTTGGTGCGCGTGCCCGTGTCCCGTATATTTTTTCCTTACTGTCCAATATGTATCGCCGGTCCTCTGTGTTACCCCGGGCCTTAGTATTTTTGATTGAGTGGCGACGGGGTGCGGGCTGAACTTTAGGCTGAAACGCCTCTTTGGCTCGGCCGTGTAGTGGCCGGTCAGCCGCATCATACACTGGTGAATGAGGTTTCAATGCTTCCTCCTCGAGGTGAGGTAGCAACCTGCGTTTTGGGTAACTCTTGGACGGGCGCTCGAGTTCATGCTCCTCGGCCCCAAGGACTTCGGTTCACCTGTGTGCTAGCAAGTCTTGATCAGCTTGAAGCTGTTGCTGCTTTTTCTTCAGGCTATTTGCCGTGGCCATAAGCCGGCGCTTAAAGCGCTCTTACTCGACGGGGTCCTCAGGCACGATAAATTCATCATCGCCGAGGCTCGCCTCATCTTCGGAGAGAGGCATGTAATTGTCCTCCTCCGGTTCTCCATCTGCTGACTGCTTTGGAGGGCTAGCTTGTTCGTCCTCCAGCTCTACATCATGCTGGAGGGGATTGTTGTTGTCTTCGGTGCTATTCGGAGTGTTATTATCTCCTGTGCCAGTATCACTGCTCTTGCTGTGGCGGGACTTAGAGCGGCGCCACTGACGTCGGCGCTTGGGTTGCTTCTTGGAGGGGTCATCCTCCGTTGTCTCGTCGCCATTGCCTTCTTTGGGGGTGTCCACCATGTATATATCATATGATGAGGTGGCATTCTAGCGCCCTAAGGGTGGTGGTTCTTGTTCGTCTCCAGCTTCTTCGTCCATACCGTCGACGTCTTCAGAGTCAAAGTCGAGCATGTCGGTCAAGTTGTCGACAGTGGCTACTAAGTGGGTGGTGGGTGGGCAGCGAATTTCTTCATCTTCCGCATCCCATTCTAGCCGTACATAGTTCGGCCAAGGTTCTCCTGACACAGAGAGAGACCTTAATGAATTTAGCACGTCTCCGAAGGGCGAGTGCTGAAAGATATCCGCGGAGGTGAACTCCATGATCGGTGCCCAGTCGGATTCGACGGGCACGGATGTGAGCGACTCGTAGTCCGTGGTCGGAGATGAACCCAGTGGTTCGGCGACGCAGCTCTCGAAAGGGCTGAAGTCAGTATCTGGCTCTATCGCCACTGAGAGTGCGGCCTCCATGGCGGGGTCTATCCCTCCGCTCCCGGATGGCGTGATTTGCTCCGGATTAATAGCCGGAGTAGTTGCGGATGCGATCACCCGAACACTGTCCGACGGCAGAGTTACGTCATGCTCATCGCGACTGTGCGGCGCGTTCCACATGGGCTCGAATCCGTCGATGATCAAGTCTCCGCGGATGTCGGCCCTGTAGTTCAAGTTTCCAAATCTGACCTGATGACCAGGGGCGTAGCTCTCAATCTGCTCCAGATGGCCAAGCGAATTGGCCCGCAGTGCAAAGCCACCGAATATGAAGATCTGTCTGGGAAGGAAAGCCTCACCTTGGACCGGATCGCTAGCGATGTTCGAAGGAGCCATCAAGCCAATGAAAGCACCAATGTCGGTGTCAAAACCGGCGGATCTCAGGTAGGGGGTCCCGAACTATGCGTCTAAGGCGGATGGTAACAGGAGGCGGGGGACACGATGTTTACCCAGGTTCGGGCCCTCTTGATGGAGGTAATACCCTACGTCCTGCTTGATTGTTCTTGATGATATGAGTATTACAAGAGTTGATCTACCACGAGATCAAAGACAGACCAGGTTTTGAAGAAGGCAAGTCTTAAAGGAGCCGACGACAAGTTATTTGTTGCAATAGAAGAGGCTCGAACGGGGGTGCTCATGCCCAACAGAGAGAACGACGAGCTTTTGCACGCCCTGAGAAATCCTGAACACCCGGGAAGAACACGAGGCAAAGGCATTGTTCTGTGGTATGAGGGGTTTGCGAACTAGAACGCCGACTACAGAAGCCGTGCGAGAAGGAAGATGGAGGAGGAGAAGAAGAGGAATGATGCGGAGCATCCTATGGACATCACCATGTCAAGACTCCATTTGGCAAGTAACACGTGCCACATCTACTTCATACATACAAAGGTGAATCATCTCCTTTACACATGTCCACTTGTACCTTTTGAGGATGGTATACTACTTGACCCCTCTCTCGTGTGCATACATAGGTGTGAGCGGAGCTACACATTCATCGAGGAGGAGTCCAAGAAGAAGGGAACATCTACACCATCCAAGAGGGAAGCCCAAAAGCGGAGAAGGAAGCGCCAAGAAGAAGGCTGCAGCTCCCAGGCGACCCTGTGCGCACGGGCCCCTCCGACCCCGTTCTTGGTGTCATCTCGGGTAGGGGGTCCCGAACTGTGCGTCTAAGGCGGATGGTAACAGGAGGCAGGGGACACGATGTTTACCCATGTTCGGGCCCTCTTGATGGAGGTAGTACCCTACGTCCTGCTTGATTGTTCTTGATGATATGAGTATTACAAGAGTTGATCTACCACGAGATCAAAGAGGCTATACCCTAGAAGCTAGCCTATGGTCTGATTGTATGTTGTCCTACGGACTAAACCCTCCGGTTTATATAGACACCGGAGGGGGCTAGGGTTACACAAGGTCGGTTACAAAGGAGGAGATACACATATCTGTATTGCCTAGCTTGCCTTCCACGCTAAGTAGAGTCCCATCCGGACACGAGACGAAGTCTTCAATCTCGTATATTCATAGTCCAACAGTCTGGCCAAAGGATATAGTCTGGCTGTCCGAAGACCCCCTAATCCAGGACTCCCTCACCCGTGCCCACGGGCCTCCCAGGCTGGCGGTCCTGAAGACCCCGTGCGCACGGGCATGTACCGTGCCCACGGGACCCCTGTGTCCACGGGCCCCATGGACCCCGTGCGCACGGGCTCATGTATCAGGTCTCTGGATACCCCGTGCACATGGGCTCCACTTACCCCGTGCACACCCCCCCCCCCAGAGTGTTGCTGCGGGCTTTGCCCATGTAATCCACATTTCGCCCTTGCTTACCCCTTCATCCTTGGAACTATATATACTCCTTCCCCTCCTCCATTTGGACGTAGCTAAGAATAGATCTAGATATTATAGCTTAGCTCATGTACCTCCCCTTGTGGGATTCCTCTTGAGAGAGAAGACTCCATTGGAGTACAAGACCTCCATTGGAGAAGATCCCTAGTGGATAAAGCCCCCATCTAGGGAAGGATATATCTAGATCTTCAAGCCCACATCTCCTTCATAGGATTTGGGATGAACACTACCATGTATCTTGTTTCCCTTTGATTGTTCATGTACCTTGTGGATCTTGTGTGTTTGTTGGTCTAGTGGATGTGTGATTGGACTTGTTCTTGAGTGTTCCTCTTGTTTTATCTCTTGTGGTCATCTTGTTCTTGGGGATTCCCCCTCCAATTCATGAAAGAGCTCCACTTAGGGTTCCACCCTACAACATCTTGGTAGCAGAGCCATGGTTTCTCATGAAATTGGAGCCCCCCTTCTTAGTTTTCTAGCCTAATTTTGCTTGTTCTTGCCCAATTTCGAAAATCCCCACAAAAAGAGCCATACAATTTTTTTGGTGATTTGAAGTTTCTTGTGAGTTTTTGTTGATTTTGATCCATGGATCTGATGTATAGCAAGTAGATCTACCGCCTCTTGTGTCCCCATAGCCAAAATTTTCTTTCCCCCATCGAATTTGACAAGAAAATCGTGAAATTTCCGCCTACCCCGTGCCCACAGGTTCCTAGCCCTATGCCCACAGGCCCCCCGTAGTCCCAGGTGACCCCGTGCCCTCGGTACGTGTACCGTGCACACGGGACCCCGTGTCCATGGGCCTTGGACCCCGTGCGCATGGCCCTCCTAGACTCAGCCGTGTCCACTTTACGTTTTCGGTCATAACTTCCACTCCCGAACTCCAATTTCGGTGTTCTTTGGCTCGTTGAAAAGCTAGCGACATTCCCGAGCTGTTAATATTAGTTTTACCACCATTTGACTCCATAAAATTTCCTCCATTTCTGCATCTTTTGCATAGGCCATCCGCCATAATTTCCGCACCACCTCATAAAACATCCGCAAACTAACCCATTTTGGTTCCTTTGGTATTTGTGGTTGGTTGAGTTGTGATTTGAGTCTCCTAAGGTTTTTCGGCTACTTAGGGACGGTTACATCTTCATCCATCACCTGTGACTTGTATCAGTCCATCGACTACATCCACCATGAGCTTCCACATCGACGACGACCATCCATCCTTTGAGACCATCTTCAACCGGGAGCAAGGCCGGTTACCCCCCGACTTCATGGAAGGTTAAGTGTGACGAAGGTATCCATTCCTTCATAAACTTTTCCTTCCTTGCCATTACATCTTGATAGCCCCATCATCATTACGAATACCTTCATCCCTATTGAGACTAGCTATCCGAGTATTGCCGGGCTTCGCGAAAACTTGTGCACCATAGTGATACGATATCATATCGTTGCATCATTGGATATATCATATAGTGAAATTGCTTGCTCCCGTGCATATCTTGTGATACTTATCTCATGTTTGTGGTTGAGGCTCAATAAGCATAGTGGAACGGAAGAGAAGAGCCCAAAAAAGCTTTTAAGCAAGAAAGGAAAGATCATAAGCTTATAAGAAAAAGAGAGTTGAGCATGAAAAGAGTTACTTGTGCATGAGGATACATGGAATAGGAAACATTTAGCTTGCATACATATAGGTTGGTGCCAAGTGGTGAATCATGCCCAATTGTGCAATCAAGCTAGTGCTCTCCTAGTGTTTGTGCAACACGCGCTTACTCTTCGTTAGGCAATCTTGTATTGCTCATCCATATAGTTGCACAACCCCCATTATCCCACCGTGTGTGTTTCTTTATTGCCTCCTCTATATTTGTGATCACTTGCTTTGCATTTTGAGTCCTTTGGATTTATTTCAACATTTACAATATCTTGGACTTCAATTTGCATGAAATTTGTGCCACTTGTCCTAACCAAGCCACTCAATAAGCTTTTACTTGTAGGTGTGAGTGAACAAGTCCGGTACCAATTCCACTATTCTTACGTCTCACATTGAGTGATACGAGATACATCCTCAACTTTGGGAAAAGGTAGCTTGGTATTGTTTCTCTCATTTCCTACTCACCTTTGCTCGAGTCTTGTGATGGATAGGCAAAGCACATCATCTCCGGTCTACAAACACGATGACGAGTTCAATCCTATGAAGAACTTCATCGACGCCAAGATGGACAAGCAAATGGAGGAGCTCAAGGCCCTCATCAAGAACCGCAAGCGGTCTTCCTCATCTTCGAGAAGACGCTCAAGTGCTAAGACTCCCGAGCTACCATCTCCGGCAAGTACACACAACCATCGACATCGACATGACCATGAAGAGCGAGCTGCAGGACACGCGTTGGCGGCTCTGCCAACCCCGTGCACACGGGCCCTCGACCCCCGTGCACACTGCACCCTATGCACATGGGCTCTACAGAACTGTGACATCAACTACAAGGATGCAGCTTCTTCAACACCTTTGGTATCTTTGCCAAGTGACTTCAAGGCATCTTCGCCTTCGGACGTACGACATCTTCGCCTACTCCATGAGCTCAAGTCTACTCGACCCCGAGCTCACTTCGCACTGACCATGCTACAAGACGGCGAGACTGATGATGTGCCATCTTCGGTCTTCATCCACAATGAGAGTGATGATGTGTCATCTTTGGCCTTCATCCATGATGAGAGCGATGATGTGCCATCTTCGGCCTTCATCCACGATGAGAGTGGTGATGTGCTATCTTCGGCCTTCAACCATGGCGACAACGATGAGACGGTTGAGCATGGGATTTTCACTTCGACCACGGCGACGTATGATGACTTGAGTGACTTTTGCCACCATATTAAGAGTCAGAGTGACTTCATGATAGAGGTGAGGGTGTCCCTATCTTTCGATGAGATCATAACTATCAATTTGGTGGAGTTGACTTTGACGATCCGACTACAAACGTGGAAGATGTTGCGCCTTAGCAATCGCTAAACCAATCTCCTGAGGTTACTGACGATGCTGGAAGCACGGTCAGCCTGACCACAAAGGTCTATTTCCGCAAGCAATCGAAGAACGAGGAAAAATATGATAAAGCAATATGAATATTGCGAATATATATGAAGTATTGATAATGGTGGGGATCCGTAAGCGGTTTTGGTCTGGTCGTTGTACACAAACGAAGTACACGAAGTTGCAATGTCTAACTTTTAACTAAACAAATCCCCAAAATCTAAACGACGCCCTAAGGGCTGTATATATGGAGGAAGAGGGGGGAAATTTCATGTCCCTTGGAGGAGGGGTCCGAAACCAACCCTAACTCTTGTTTCCCCGCACATACGGACTCTGAAAACAGCCTACACTTAAGTATTTCGAAAATACTTGGGCCTGGCACAATAATAAGGTGAAGCAGCACCTAGAATAGCCTCTGGACGAAATTTATGAAGTGACATCTTGTATATTTCGTCCAAGGCTTCATGCACTCCTTATGGTGGCTTCAAAGTCCTGAAATGATCACTTGTAACTCCGTTCTTGATCCCCTTGCGCATGCCATCATCTCTACGTTTGGTCTTGCTCCAGTGTTCATCCCTCTTATCCATGCCAGGCCCTTCATTTGTAAGCAAAACAAATGTATCCAATTTAGGAAGCATCATATTCTAATGAACATTAGAATCATTACCAATAAATGAAAGTACCTGATAATTTAATTGGCGTGCGCGAGCTCTAGTAATTGGTCTAGTATGTATAGCAGCAGGGGTTGTGGGTGTAACAATGGTATTGATGTCCTCATCATCCTCCCCTTCTTGAAATGAAGTCATCCTCGATGGAAGCTCATCTTCCTCACCCAAATAAGGCTTCAAATCTGTAGTGTTAAAACTGGGACTAACCCCAAAATCTGCAGGCAGCTCAAATTTATATGCATTATCATTTATTTTCTATAACACTTTAAAAGGACCATCAGGACGTGGCATTAGCTTTGATTTGCGCAAATTAGGAAATCTATCCTTACGCAAATGTAACCAAACAAGATCTCCAGGTGCAAACACAACATGTTTTCGACCCTTATCTCCAGCAAGTTTATATTTAGCATTCATACGCTCAATGTTTTCCTTAGTTAACTCATGCATTTTTAAAATCAATTCAGCATGTTCTTTAGCATCAAAATTAACCTTCTCCGAAGATGGAAGAGGCAACAAATCAATAGGTGCACGAGGTAGGAAACCATACACAATTTCAAAATGGCACATCTTAGTAGTAGAATGCAATGAACGATTATAAGCAAATTCAATATGAGGCAAGCATTCTTCCCACATTTTCTTATCATTCTTCAAAATAGCCCTAAGCATAGTAGACAATGTTCTATTGACTACTTCAGTTTGTCCATCAGTTTGGGGGTGGAAAGTAGTAGTAAAAAGCAGTTTAGTCCCCAACTTAGCCCATAATCATCTCCAAAAGTGGCTAAGAAATTTAGTATCATGATCTGAAACAATAGTATTTGGTACACCATGCAAGCGAATAATTTCACGAAAAAACAAATCAGGAACATTAACAGCATCATCGCTTTTATGACATGGTATAAAGTGTGCCATTTTCAAAAATCTATCCATGACAACAAATATGCTATCCCTCCCCTTCTTTGTTTGAGGTAAACCTAAAACAAAGTCCATAGATATATCCTCAAGGAACACTAGGTATAGGCAAAGGCATATATAAACCATGAGGATCGAGTCGTGACTTAGCTTTTTGATATGTAGTGCAGCGAGCAACAAAACACTCAACATCCCGTCTCATCTTTGGCCAAAAGAAATGTGTAGCAAGTATATCCTCCGTCTTCTTGACGCCAAAGTGTCCCATTAATCCTCCTCCATGCGCCTCCTGCAACAACAAACGACGAACGGAGCTAGCTGAAATGCATAGCTTGTTACCACGAAACACAAATCCATCGTTAAGAACGAACTTGTTCCAAGTTCTACCTTCCTTACAATTCTGCAAAACATCTTTAAATTCAGCATCATGCACATATTGATCTTTGATGGTCTCCAAACCAAATATTTTAAAGTAAAGTTGTGAAAGCATAGTATAACGACGAGACAATGCATCAGCAATAACATTTTCTTTACCCTTCTTGTGTTTAATGACATAAGTGAAAGTCTCAATGAATTCAACCCATTTAGCATGTCTACAGTTCAGTTTTGCTTGACTTTTAATGTGTTTCAAAGATTCATAATAAAATGTATAACTAATTCTTTGGGCCATAAATAATGTTGCCATGTTTCTAAGGTCCTAACAAGAGCATATAATTCTTTATCATAAGTAGAATAGTTCAGACTAGGACCACTCAATTTTTCAGAAAAGTATACAACAGGTTTGCCATCTTGTAATAACACACCTCCTAATCCAATTCCACTAGCATCACATTCAAGCTCAAAAGTCTTATTAAAATCAGGAAGTTGGAGTAAAGGAGCATATGTCAACTTATCTTTCAATACAGTGAAGGCTTCTTCCTGTGCGGTATCCCAAACAAAAGGCACATCCTTCTTTGTAAGCTCGTTGAGAGGTGCAGCAATGGTGCTGAAATCTCTCACAAAACGCCTATAGAAACTAGCGAGGCCAAGGAAACTCCTCATTTGTGTGACCGTTCTGGGCTGCGGCTAACTCTCAATAGCTTCAATCTTGGCTTTATCAACTTCAATTCCCTATGGAGTAACAACATAGCCAAGAAAAGATAATCGGTCGTGCAAAAGGTGCACTTTCCAAGGTTACCAAACAAACATGCATCACGTAGAGCAATAAAAATAGCATGTAAATGTTCCAAATGTTCCTCCAAAGATTTTCTATAAATCAATATGTCATCAAAGTAAACTACCACAAATCATGCAATGAAAGCACGTAAAACTTCGTTCATTAATCTCATGAAAGTACTAGGTGCATTATTTAACCCAAAAGGCATGACTAACCACTCATATAATCCAAACTTAGTTTAAAATGTTGTTTTCCATTCATCTCCCAATTTCATACGAATTTGATGGTATCCACTACGCAAATCAACTTTGGAGAATATTGTAGAGCCACTAAATTCATCAAGCATATCATCTAGCCTAGGAATAGGATGACGATAACGAATAGTAATATTATTAATGCCTCTACAATCAACACACATACGCGACGTACCATCCTTTTTAGGCACTAGTATAATAGGAACATCACAAGGACTAAGAGATTCACGTAGTAACCTTTGTCGAGCAGTTCTTGTACTTGACGCATAATCTCCTTCGTCTCATCTGGATTGGTACGGTATGGTGCACGGTTGGGTAATTATGCACCGGGAATTAAGTCAATTTGATGCTCAATCCCTCGAATAGGTGGTAATCCCGGTGGCACGTCTTGTGGAAAGATGTCAGCGAACTCCTGCAAAATGTTAGTGACAGCAGGAGGCAAAGATGAAGGCACGTCCTTGAATGAAAATAATGCCTCTTTGCACACAAAAGCATAGCAAACAGATTTGCTAAAATCTAGATCATCAATATTAAATTTGGTGGCAAGTAAACATGCACTTTTCAATTTAATTTCAGAAGCAACACTAGATGGTTTATTATTAGGCTTCATTTGTTGCTCAAATTCTTTTGCCACAATCTGATTTTCAGAAGCAACACTAGATGGTTTATCATTTTTCTCTTGTTTTGCTTTATTAGCTCTATCAATATCATCTTTCAAAATGGAATCATGAGTCATAGGAAGCAAAGTAATATTTTTATCCTTATGAGCAAGAGTATACTGATTGTTTCTACCATGGTGTACAGTTGTTTTATCAAATTGCCATGGTCTACCAAGTAATAAGGAACATGCTTGCATAGGTACCACATCACAATCAACATAATCAGCATATGTAGAGATACTAAAATGCACACGAACAGTATGTGTTACCTTAACCTTGCCATTGTTGTTGAACCATTGGATGAAGTAAGGATGTGGGTGTGGTCTTGAGGTGAGAGATAGCTTCTCCACCATATCCACGCTAGCCAAGTTGTTGCAGCTCCCTCCATCTATGATGACACGAACAGAACATTCCTTCACAACCCCCTTTGTATGGAACAAATTATGCCTCTGATTTTGCTCAGCTTGTGTAACCTGCACACTCAAGACACGTTGAGCAACTAAACATTCATACCTGTCAGCATCTTCAGGAGCCATGTATTGTGTCTCATGATCAGAATCATCTCCACCATGTTCTTCATGTGTAATAAGAGCCAAAGTCTGCTCATCATAGTCACTAGCGGACTCATACCCACCATCCCCAGTAGCAATCATCTCACACTGAGATTTGCATTCTCTCGCAAAATGTCCTCTTACCTTACAACAACGACAAATAATATCACTTGTGTGCCCTATGGATGCCATGGAAGAAGAAGAGCTCTGCGCAGGCCCGGCAGGTTTGCTCTTGGGAGATAGTGGTGGTTGTGCCTGCTTTCTTGTATCACGGCTGGAGGTGGCACCTGATGGAGGTGCTGGTGTAGTAGAAGTAGAGGATGCACGTGGTGTCCATGATGAAGATCGACCTGAAGAAAAGTTAGTTCACGCCAATGCCTGTCGATCCTGCACTTCACGTTCAGCTTTAGCAGGATGGAATAAACGAATGATATTAGTATACTCCTTATACTCTAGAATGGTCTGAATCTATCTATTTAATCCACGCATAAAACGTGCAAGCATAGCTTCATTATCCTCAACAATACCACATCTAATCATGCGAGTTTGTAATTCCTGATAATATTCTTCTACAGAATTTTTTCCTTGTCGTAAACGCTGCAATTTTTTAAGTAATTCACGTTGATAATATGGTGGAACCCAATGAGTACGCATAGCAGTTTTCAAAGCAGCCCAAGTAGTTGAAATAGGATATAATCTACAATGTTCAGACCACCAAACACGTGCAAAGCTAGTGAAAGCACAAACAGCAGCAGAAACACGTCTCTCCTCAGGATATTGTAAACATGTAAATCGTTGTTCAATTTCGAACTCCCAAGTAAGATATATATCAGGAACATATCTACCCTCAAATGGTGGAATATTCAATTTCAGTTTAGGGAGATGGTCATGATCTCGTACCTGAGGGGAGCCCTACCATTGCCATTATTTGCATGTGGACGACCTGGTAGTTGTGGTGCTGGTGGTTGCATGTAGTTCTGATTTTGATCAACCTCATCCTCATAATCTCCCACATAATCATCCTCCTCCGCATCAGCAGCAGGAGCCACAGAAGAATCAACCGCAGCACCAATAGTTTGACATGGCGCAAGAGGGACACGGCTCGCTCGGTGGAGGGCTATTTCGCGACGTGGAGGTGGTCGTCATCTTCGTCGTCGTTGTTGTTGTTGTTGTTGTTGTTGTTGTTGTTGTTGTTGTTGTTGTTGTAGAGGTGCGTTAGGTGCAGCCGATGGTGGTGGTGGAAGACGCACGAGCAATTCATTAAACTTGTTATTGAGCTTTGTTTCGAACGTCTTCACCATGACATCTATCTTCTCCATGGCCTCTTCAAATCTGTTTAGCACATCTTGCACCTGTCCACTCATCATTTGCTGAAATTTATAATGCAACTCCTTATTCGTCATGTTCTCCCAGTCAATCTCGTCAGCTTGTGACCCTGCCATGGTTAGCAGCAATAGAAACACACAAGAATATGATCCTACAGACTACTAACAAGAGGTGGTGGTGGGTGTCACAAATCCGTCAAGCAAATCTCAAATTCTTTTCAGTTCTTACCCAGCAGCAGGCGGTGATCGGCAACCGTCGTAGTCAAAACACTCAAAGCTTGGATAGAGTGATTACCAGGGAGAGTCAAACGCATGACGTAGATGCATGTGGAGTTGGGAAGGCTTATAATATGGTAGCGAAAAGGTTCAACAATAATCAATTCAGAGATGCAAAGTTGAATAAATGCTCAATGACGGTACTATGCTAGTCCTAGGCTAGACCGTGCTAGAGACGCGAGCCTAGAACACTAACAAAATCACGGCGCTGCACGTAAACAAGGGAAAAGCAAACTCTGGAATTTTTTTCCTATGTTTTTTTTGCGCTCCTCTTTTTTTGCGATCTTTTTTTGTGAAAAATCACTATAATGGCGAGTGTCTCAAAACTCTTCCCTCGTCAAACTGATAGGATGGGCACGAAATTTTTTTTGACTTTTTTTTGGAAATCAGGGCAGCGACGACGAAAAACTGCGACAAAAAATCACTATGATGGCGACTGTCTCAAAACGCTCCGTGGGACCTAAAAATAGGATAGGGAAAAAATATTTTTGGTCGCCGAAATTTTGGCCTAAAACCTGCCCGGGGGTCTCCAGACTCTTTTTTTTCAAGACCTACTCAGGCATGGAAACACAAAACGAAAACTAGATGGATCGCAAAAACAAACCTAATATGAAAATAACTTGGATTGGTGGTGGACATGCAGATGTATATGTGGACTCGGATTAGTGGTGGACAAACAGATGTATATGTGGACTCGGATTGGTGGTGGACAAGCAGATGTATATGTGGACTCGGATTGGTGGTGGACATGCGGATGTATATGGCGGCGGTAAGGAATATGTTGGTGGTGGTGGTATATGGTAGGAACGATGACGATGGTGCGGCGGCGGCGTGACAACTTATGACCAGAACTCGAAACTCTAAAATACTAGACTCTAAGACCAGCAACTAGACACGACGATGCAACCACAAATTCAACAAAGAAAAATACTGAAAAAAGACTATGCAAAGGCTCAGACTGGTTCAGATATGATGCACTAACCCTAATTTTTTTGGCTTTTTCGTGGACTGTAGGTATGAAGAACAGACTCGATCTAAACTACAAAAAACTATAAAATCTCACCGAGCAACCTGGAAATCTGATACCACTTGATAGAGGCGATGGTGTCCCGATCTTTCGATGAGATGATAACTATCGATTTGGTGGAGTCGACTTTGACGGTCCGACTATAAACATGCACGACGTTGCGCCTTAGCAATCGCTAAACCAATCTCCTGAGGTTACTGACGATGCCGGAAGCACGGTCAGCCTGACAACGAAGGTCTATTCCTACAAGCAATCGAAGAACGAGCAAGAATATGATAAAGAAATCTGAATATTGTGAATATATATGAAGTATTGATAATGGTGGAGATCCGTAAGTGGTCTTGGTCTGGTCGTTGGATACAAACGAAGTACACGAAGTTGCAATGGCTAACTTTTAACTAAACAAATCCCCAAAGTCTAAACGACGCCCTAAGGGTTGTATATATGGAGGAAGAGGGGGAAAATTTTGTGGCCCTTGGAGGAGGGGTCCGAAACCAACCCTAACTCTTGTTTCCCCACACATACGGACTCTAAAAACATCCTACACTTAAGTGTTTCGAAAATACATGGGCCTGGCCCAATAATAAGGTGACGTAGCACCTAGAATAGCATGTGGACGAAATTTATGAAGTGACATCTTGTATATTTCGTCCAAGGCTTCATGCACTACTTATGGTGGCTTCAAAGTCCTGAAATCATCACTTGTAACTCCGTTCTTGATCCCCTTGCGCATGCCATCATCTCCATGTTTGGTCTTGCTCTAGTGTTCATCCCTCTTATCCATGCCAGGCCCTTAATTTGTAAGAAAAAAAATGTATCCAATTTAGGCAGCATCGTATTCTCATGAACATTAGAATCATTACCAAGAAACGAAAGTACCTGATAATTTAATTGGCGTACGCGAGCTCTAGTAATTGGTCCAGTATGTATAGCAGCATGGGCTGTGGGCGTAACAATGGTATTGATGTCCTCATCACTTCACCACTAGCCCCATATATGTTGAGTTTCCCCAATTCCCATGTGAGGAGAGCCACAACCCCCACCACTTGAGTGAGATGAGTGACTCCACCGTATGTGAGTTTGAGTGCACCTATTTTGAGGGAGGGAGTGAGGCACCACATAGAGAGAGTGAGGTAGTTGATGAGGCATATGAGGCCATTTTGCTTTCTAAGAACTTAACCTCTCCATCTATTGTGTCTTCTCCTTTGGTGCTAGGTCCCATATATGATGACGCGCCGATCCTCGACGACTCCGTCCTTCCTTTGGAGATGACGATGGCCATGGTGGACTATGATGCACCCCCCACATGGTTCCATCAAGATGAAGATGATGACCACCATTTGGTCTTTACCACCTCACCTACACCACTTGAGTGGAATGAACAAGGTAACATAGGTGAAGGTGATGCTCTAGTCCCACTAGTGTACTATCATGACATTGATTGCTTGCATGATGTTGGTCCCCCTATTGACATGATTCATGCTAGTATGATTTCCCCATGCGATGATTTACCCAATTATGATGACTTTGATGATTGCCATGTGGAGTCTATTAGTTGTGATGCAATGTTGCATAGGATCACTTGTGATAATTATTTTGGTAACATCATGTTTGCCAATCCGCTTGACTTGTCATATGCTATGCATGAGATCAATCATATGTCATATTTGCAATCCCTTCATAGTGACTATGCATATGATATTAAAATAAACCCAATTGGCACACATGGCATAGATGACAAGCCTATGGTTATTGGCTTTTGTCTCTCTCGTGATGATATGGACATGCTACCTTTGCATCACTTGTCTCATATGCCATGCAATAGCCACCCAGCTTCGGATATGCATTGTTTTGGATGTTGTCCATTTTCTCCATATGATGTTTCCGATATAGCTCATGAGGAGACCCCTATAGTTTCCTCATACATGTTAGGAGATTTTGTTCCATCCCATCCATTGCATGACCCCAATACTTGTGTGCACCATATGCTCCCCATGAATAATAATGCTATTGTTGTGCCACACACTTGCTATAGTTTGCATCCTCATCATGTTGAACACAATAACTATCATTGCGTGAAGGATGACATGTTTCTCTACCGTGCCTCAAAGTTCTTTGAGCATTCCTTATTTTGTGCTAACGCTCACGCTCACGTTCACATACACATCATGATGGATGATGTGTACATTTACCTCGCACACACGTTCTTTCGTTTGTGTCTCTTTTGTGTAGGTACCCATGAACACTCGTCAACCTCACAATCCCATGAGTTGACAAAACGAGCTCTAGAGAGAAATGATGAGTTGGTATCCCGTGGATTGTCCTTACCACCACTCCCTTCGCGTAAAGACTTCACGCATCTCTTCTCTTCTACACGGCCCTCACATGGTTATGGGTTATTTACCACTTCTCACTTTATGCCCATATTGCCATGTTCACTTTACATGATATGCTCATTCCTATGCCTTTGCCATGTAGTTGTGACCCATGCTTTGCATTACACATGATGATTGATTCTAGTACTTGTATGTGTATTTGCAAGCTTGGTGGAGATATCACTTGTTATTACCATGTTTGCTTTGTGCCCCATGCCTATGATGATACTATGATCTTGCTTTGCATTCGTGCTTGCGATATGTCATGTGCATTGCCTATGCCTATTATTTGCTCACATGACATGATTCCCATGATATCCTCTAGTGTGTTGCATCTTCGCTCCACTATCTTGCACGACATGATTGATATGCTTTCTTATGTTGCATCGCCGATGACTCATACTTGCTCGTTTCTTGCGGTTGATGGCATCCATTTCCATGCTTTGCACATGATTGACATGATTGCCTCACACATATTGAACAATTGCTCCTTCCTTTGTGTTGAGTGCCATGATATCTTCACTACACCATATGCACATTATGCTTGGATTGTCTTGCACTTGCCCCATGTGTTTCAACATCTCATTATATTTGGTGTTGTTAATGATTCCTATGCATACCATAGACCTTTTGTCGAGTGCTTTATGCATGCTTGCTATGACCGTGAGGTAGATGCTTGTTCATTTATCACACATATTAGTATCTTCACCTCCCATTTGCTTGCTTGTTTCCATGATGTCCTTGATTGTGCTCAACTTATATGTGTCGGCGTTCTAGGAACGGGGGTCCCCAGACTTGCATGCCTGCGACCCGCGGCATGGCTAAGCCAGCTGGCCGTACAACCCATCTTCACCAACAAAGCACCCAAGACCCTCGCGAGCGGCCAAGCCTCGCGAGGCAGACAACGTCAAGACCTCCTCAGGAGTGGCCTGGTCAGGAAGGCTCGCGACGAGCGGAGATATCAAGGCAAGGCAAACCTCACGAGGACCTCGTGACCTGAGCCATGACGATCGACACCAGGCGGGCGCCAGCGCGCGCAGCATCCTTGTTTCCTCTTTGGTGCAGGGGAGGCAAGCGCAGTCGCGGAGTACCGAGCCCTCAGGCAAAGGTTGCCATTTCGGTGCAACAAGACCAAGACCATGGACTGCAAGACCGAGGTCATTGTGGAGCCCAAGACGCCGTCACCACCAGAGCTTTGTGCAGGAGAAGACTACCTTTTGTCAGGATAGCTTGTACTAGCTGTCCCCCTTCAAATTAGCCCGCCATTGTTGGCTCCCTTCCTGCTCGATATTTGGGAAGAGGACCAGGGCCTCTATAAATAGGACTAGCCACCATAGAAGGAGGGGAGGAGAGACACAAGTCCATATGCACAAGAACACCTCAACCTCAGGAGGCAGTTCTTCCCTTGTACTGTTCATCATCAGCCCGAGAGGCAATCCACCACCACCACACTGGAGTAGGGTATTACACCACAACGGTGGCCCGAACCAGTATAAACCATGTGTCTTTCTATGTTGCGAGTTCATCGAGTTCGTCCGCAAGATCTTAGCGAGCTAGAGCGTAGATCGGTTGGAGGGAAAGACTTCGCACGCACCCCAGTGTTCGAACCTTAAGGGTTTGTCGGGACCCCAACCTTGACATTTGGCGCGCTAGGTAGGGGGTGCGCCAGAGCTTTTGTCCATCAACCGGCGCCCTGTACCGCTGCACCGTGCTCCCATGGCAGGTACCTCGCTACCGACCTCCTCGGCCGGCGCCAGCAGCAGGGAGTCTGGGTACCGAGCCCTGGCCCCCGCTCTCCGGCGGGTGCAGTGGCCGGTCAAGTTTAGGACGAAGATGCTGCCGCGTTACGACGGTGCAGCGAACTCGGCACTCTTCCTGCTAGCGTACGAGGAGGCCGTCCTTGAAGCCGGAGGTGACGACAAGATCATGGCAAACTTGTTCCCCCTGGCCCTCATAGGCGAGCCGCGCGCCTGGCTGCTCGGCCTCCCGGGATCCACTGTGACGTCCTGGGGGGAACTCCGCGACCTCTTCACTGCGCGCTACGCGGCACCGGCACACCATGCAGTCGCGGCACTACTAGGCGGCTCCCAAGAACCTCCTTCAGATTGCCACGTCAAGCCTTTCTTCCGCCAGATTGGGGCCGCCTACAAGCGCCCGGGGGCTCCGCCATGTTGGGCCGCGCCAGAAGCCGACCTCACCTTTGACTCGGAATACCACCCCGGCTCTACCGTCGGCTCAGGGATGCTTCAGATGCTCTGCACGCCCACCATCTGCAATGTGGCCGTCACCAAGACCCTCATCGACGGCGACGCTGGTCTCAACCTGCTTTCCGTGGAAGCTTTCAGCCTTCTTCATGTGCCACTCGAATGGCTCGGCCTTAGCAAGCCCTTCACAGGGGTGGGCGGTGGAGCTGGTCACCCCTTGGGGCAGATCCGCCTCCCTGTCACCTTTGGCACACGGGATAACTATCGCACCAAGCTAGTGGACTTCGACATCGCCCGCATCGGTCTCCCATACAATGCCATTCTCGGGTACCCGGCCCTCGCTCAGTTCATGGCAGCAACTCACCCGGCCTACAACCTCATGAAGATGCCAGGGAGCAAGGGCGTCCTCACCATTCAAGGGGACGCTAAGGAGGCCATGACGGCGTTCGGGCTCACCTTCAAGACCGTGGTAGCGGTGCAGCCAGCCGGTGCCGGTGCGCCGGAGGCCAAGGAGGCCGCACTCACCAAGAAAAAGCAGTTGTTCACCCAAGACAAGGCAGAGACCAAGCAGGTGCCGGTCAACGAGGATGGATCTTCAGGAGCCACCTTCACCATAGTAACCGGCCTTAACCCAGAGCAAGAAGAAGCTTTGACGAGGTTCTTGCACGTGAACAAGAGATATTCGCGTGGGAGCCTGATCAACTGGTAGGGGTCCTGAGAGAGGTAATCCAGCATCATCTAAAGGTGTGCCCCAACATAAGCCCCGTGAAGCAGCGAGCAAGACGGTAGTCCACTGAGAAGCAGACCTTCATTGACCAAGAGACACGCAAGCTGGAGGCGGCAGGTACAATCTGAGAAGTTCGATACCCCGAATGGCTGGCGAACCCCGTTGTAGTGCCGAAGAAAGGCGGGAAGGAACGGATGTGCGTCGACTTCACCAACCTAAACAAAGCCTACCCCCAAGACCCGTTCCCCCTTCTGCGCATCGATCAAATCATCGACTCCACCGCCGAGTGCGACCTGCTGTATTTCTTGGATGCGTTCTCTGCATACCATCAGATCAAGATGGTGGTAGAGGATGTGGAGAAGACGGCCTTCTTGACACCATGCGGGGTGTACTGCTACACTTGCATGCCTTTCGGCCTTCGCAACACGGGCGCAACCTTTCAGCGGTTGATGCACATCGCCTTGGGGCGGCAGCTTGGCAGGAACACGGAGGCCTACGTTGATGACATAGTGGTTAAATCTCGCGAGGCAAGGACGTTGATTCAAGACTTGGAGGAGACCTTCGAGAGCTTGCGCCAAGTGAACTTGAGGCTTAACTCGGAAAAGTGTGTGTTTGGCGTCCCATCCGGTTGCTAGGGTTTCTCGTATCCCACAGAGGGATCGAGGTGAACCCGGAAAAGATCAAGGCCATCGAAGACATGAGCCCACCACAGACCCTCAAGGAGATGCAAAAACTGGCAGGACGGGTGACCGCGTTAGGGCGTTTCATCTCTAAGCTAGGCGAGCGCGCCCTGCCCTTCTTTAAGCTCATGAAGAAGAAATGCCCCTTCGAGTGGACCCCGGAGGCCGATCAGGCCTTCCGAGACCTCAAGAAATACCTCACCAGCTCCCCAGTGATGGTGGCACCGCGGCCTCTTGAGCCTCTCTTACTCTACCTTGCCGCCACCCCGTACTCTGCCAGCGCGGCGTTGGTGGCGGTTCAGGAAGAGCGACAAGATAAGGGTAGAGCTGATACAGCGCCGGGCCGGAGAGGTGCAGCGAAGCCATCAGCGGTGGAAGACCTAGCTCAGCAGAGCAACATCGCGAAGGCTCCCAAGGGCGGTCAGGTCTCAGGAGACCCATCACCTCAGGATATGCCGCAATATATGCGGGACCCGAGACACAATGGTGTACCGGACCTCGTCGAGCACCTAGTGTACTTCGTTAGCACTGTACTGCGGGACGCGAGGGCGCGCTACCCCATGCCACAGAAGCTCCTGCTCGCACTTTTGGTGCCCTCGCGCAAGCTGCGTCACTACTTCCAGGGGCACCCCATCAAGGTTGTTTCGTCTTACCCGTTGGAGAGGATACTCAGGAGCCCAAACTCAGCCGGAAGGGTCGCTGAATGGAACATTGAGCTGCAAGCATTTCAGCTGGAGTTTAGCACCACCAGGGTCATCAAGCGAGCCGCGCTTGCCGATTTTGTTGCAGAATGGACAGATGCCCCGGCTCTTGAGGAAGGAGAAGACCAGTCCACTTCCCCAGGAAGGAAGGCACCAGACGGCTGGGTCATGTATTTTCATGGTGCCTTTGTGCACCAAGGCGCGGGGGCTGGAGTAGTGCTCATCTCGCCCACTCAGGACAAGCTTTGCTACACCATGCAACTCTGCTTTCAGCACGGCGAGAAAGTCTCTGACAACATTGCAGAATACGAGGGCCTCATAGCCGGCCAGAAGGCTACGGTGGCTATGGGGGTGAGACGCCTTACCGTCAACGGCAACTCGCAGCTCCTCGTCAACTTCTCCAACAAAGTGTACGAGCCAAAGGATGAGCACATGGAGGCCTACCTTGCTGAGGTGCGCAAAAAGGAAAAGTAGTTCGCAGGCTTGGAGCTGCAGCACGTGCCCCGGGGCACCAACAAGGAAACCGACGACATTGCCAAGAGAGCATCCAAGCGGCAACCGCAGGAGCCCGGCGTCTTCGAAGAGTGGCTCTTCAAGCCGTCAGCTACGCCGCCTCTTTCAAGCACGACTCAGCCTCGGGAGGAGCTCCCTCAGCCCCCGGCCTCGGGAGCCCTAGATTGCGGCCCAACCTCAGGAGTTCGGCTACTCTTGGTGCTCGAGTCCCAGGAGGAGTGCTAGACCAAGGAGTTCAGGGAGTACCTGATGCACGGGACACTGCCGGAGAAAGAAGAGGGTGTGGAGCGCGTGGCCCGACAGGCCACAACATATTGCATTCAAGACGGTGAGTTGTATAGGAAACGATCGAATGACGTCACGCTGTGCTGCATCCCCAGTGCTCAAGGGAGGGAGCTGCTGACTGACATACACGGCGGGGACTGTGGACATTGCTCGTCATCATGGACCCTCGTCGGCAAGGCCTTCTGCTGCGGATTCTATTGGCCTACAACACTTAACGATGCAGCCGAGCTGGTGATGTCCTGCGAAGCTTGCCAATTCCACGCCAAGCAAATCCATCAGCCTGCTCAGGGCCTCCAAACCATCCCGCTCATGTGGCTGTTCGCGGTCTGGGGGTTGGACATCCTAGGCCTATTCCCACGAGCGCCAGGGGGCTACCGCTATCTCTATGTCGCCATTGATAAGTTCACTAAGTGGGCAGAGGTGGAAGCCGTCCGAACCATTCCAGACGGATCTGCCATCAAGTTCATCAACGGCTCGTGAGCCGCTTCGGGGTCCCCAACCGCATCATCACAGATAACGGCTCGCAGTTCACTAGTAACCTCTTTAGGACCTACTGTGCTAAACTTGGAACGCAGATCTGCTACGCTTCGGCAGCCCACCCCAAGAGCAATGGTCAGGCCGAGCGCGCCAACGCTGAGGTCCTGAGAAGCCTCAAGACTAGGACCTTCAAGAAGAAGCTGGAGACATGCGGCAGGGGCTGGCACGACGAGCTCCAGTCCGTGCTGTGGTCCATCCGCACCACCACTACCTAGCCAACGGGTGACACTCCATTCTTCCTCGTCTATGGAGCTGAAGCGGTCCTCCCTCACGAGGTCAGGCATCGCTCCGCACGGGTCCTGGCGTTTGACGAAACGCAGCAGGACGCCATGCGGGGGATGGATCTCGTGCTGGGGGAGGAACGACGTTGTGAAGCTGCGTTAAGAATGGCAAGGTACCAGCAAGCGCTGCAGCGCTACCACTGCCGCAACATTCGCTCCAGGACACTCGAGACGGGTGACCTGGTCCTGAGGCGGGTCCTCTCCAGGGAAGTCTTGCACAAGCTCTCACCCATGTGGGAGGGCCCGTTCAGGGTCGTTCACATTGCCAGTCCTCGCGCCGTGCACTTGGAGACGCAAGAGGGGACACCCATCCAAAACTCCTGGAACATCCAGCACCTCCGGAAGTTCTACCCATGAAGCAAGGCCCAGAGCCTAAGAAGCAAGGCCCAGAGCCTGAGAAGCAAGGCCTAGAGCCTGAGAAGCAAGGCCCAGAGCCTGAGAAGCAAGGCCCAGAGCCTGTGAAGCAAGACCCAGTGCCTATGAAGTAAGGCCCAGAGCCTGTGAAGCAAGGCCCGGTGCCTGTGAAGAATTGCCGCCCGTGACACTCTCACGTAATAATGAGTTGGGGCTGTACACGCCCCAGAGTCTCAGGAGCGCCAACCTCAGGCCCTAGGGCTCCCTCCCACGCCTAGTGGACAACACTTAGCTCCGCGCTGCTGAGAAGATACGAAGACTAGATTAGGTGCCGGACGCGGCTTTTCATTTGCTTTCCGTAGTTGGCTTGCTTTTCCTTAATCGAGTTTTCCTTTGGTGTTCGTTGCTGATTTGGTTCCTTCACCTTTTACCATGTTTTTCGGCTCTAGGTTACCCGTGATCTCTCTCTCGCATACCTCGTGAGGGGGCTAGGCAGGTGCCCTCACGAGCTTTTCCTTCTCTCTGCCTTCTCACGAGTCACCCTCGTTCGAGCCTGGAAGCTGGCGCAACTCTCCTAAATCTGTGCCCCTTGGTTACCGTGATGCAAAGCCCCAAGTCAAGGTTCGGGTGAACGGTAAAATCCTCTAGCGCACCCCCTAACAAATTCTTGCAGTTCCTGAGCAAATGCAGATATCTCGTGAAGGAAGGGGCGTCCCAAACATGCCAGGTTAGGTTATCTCTGCGCAAAATAACAGCATGACACGGGAATAACATGCACGTTGCATTAACCAAGAACCATAGTTCGATACATGCCCCTCTGGGCCCATACTGGTTTCATTTTATGGTCCAGGGAAAGAAAGGAAAAAACCAAACAAAGCGGCGTTTCAACAATCTGCGAGGGCAGGCCCTTAGCGACGAGATGACCCGCTGCCTCCTTCGAAGCGAGTGCGGCGGCGTGGCGGCTGATCGTAGCCACTGCTGCTGGAGCTTTCGCGGGAGGGAGAGCCGCCGTAGTTGGAGGAGATGCGGTCGCCGCTGAGGGCAGGCTCGCCCTCATCCTCGTCATGACCGTCGCCAAGGCTGAGCACCTCCTCGTCGTTGTTTGTCTCGGGGCAGCATCTGGCGCGGCGGCCATCTTCCCCGAACACCCTCACGAAGAGAGTCGGCCTGCCATCATACTTGAAGTGGAGCGTGCACCGCCTGCCCAGGCCACGCACGCGGGCGAACGTCTGCCAGCCGCGGGCCAGGGCTATGTTGCCCGCGGCAGAAGTCCCGACCGTGACCCAGGAGGCCTTGCTGCAGCAACCATCCACCTACAACCAGAGCCCCCAAGGACCAGGGGCTGGCAGATCAGCGACAAAGAAGCGCGGAAGCTGGAACTAGTTTCCTCCGCTGAATGGAAGAGCGGGCGGGGAGGCCTCGCCACCATCGCGCACCCCCCCCCCCCCGCCGACTGGACCACCACGGTTGGGACGGCCCCCTCCGCGTGCCGTGGCGCCGCCTCGACGGTGAGCCACGGTGGGGGTCGCAGCGTGCTTGCGCGGGCGGCCGCGACCGCTCTTGGGCCCCGGGGAACCAGGACCCTCGCGAGGGGCCTTACCCTTCTCGGCGGGAGAGAACTTCCTTTGAGGCGCCATCGGAGGCACTGCGAGCAATGGAGCAAGAAGGAGGAAGCAAGCAAGGAAGAGAAGGCCAACGGGGGCTCCGCCCCCTCCCCATTTATAGCAAGAGAAGGCCAACCGGCGTCCCCCACGATCGCAGGTAATGATGGTTACCCTTCCATGTCGCAGGGACTTGTCAAGTCATGAAGTCGCCGAAGCAATGTGGGCAAGTGGAGACGCCCACGTCTAATCAACCGCCACATGTCAACCGAGGCCGCAGGCTTTTGGGGCCTGCAGCGCTTCGAGCTTGACCCTTGGCTTCGCCGCCAAGCCAAGCCCGAGCGCACCTTGGGCCCGGGGGCTACTGTCGGCATTCTGGGAACGCGGGTCCCCATACTTGCCTGCCTGCGGCCCGCGGTGTGGCTAAGCCAGCAGGCCGTACGGCCCATCTTCACCAACAAAGCACCCAGGACCCTCGCGAGGGGCCAAGCCTCGTGAGGCGGATGACGTCAAGACCTCCTCAGGAGTGGCCTGGTCAGGCAGACTCGCGAGGAGCGGCAATATCAAGGCAAGGCAAACCTCACGAGGACCTCGTGACGTTAGCCATGACGATCGACACCAGGCGGGCGCCAGCGCGCGCAGCGTCCTTGTTTCCTCTTTGGTGCAGGGGAGGCAAGCGCAGTCGCAGAGTACCGAGGCCTCAGGCAAAGGTTGCCATTTCGATGCAACAAGACCAAGACCATGGACTGCAAGACGGAGGTCATCGTGGATCCCAAGACGGCGTCACCACCATAGCTTTGTGCAGGCGAAGACTACCTTTTGTCAGGATAGCTTGTACTAGCTGTCCCCCTTCAAATTAGCCCGCCATTGTTGGCTCCCGTCCCGCTCGATATTATCGAAGAGGACCAGGGCCTCTATAAATAGGACTAGCCACCATAGAAGGAGGGGAGGAGAGACACAAGTCCATACGCACAAGAACACCTCAACCTCAGGAGGTAGTTCTTCCCTTGTACTGTTCATCATCAACCCGAGAGGCAATCCACCACCAGCACACTGGAGTAGGGTATTACACCACAACGGTGGCCCGAACCAGTATAAACCCTGTGTGGAAGGAGGAAACAGAACACCTTAAAGGCCTCAAATCAGCGCACACGCAGTTGGTACTCCAATTCCAGCGGCAGCAGCAGCAGATCAACTCACTTAGCAGCAGCGGCGGCAGCCCCGGGGAACCAGGACCCTCGCGAGGGGCCTTACCCTTCTCGGCGGCAGAGAACTTCCTTTGAGGCGCCATCGGAGGCACTACGAGCAATGGAGCAAGAAGGAGGAAGCAAGCAAGGAAGAGAAGGCCAATGGGAGCTCCTCCCCCCTCCCCATTTATAGCAACAGAAGGCCAACCGGCGTCCCCCACGATCGCAGGTAATGATGGTTTCCCTTGCATGTCGCAGGGACTTGTCAAGTCGTGCAGTCGCTGAAGCAACGTGGGGAAGTGGAGACGCCCACGTCTAATCAACTGCCACGTGTCAACCGAAGCTTGACCCTTGGCTTCGCCGCGAAGCCAAGCCCGAGCGCACCTTGGGCCCGGGGGCTACTGTCGGCGTTCTGGGAACGCGGGTCCCCAGACTTGCCTGCCTGTGGCCCGCAGCGTGGCTAAGCCAGCAGGCCGTACGGCCCATCTTCACCAACAAAGCACCCAAGACCCTCACGAGGGGCCAAGCCTCGCGAGGCGGACGACGTCAAGACCTCCTCAGGAGTGGCCTGGTCAGGCAGGCTCACGAGGAGTGGAGATATCAAGGCAAGGCAAACCTCACGAGGACCTCGTGACGTTAGCCATGACGATTGACACCAGGCGGGCGCCAGCGTGCGCAGCGTCCTTGTTTCCTCTTTGGTGCAGGGGAGGCAAGCGCAGTCGCGGAGTACCGAGGCCTCAGGCAAAGGTTGCCATTTCGGTGCAACAAGACCAAGACCATGGACTGCAAGACGGAGGTCATCGTGGATCCCAAGGCGGCATCACCACCATAGCTTTGTGCAGGCGAAGACTACCTTTTGTCAGGATAGCTTGTGCTAGCTGTCCCACTTCAAATTAGCCCGCCATTGTTGGCTCCCTTCCCGCTCGATATTTGGGAAGAGGACTAGGGCCTCTATAAATAGGACTAGCCACCATAGAAGGAGGGGAGGAGAGACACAAGTCCATACGCACAAGAACACCTCAACCTCAGGAGGCAGTTCTTCCCTTGTACTGTTCATCATCAGCCCGAGAGGCAATCCACCACCACCGCACTGGAGTCGGGTTTTACACCACAACGGTGGCCCGAACCAGTATAAACTGTTTGTGGAAGGAGGAAACAGAACACCTTAAAGGCCTCAAATCAGCGCACACGCAGTTGGTACTCCAATTCCAGCGGCAGCAGCAGCAGATCGACTCACTTAGCCAAGAAAGGGGGTCTCAGCAGTGGCAGCAGCTAGCGGATGATCCGGCATTGGATAGAACCGTCCCATCCATGCCGAGATGCAGCGTGGGTTCCGCCTCGGGCGAGGCACTGCTGGATAGATACCATGTGGATGACATCATGGAGAACACTAATTTTGAGCTACAATTCAAAATGAAGAACATATCCATGAAGGTGGCGGACGCCATTGCTTATACAAATCCACCTGAAGCAACCTTGCATTGCAACCCGATTCGAGCTGGCTATGCTCATGTCGTGGTTGATGAAGTGGTGGACCAATATTCAAGCCTAGAGCTTGACATTCCTAGAGGTGAGAAGGAGAACACACTGGGAGAGTCCATACATCGTCTCATCCTATGGAGAAAGGATTGCATCATCTTTCCAAGGCCACTGACACTGCGTCAGCCGACTCCTCCTCGAAGTCAGCCACTGTGTTAGCAGACTCCCGCTCCTCCAAGTCATCATCCACTGCCTCAGCAGAGTCCAGCTCCTTCAAGTTCGCCAACCCATCAAGACATTCCTCCTCCTCCAAGTATGGCACCGCGTTAGGCCACTCCTCCCGCTCCAAGTCCGGCACTGCGTCAGCCCAGTCCTCCTCCCCCAAGTCAGCCACGTCAGCCGTCTCCGCCGCCTCAGCAACAGTGGAAGAGATCCGCTGCAGCTATGGTGCATAGCGGTACAAGTCAAGGTACAGGATCATGTACAGGAGGCAAGCGATTTCAATATGGTCCAAGCAACATCGCGCCTCTTCTAAAGAGGCCTTATGACCTAACTCCGGAGGAAAATGATGCCAAAGTGCGACCCAATTGGACGCCCATTTTGGACCGAAACTGCCACCGCCCCAAAGGAGAAAGTGCCTGAGCATGTCATTGACCACTTTATTTGTATGGCTAAAGCACCACCTCCCAAGCCTGTTTACTCAGACTATGAGCGCCAAATCATAAAGGCACATCAAGCATAACAAAAGAAGGAGTCAAGCTCGAGCTGGAGCCAAGAAGCTGCCAAAAAGCAGGAAAACTATTCCCCAGCTAGGAGAACAGGTGGTGCAATCGATCCCCCGCTCATTGTACTAACACATGCGAGTATCGGCACCAATCAGCTGGTAATAACCGACGAGCATAGAAAGCAGGCTGCAGATCTCGGTATCACTATTTATCAACTCCTAGAGATCGGGCCCATGGATACGCTTAGAGAGGAGGACATAAAATGGAAATATGCCCGCGGCGAACCTTTGGTCAAGCCGGAGGAGGTCAAGAAGCTCTCAATGAGAATGTATGAATTGCATGAATGGTACATGAAAATTGCCAGGACTACCAATCGAGAGTCCCTCATGGTGAAAGTTAAGGAAGATCATCACTTTAATGCGACAACTTTGTATGTTGATTTTTCATAACTGTTTTAGTTATTCAATCAAGATGCACTCGACAAATCTATCGTCGGTTGCTATTGTCTGTAAGTGATTTCTTTTTGTAATTTAAGTCTCAAGCTAGCTAGTTGTAGTGCTCGTTGATCATTACCTGTAATTATCCTCACTATATTCTTTTCTGTGGTATTATGCAGGATGAAGATGTATGAAATGACAAAAGTTGGACGCTATGGCATTGGGTTCATTCACCCAAATACCATTAATGAAGAGACATGGACATATGAATGGTATCAAGCAGAAGTAGAGAAAAAAATGCTAGAGTTCCTGAAGCGCATCAATAGCAATCCAGATATACTACTTCCTTACAACTTCACGTGAGTCACACTGTCTTGTACTACAAATTCTGTTTTTGCTTACTACCTAGATGTTAATAAGTGTATAGGGTTTAGGGTAGTTGATGAGTATTATGCACATGCCTGCTTAATGTATAAATGCAAATGTGTGCACATGCAGTTACCACTGGATCTTGTTAGTCATTCAAGTTGAAGAAGGAAAAGTTGAAGTACTGGACTCACTAGTTAAAGACGTTAGTGACTACATAGTCGTGAAGGGGATAGTCAACAGGTACTTTCAATCATTATTGAACTATATGTCAGCCTCTTTAGTTCGTCATTCCCCGATATCAACTAATTAATAACTCCTTTATTCATTTCCTTTGTAGGCGGGCAGGGCTTGGCAAATGTTCATCAGAGAGGTTCCAGGTGAATGGAAACAAAAGTTGTATTGGTATTGACCCAAGGTAAGTTATTAAGTAGTACTAGCTAGCTACCATCTCTTTAATTCTAGTTTCAATACCATTAATTATCATGCTTGATTGAATTCTATTCTCGTAAAGGCTATGAGGCAGGCGCCGGGGACTGATTTATGTTCATACTATGTTTGTGAGAACATTCACAAGATGGCGTCCGAAAGGACCAAATCTGCTAGACAGCTATGGGTACATTTGCCAGAACACTATTCACAATTTTTACATCATTATCGATATCTAATCACACAACTAATACATGCATATTGATCTCCATAAAAGTTAAATGATGTGCGAGATAAGCTCCTACCAACGGATCGCGTATGAGCAATTCAAGAGGAAATAGCGGGTTTTTGGCTCGAACAGGTCATAGATACGAAAGGAGAATACCATTACCCGCTACCGCAGTAATGCCTTTGTGTAGGAGAAATTGTATATACCAAATTGTATATATACATGTGTATGTGTGAATGGTGGTGCGAGACATTCGATGATCGGTTCTACGAGAAATTCTATTTACATATATGCATAACGTGTACAATATGTAGTATTGTAAAATGCCAGCAAATGAAAAAGAATTAAATGAAAAAAAATTAAAGGAAAAAAGAATTTATGAACCCAAAACCCCCCAAACCTTTTAGTACCGGTTGGTGTTACCAACTAGTACTAAAGGTCTCCCCGCCCCTGGCGCTGGCCCGTGCCACGTGGTGGCCCTTTAGTGGTGGTTCATGTTGAACCGGTATTAAAGGGGGGGACCTTTTGTACCCAACCTATAGTGCTGGTTACAGAACCGACACTAAAGGGCCTTACAAACCGGTGATACAGCCCGGTTCTGCACTAGTGTATATAAGTAGATCCATCTAGTAGGCTTTTCCTAGGGATTTATTTAGTTAAAAGTTAGCCATTGCAACTTCGTGTACGTCGTTTGTGTCCAACGACCAGACCAAGACCGCCTTCGGATCCCCACCTTTATCAATACTTCATATATATTCGCAATATTCAGATTGCTTTATCATATTCTTGCTTGTTCTTCGATTGCCTGTGGGAATAGACCTTCATTGTCAGGTTGATCGTTCTCCCACGTGGTCAATAACCTCTCGGAGTTGGTTTAGCGATTGCTAAGGTGCAACATCGTGCACGTTTGTAGTCGGATCGTCAAAGTCATCTCCACCAAATTGATAGTTATCATCTCATTGAAAGATCAGGACACCCCGCCTCTATCATCTGTATTTTCACTTAGCTATATTTTGCAAAAAAATGTTTCCCCCCAGACAGATCGGACCCACCAGCTACATCTTCGCACGCAAGGAAGTGCGTCCATATTACGGGCAAAAAAATGATTCTTCCCCCTGACAACTGGGACCCACCAGGTATATCTTCGCACGCAAGGAAGTGCCTCCTTATCCTCCCTTACAGCTGGAACCCACCCTGTCGATGCGTGTATGTAGCGTTGTCTATCTGGTTGCGAACGTTTACGTACATACTGGTCGATCGGTTTCTCTGCAACGATGAACCATGGCCAAGCAAGCAACGACACGTGTAGTAGTAGAGCCCCCGACGTAGCAGTTCAGGCAGTGCCTTCTAAACCATGTACACCTACATACAGTCACATGCCAAAAATACGGCCACATACATAGATACGGGCGGGGTCTAGAATGCCTACTCACGCATATGTACGTCCAGGGCTCGTGTACATGGGAAGGCAACGGATGGCAGCAACGATGTCATGTTCATCGAAAGCCAACCGGTTGGGTCAGAATGGAGAAACTGTGTCGTGTTCATCGGGAGGCAACAGAATGCCTCCTGTTCACCGGGAGCCAATCGGCTTGGACGGAACAACTGAAACGGGGGTCTAGCGTAGTGCAGTATGGAGGAAACGTCCTTCTGTTCGACCGGCTACAATCGAAACGGTGTCCTTTTGATCGGGAGGGGTGTGGCATACCGCAAAACGGAGGAAACTGACTTGTGTTGGAGTGCCTATGGTCGAAACAGGGTCCTGTTCATCGGGAGGGGTGTGGTGTACCGCAAAATGGGACTCCACGGGTCACTATTCATCCACCATCTATTGCCTCGCTCCAGCCTCCACGGGTTACTGCTCATCCACCATCGACTTCCTCCAGCCTCCACCTGCTACTATTCATCCATCATCGACTTCCTCCTGCCTCCACTAGCTATTGTTCATGCATGGGCTACTGTTCATCCAACCTCCACCGACTACTATTCAACCAGCCCTCCATAGGTCATGTTCATCAACCCCCATCCAGCTCGGGTGTGGTGGCCTCCTTGATTGGTATCCTGTTCATCCAGCAGCAACGACCTACTACATCCATGGTGATGTAGGGTAGAACCGTAACAGCCCGATCTTTCACGATTGGAGGGGATCCTACGAAGAACACAAAGAACACGGGGAGAAAACACAAGGGGAAACAGGAGAGAATTCACTCAACCAACAAGATTCGGTCACACATATGCTAGATCCTCGAAATACAAAGCGATACACGATCCAAATCCAACAAGGGACTGTACATTGGTAACACGTTCTTCTCCGTGAGGAGGTCTTTAGGTCTTCTCGTGAGGGGTCTTGAATCCAAGTGGATCTTCTCTAAGGAGGTAACGGTCTCTCTCAGTGGAGTAGATCTGGATGGATCAGCGAAGCTCTATCTCACATATGAGCTATCACAATGCTAACCCTAACTAGGAGGAGGAGGTCTATTTATAGTCTTAGTGCAAATAGGAGCGAAGTGAATGGGTACATGGGCCTCGGGCCCAAAACTATGTGCAGACAGGTACCGGACGTCCGGTGGGTTCCGGTCGTCCGGTGACTCCTGGACGTCCGGTACTTGCTGGACTTCCGTCATTTCGGCTCGGTTGAAGTGGTATCGGATTTCTAGAGATGTCCAGTTGTCCGGTCGTCGGTCGTTCGGTCGCTTCGGCCTTCCGTTGATTTCATTCGGTTGGGGACCTGCCGGATTTCCAGTGGAGCCCGGACGTCCGGTCGCTGGGAGTTGTCGATCGTCTGGTCCTGGGTGGACGTCCGGCCACTGTAGTGTACACTGGCCTGGGTTCTTCTGGCTGGCGTGGCCTTTAGGGACCGGACGTCCGGTTTGGAGCAGTCGTCCAGTGGCTGTAGCTCTTCTTACAGCTCTTCTTCTTGTCCCTCATACTTGGTGCCCTTGCCGTCTTGTCCATTGGATGTAGCTGCTATGTGGCCTTCCTCCAAGTACCTGATCACACATAGTGTTTCCGCTTTATGTAGTAGCCATGTCGCATGTGTAGAAAGTGGTAGCTCGGAGAGGAGCGAGTTCACCTTTTCTTCGATAGCCTTTGCTCGTGCTCTTGTCATTGGTCCAAGTGGTGTCATGGGAGATATCGATACGTCCCTGGGAATGACCATGGGATGCTCTGCATCATCTTCCCCCATCCCCTTGGGAAAGATCCGACCTCGGATCATGTTAGGGGAAACGACACCTATGGGATCACGAGGAATCCCTTCTGCTGCGGTTGGCGGGCGCGGGGTTGTGGAAAGAGCTGGATTGAGAGATCAGCGCAGGGGGGTTATCCAGGTTCGGGCCGCAGGCGATGCGTAATACCCTACTCCTGCTGCTTTTGTTTATCTAGTGTTCTTGGACTAGCTACAAAGCATGCAGGGTCCAAAAAAATATGAATCCTCTCTCAGTACACCGTGGGTCTCCTTTTATAGTTGAAGGGGCCGCCACAGTGGCATACACGAGCTGGAAAGCTATAAAGTGGCCGAGTCTATCTCCTGGTACCGTAGGACAAACACATTTAATGCGCTGTCGACGTGCCATTCTTGCTTTATCGGGGATGGCAAGGAAGCTCGTCCCAGCTGGCGCCGCCTAGCCTGGCTTCGACGCGCGTCCGAACTGACGAGGCGTGTAGTGCCAGGGTGGCTGGTTGCTCAGTTGGTTGGACGACAGAGTCTTCACGATGATCTGCATGCCACCACGCAGGTGCTTGCTGAGTTGGCCTAGAGTCCGCACGTCACCACGCAGGTGCTTGCCTAGCTGGTGGGCTGGAAGCCGCATGGGAATGATGGTGGAGTCTTGGAAGACGTGGGCCTGGCTGCAGCCCCGTGGATGTCTTCGGCAAGAGTCTTGCCGGGGCCCCGACATGGGTCTTGGGGTGGCATCTTGGTCATCCCCGGAAAGTGTCTTGCCGGGGGTCTCGCGGGTATACTTGGCAAGGATCTTGCCGAGGATCGTCGTCTTCTGGTTATCATCTAGTATTGTGTGCTTCTGGTCTCCATAAAGATCTGCATGCCACCATGGAGGTGCCTACCGAGCCTCGGTTCCAAAGTGGTTGATGGTGTTGGAACTCTTGGGCTCAAGGGTGGCGGCTCTGCAGGTGTTGGGCAAGTTGCCCCGGCATGGTTCTTCCTGGGGCTGTGGAGGCCACCCCGGCAAGGGCCTCCCTTATGCTCTTCGTGTTTCTGGCTTGGCATTGCGCAGGTTGTCTTGTGGCTTTGCTTCCTACCTCTGCCCCACTAGGTGTGGCCGCAGGCGCGGCTCCAACTGCCCGTGCACAAGTAAAGGGGTACAAAATAGGGCCCCTCGTTTTGTGCACCGACAGGAGCCCCCGAGCTTGGGCCATACATAAGCGCGACGAGTTGTTGGGCTAGGCCCAAAACGGTGCATGGGCATGCGGGTCGATTTGTACCGCAGTAACTCCCTCACCAGTTGCACTTCCCCACAACCCGCGTTGAATGTGCGACATGGGGGTCATGCGTGACGTGGGGGTCATGCGTGGGGTGGTTGCTTCCCTCATGTGCCACATCATGGTAAATGGTAAAGAGGTGGCACGCGCCTTCCCCATAAAAAAGGAAAAACCGCAGGTGCACTGCTCATTTACCCTCTGCGCCTCTTCCAATCTCGGAACCGCCGAAGTTCTTGCCTCTGCTTGCTGCCGCTGCACCCGCATTGCTCTTGATCCTTCACCCCCTCCTAGCTGCCATGGCACCCAAAACCAGCAGGGGCAAGGGAGCGGCCAAGGATGCCGGGGAGAAGGAGGCGCCGGAGAGCAAGTCGGTAGTACGGCGGACGCATCTCGCCTACTTCCCGTCGACGGTCAATGCGGTGCACCTCAAGAACTTCTTCTTGCCCCTTTGGGGGAGGAAGACGATGGGGCACCCTGCCACGCGCGTCGTCCCCGCTGATTTTGCCAAGGACGGCCCAAATTGGTACCCCTTCTTCGTCGATTTATTCTCTTATGGGCTCTGCCCCCCTTTCTCTGACTTCTTCAACGACATCATGCACACCTACGGCTACCATCTTTTGGATCTCACGCCGAACGTCGTGGCATGCATGCCTCTCTTTGCCTACCTCTGCGAGGGATTTGCCGGGGTGCTCCCTAGCACGACGCTCTTCCGCCATTACTTCTCCACTCGCCTCCAACCTGGGGGCGCCATCTCTGGGAGCATCACCTGGATCCGTAGGACCCAGGAGAAAGGCACGTACACGGAGGGTGCCTAGAAGCAGAGGTGGGAGGAGTGGCAGGGCCGGTGGTGCTGGATCAAGGAGGAGGACCGCAGGAGTTTTGCCGGGTTCGTTAGAGCCCGCCGACCCGCTGCACGGATTGGAGTGACCTCGACACCAACGACAAGAAGCTCTCGATCGCCACCACCAGGATCCATCATCTCACCACGTCCGGGCTCACCCTCGAGATGATTGGGGCGAACCTCATCTGTTGCCGAATTGCCACGTTGCACAACAAGGGGAGGCCGCGCTGGGACTTCAGGAATGCGGCCGACGTCATGAGGCTCCGCCCTGGCCTGAAGCATAACTTCACGGTGATGGGGCATTCCCATTTCTGTCAAAGGCTGTTTCACCTCAACGTGGGCAGCGACGACAAGGCTGAGAGGACCGGCAGGGCCGCGAAGGCCGGCAAGGCCGTCAAGGGCCCCCTGTTTGGGTTGCCGGCGGGAGTGGTCCCATTGAGCAACAACTCTCGCCAGTCTGCCATCATCGCCATGATGCCGGACTTCAACGCATATGGCCTTGAACCGGCCTGGGCCAAGCCGCTAGTAGAGAAGGTGCATGAGTTCTTTGACACCTTGCTAGAGGCTTATGTCCGTGACGAGCCGCTGCTCATCCAGGACACCACCAAGGCGGAGCTGGACTACATCACTGCCAGGGCGGTGGAGGCGGCCCTCACCAGGGAGGCCGGCAGCACTAGCGACATGGAGGATGAGGCCGACGCGGTCACGGAGGAGAGGGAGCTCGCCCACTTGGCAGCGCCTGCCGGGGAGGCCAGCGGCACCGGCGATGAGGCTCCCCTCGTTGAAGACGCGGGCGACGAGCCATCTGAAGAGGAGGTCGAGGTGAACGACCCCCCCCCCCCGGCCGCGGGGAGGCGGCGCGTCCTACGGCAGGCTACCTCTGGCGAGTCGGTCCGGCCCGATAGGACCACGCAGCAGCAGCCGGCCCAGGGGCAGCTCGTGCGTGAGACGAGGGCGATGAAGGTCGCGACAGTGAAGATGGCAGTGAAGGTCGCGGTGAAGGTCGCGGTGGCGGAGAGGATAGCAACTGCTTCTACCTCGTCCAAGCGGCACCGGACCCCGTCCCCTTCTCCTGCTTCGGATAGCACCTTGGAGGCCGAGTTCGACTTCGGGTCCATTAGCCCGGCAAGGAAGAGAAAGCTAGTGGAGGAGGAGGTGGAGAACGAGTAAGTATTCTGTCCCCGTCATCTCCTGACCTTACGCCTGTGTTATCTTCCTTTGGTTTGGTGTCATCTTCATAGGGACACGGAGACGCTTACGCAGAGGGTGGCGAAGAGGGCCAAGGCCTCAGCGGGCGACAAGCCCCCGGCGGGTACTTCGCATATGCCACTATTGGTGGAGAGCAGCCCGGATAGCAGCCCCTGACGCAGGCCCCGCTTCAGCCCCCGGCATGACTCTGCCACTCACTCCTTCACTGATGAGCCTTGAGGTGTGAATCTCTGATGCTGACCTTGCCAGGTTTGCAGGAGGAGAATGGCTTTAGGAGGAGCCGCCGAGGGCCACGCCCAACAGGCCGCCCCCCTCGACTACGTCGCCCAGAAGGGCGTCCTCGGCAAGGGCATTGACCACCAAGCCCACACATATGGAGGAGGTGGGAGCGAGCTTGGGTGCCGGTGGCTCTGCCCCAACAAAGAACATTGGCGGGGAAGGTGCCCCTTCTTCCTAGCCTGGTGCGGGTAAGTTGTTCGCTTCTCGTCCCTGTTCCTTCTTCTTCTTTTTGAATTTTGATCTTGGTTCCGTCTCATTCCCCTTCTTGGTATCTAGGCCCTTCCTCGGTGGTCTGGGAGGATATTGACACCGTCATCGAGGAGGTCGCCAAGGACGCCGAGGACGAGGCCAACAAGATTGCAGCCGAGGAGGCCGCTAAGACCTGCCCTGAAGAGGCCGCCAAGGGGCCTGCCGAGGAATGGTTGGTCAATGATCAACCTTCCTCCTTAGCTGCCTCTGGCTCGGGCAAATATTTGAAGGTGAGCGACAACCTGTTCATCCACCTCCCAGGAACGGTGAGCACCAGAGCGCCAACCAAGGGGGAGGTGTTCGATGACAAGGCGCTCGCCGCCACCGGGCTTGAGGTTATCGACGAACCGAGCGCCGGTGCTGGCGGTTCCCAAGAGGAGCAGCTCTTTCGGGCCATGAGCATCAACTTCCAGAAGCTCCAGGCGCTTCACTGTGCCCGCCTGGACAAGGCAAAATCCAGGATGATGGCGGTGGATAAAGCGGAGGTGGACCTCGAGGAGCGTGTTGCTGAGACGCATGCCTACTTCTGTCAGACCCACGATGAACTGAATGTTGCCCATGATCTATTGGCTAAGCGTAAACATGAGCTTATCCTGAAGCAGGCTGACGTCGAGAAAACCCAGGAGGCAGCGAAGGAGCAGGCCGCCAAGGACGAGGCCACCCGGCACCAGCACCAGGCTGAGCTGAACTCCCAGGAGGAGGACCTTGCCGCTCATGCGAAGGTGCTTGCCTCCACACTCTGCGGCAAGGATGTGGAGGTCGAGAAGCTCATTGCGCAGCGGACCCAGGAGCTGGAGCAGAGGCACAAGGAGGAACTCAATGCTCAAGCCTTGGTCCATGCCAGCAAGGTGAAGGAGCTGGAGGTGGATCGGGATGGGCTGAAGGAACAGGTCCTTCGGCTGATGGAGGAGAAGGACGCAACCAACAACGCTTTGGCGGAGGCGCATGCCATAGTCCTTGGCAAGGCCGAGCTACTCTCCAAGGCCAACGACGCCATCAATGACCTGAAGCTGAAGCTGGAGGGCCTTGAGGGGACGCTTTCGGAGGTCAGGGCCTAGGAAGAGACCCTGACCAAGGTCCTGGAGGAGGAGAGGCAGCTGCGGAGGAATGATGCCGCCGAACACAAGGAGTACGCGGAGAGCATAAACCGTTGGGTTAGCCGCCTCGCCGACGTCGCCGGCAGGATCACCATGAAGCTGGCTGCCATGGGGATGTCGAATGTGAGGTACCTCCCAGAGTTGAACGTGAGTCCCAACACCAGACTGACCCTGTTCTTCGAGGGCGTTCTTGGAGCCCTGGAGCAGCTCCGCTCCAACCGGGCAACTTATCTGGCCAACGAGTCCCGAAGGCTCTGTCGGGGCGCCCTGACCAAGGTACTCACCAAGGTGGCGTTCTGGAACCCACCATCAACTTTGCCAACGCGTTGGAGAGCTTGCTGGAGCAGGCGGACCTCGTGGTGCTCAAGGAGCGTATCAAGCCCATCATCAACTGCGTCGATGGAGTTGAGAGGATGGTGGGCCAGCGTTGGGACTAGGCACCCCGTTTCTCGTTGCTGCTGCGATTATTTGATCTAATATTACTCTGCAGTACTTTAATATCGAGCATGCTATCTTCTTGTTAGATCTTTCTTTGTATGTTTGCACCCTATGCTTGGTGAGATAAGGTTGCCGGCGTGTAAACCCATGCCGTGGTGCCTTGAGGACGGATCCTTAGCACCCTACCGGGAGGGCACTTGCTGCCGAGCAAACCACCTCGCCGCTCCCAGCACGGTCACTTGAAATGTTGAGCGGGCCCGAAACAGGACGAGAGCGTTGCTGGTAGCGGGTAGGCCACCTAGCCATTCTCAACGCGTCCGCTTGAACTGTTGAGCGGACTCGAAACAGAGCAAGGGCGTTGCCAATAGCGGAAGGGTCCCATTGCGTGCAGGTTTCCCATACAAGGAAAGCGATTTTTCAAGGAGGATAGACTTACATAAATGAAATTAGCCAAAATTTTGCATGACTTAGCTTTTCAGGGCCACACGGATGGCTGTCGAGGCTGCAGACGGCACCAGAGGGTGGCTGATCGACGCCGCCTTCTCCCTTCGAGCCATTCCCATGAAAGAGTCGACGCATCGGCTCCAAAACCAGATTTCCATGGCTTGCGCTCCCTACCAGGCGCGCCAAAGACGTTGGGAGAAACGACACCTATGGGATCATGAGGAATCCCTTCTGCTACGGTTGGCGGGCGCGGGTGTCGGTGTCCAAACCGACGGATCTCGGGTAGGGGGTCCCGAACTGTGCGTCTAAGGCGGATGGTAACAGGAGGCAAGGAACACGATGTTTTACCCGGGTTCGGGCCCTCTTGATGGAGGTAAAACCCTACGTCCTGCTTGATTAATATTGATGATATGGGTAGTACGAGAGTTGATCTACCGCGAGATTGGAGAGGCTAAACCCTAGAAGCTAGCCTATGGTATGATTATATGTTGTCCTACGGACTAAAACCCTCTGGTTTATATAGACACCGGAGGGGGCTAGGGTTACGCAAGGTCGGTTACAAAGGAGGAGATATACATATCCGCATTGCCTAAGCTTGCCTTCCACGCCAAGTAGAGTCCCATCCGGACACGAGACGAAGTCTTCAATCTTGTATTTTCATTGTCCAACAGTCCGGCCAAAGGATATAATCCGGCTGTCCGGAGACCCCCTAATCTAGGACTCCCTCGGTAGCCCCTGAACCAGGCTTCAATGACGATGAGTCCGGCGCGCAGTGTTGTCTTCGACATTGCAAGGCGGGTTCTTCTCCAATTTTCAAGTCTTCGTAAGTAGTGTACGGCTCCATAAATGTTGAACCTCTTGGCTTCTGTGCCCAATAAGGGCTTTCTCCCACGCGTCGAATGAATACGAGGCGCCATGGCGTTTTTACATTCGCCCCCTAGCCAGATAAATAAATTGTCTATTAAAGGGATGGGGATGCTTAGATTCGATCCATACCATCCTCCCCCAGCGCGAATCCATCAGAGCGCGTTTCGGAAATATCCATTCCGGCATGGCCGACCTCCGCAGCTCCTCCTCCCTCCCCCGTAGCCCTAAGCCCGGTGATTGGGAGAAGTGTTCAGTCCTGCACAATCAATTAGTCGAACTGCAGACTAAGGGATTTCTCCCTCCAGCGTATATGGTGCCTGTTCGAGCCGGGCTTGCCACCTACAATGGCGGGGAGCAAGCGGAGAGCTTTCCCTGTCCCTCCATGGGGGAACGGGTTTGCCTTGTTCCTTATTTACTAAGGGGACTCGGATTTCCAATTCATCTGTTTCTCCGCGGGCTCCTGGAGTTCTACGGCCTCCAATTACACAATCTCACCCCTGCCTCCATTCTACATATCGCCGGCTATGTTGCTCTCTGCGAGTTGTTCCTGGGCTGCGAGGCTCACTTCGAGCAGTGGAAAAGGCTATTTTGCCTCGTCCCTCGCATACAGAGGAGATCACTTTATCAAGTGGGCAGAGCCGAAATATGGCGCATCGCCGATACCGGATACCTGTCTGGTACCCCGAAGAAGTCGTCTGAAGATTGGCCTTCAGAATGGTTTTATATGGAGGACGTTCCCCTTCCGGACCCTGTTCGGCGGGGTCTTCCTGAGTTCAACAATGCTCCTCTGAAGAAGCGCCGAACTTGGCGCCCACGGAGCCCCCAGGCGGAAGACAACGAAGAAGTCCTCTATCTGATGAACCGGATCAAAGCACTGGCTCAATCAGGATTGACAATAATCAAAGTTATGTCGATTTGCATAATGCGGGGGTGCAGCCACTTCAATATCGTGGGCACCCCTTGTGGTGTTATAACGGGGCGGATGATGCCACCCGCTGCGGGCGTAAGGGTCCGGACAATGTTGCCGCTCTAGCGAAAATTCTGTCCGAACTATTCAAGGGTGTGCAAGAGGAGTTCACCCGCATCAAGCCACGGGATGGATTCTCCATGTACAATCCTCTAGGCTGGGTAAGTTATATCTCCCTGCTCCCATTTTTCCCGCATTCTGTGTCGTAAGTATTCACCTTGCCACTTTGCGGCAGGAACTGCAAAAAGCCATAAAGGAGGTCAGCAGCCCATCTCCACAACCAGAGGACCCTGACCGGGCCCTCGACTCTGGACTTGAAGAAGATTCGGTTATATTTGTGGAGCTGGTAGACCGACAATTCTATCAGTTAAGCTGTGGCGATTCCATGGTGGCCATTATGGCCGACTATCCCGGACTGCTCCCTGCATCGCAAGTAAGAAAAAACAAAAATCCCAACTTCAAAACTAGGATCCCCTTTTAGGAACTTCACCCACCATACACACATGGCATCTTTTACAGGGAAGGTATTCGGGACGCCCTGCCGAACCCGCAACAACTCACCAACAAGAGGCACCGAGGCCGGGTAGGCCAAAAAGGAAGGCGGTCAGGACGGAGACGCCGGCGCAAAGGTATAAGAAAACCCCCGCCCCGTGGTTGTCGGCTTTCTCGAAATGTAATGACGCCCGTGTTTCTTTAACAGAAAGAACGCTCGCTGGAATATGTCCGGCAATGTTGGGAATCACGCTTCCACCAGTCGGGCGCCAGGACCGGACCTGGAGGCGGAAGCTGATATGGGGCAGGCGCTGGATAACCCCCCTACAGAGGATGCGGATAGATTATCCGCTACAAGCTCAGAAGTGGAAATCGCCATGAATCATAGGCACCGCCGGGCAGTACTCTGTGACGCTTGTTTCTCACCAGAGGCGTTTAACATCTTCAATTCTGGAGAGGCGTACCTCCGTGCTGCTCAAGATGGTCTAGCCAGAGCCACGGATCAGTATGTAAAGGATGTACGGGTGAGTAAATCTGATGATTTATATGTATCGGTAGCCCCTGAGACTTGAAACAGTTAGCAGAACTGATTTAAGGATCAACTCTATTATGTAGGTTCTTACAGAGAAGAATACTAGGCTGTCACAGGAGCTAGAGGAATGCAAGACCAACTACGGGCTACTATGACCGCCTTGCAGGAACCAAAAAAGTCACTTGCTGGTAACATTGTCTTTAAAGAATGATGGTTACCATATAATGTGCGGCATGGCTGCAGATCTAACAACAGATGTTGCAGATGAATCCGGAGAGAATCCGGAGGCCCAGCATGTTATGCGAGAGCTAGAGGCTAGCATACGCGTGCTGACTGAGGTTAGGCGGGAGAAAAACAATCTCCAAGACACCAATATTAAGCTGAATGTGGAACTAAAAGACGTTCGGGGCCAGCTTGCAAACTCCGAGAAGGAGAATAAGCGGCTTCGGCGCGGTATTTTCGGTAAGTGCTTGAACGAATCCTTTTAAAGGTGTGCGGCAAAGAAGCCGACTAATAGCGTTATGTCTGTAGGTATGCTGACGGGTCATCCCGCGGAGGAAATGCGGTGATCTTCTGTCCGAGCTGTCACATCTGCACGAACAAGTTCGGCAGGTGATGCAGGGTGTTTCCCAGGCCTTGTGGCCGTCCGTCTCCCTGCCAGAGGGCGTTGCCGAGCTTGCGGAGAAGCTCAAGGGAGCATGGAGGCGCTTCCGATTATGGAAGATATCAGCCTGCCGACAGGGTGCCAGAGAAGCTTGTGCCATGGTGAAGACGCGGTATACCAAGGCAGACCCAAATCACATGGCCGAGGTCGGACCTGTGGGGCCCGACGGGAAAGAGATCCCCGTTAGCTTAGTTTATGGGCAAGTAGAATTAGCTGCAAAGTATTCTCAACACGATTGTAAGCTAGACCGCCTGTTGGATGGTATAGAAGAAGAACTTAGTCAGTCTGCATGACTATGTAATTAAAGTGACATGTATAATGCCTTCTAGCCGGGTTGTAGATCATTTGTCGTTGCGGACCTTTTCGCTTCAACCTCCGGGTCCAATAGTCCAGAGTGTATCCGAATACACGCTCAGTTATATAAGAACCGGGGTATGCGTGGAGACCAGGCATAGGGGTCATTAGTGCTTTATCAGACAAGTGCCCAACTAGTTATGTTATATTACATGGGTAGTAAGAAACATCTTCCAGGGAGAATAGTTTCGTTAAGGGTTCCTTTCCTTGGGTAAGCATGCCCTAAAGTGCATGTCCAGACTGCAATAGGAAACGCAGGAAAAACATCTGGGGACAGATATGGACAATAAATAAAAATCATCTTTTGTTCACCGACCGAATATTCCCTTAAGAACGCTAGCTTTCGCCTTCACCCAGTCTGAGGTACACATCCGACTGACCCGGCAGTAACAATCGCAGAGGTGCTCCCCTTATGCCCTAGCCGAATTAACGTGAACGTAGGGCATAAATACAAGAGCCAGGCAACCCAGCTTGGCCAAAACTTAAGTCATATCGATGCATATAATGGTGAAAAAAGGTACATGCGGAAGTATAACACATGTGTGGGACATGAGGCCCAGATAAATAATTTAAGCTTCTTGTGAAAGAAGCCCCCAGGTATGAAGAGTGCGGCTAGCGCATCTGTAATGTGCAGGCGAGGCACAAGGTGACCATTGAAGGCCTAGAGAAATAATAAAAGAAAGAAATAAAGAGAAACAAGATAGATAATGTATATGCAGAAAATGGACAAAGGGAGGGGACTAACATAGAGTCCGGTGCTAGGCGTAGAATCTTCGGAGCTTTGCCGCGTTCCATGGGTTCGGCTCGAGTCGACTAGTCAATGCATCCCGCAGTCGGTACGCTCCACCGGTCAGAACTTGGTCAATAATGAAGGGACCTTCCCATTTGGGCTCGAGCTTGTTCTTTTTCTTATTCGGCAGGCATAGAACTAGTTCGCCAACGTTATAAGTGTTGGCCCGTACTTCTCTGCTTTGGTATCTGCGAGCCTGTTGCAGATAAAATGAGGAACGGGCTTTGGCTATGTCGCGCTACTCCTCCAGGGTGTCCAAACTGTCCTGCCGATCGAGCTCGGCTTCTCTTTCTTCTTACATGCGCACTGGAGGTGAGTCGTGAATTATGTCACAGGGCAAGACTACCTCTGCGCCGTACACCATAAAGAAGGGTGTATATCCGGTACTACAATTCCGCGTGGTCCTCAGCCCCCAGAGTACGGAGTCGAGCTCCTCTACCCAGTGCGTGTTAGACTCCGTTAAGGAGCGCACTAATCTGGGTTTAATGCCGCTCATTATAAGACCGTTTGCTCGCTCGACTTGACCGTTGGTTTGTGGGTGATAGACTGAAGCATTATCGAGCTTGATGCCCATTTTGATGCACCAGAGTTTTACCTCGTCGGCCGTGAAGTTCGTGCCATTATCAGTGATGATGCTGTGGGGGACGCCATAACGGTGTACAACCCTGGATATGAAGTCTATCACTAGTCCGGATTTGGCTATTTTAACAGGTTTGGCCTCTATCCATTTGGTGAATTTATCCACCATGACCAATAAGTATTTTTTTTTCTTGTGGGTTCCCCCTTTAAGGGGTCCAACCATGTCAAGCCCCAGACCGCGAAGGGCCATGTAATGGGGATTGTTTGGAGGGCGGTGGGTGGCATGTGGCTTTGATTTGCAAAGAGCTGTCAACCGGCGCAGCGTTGGACCAAGTCCTGTGCATCTGCCCGGGCCGTTGGCCAATAGAATCCTATATGAAAGGCCTTACTTATAAGAGCCCGGGCTGCAGCGTGATGACCGCCGAGTCCGGCGTGAATTTCTGCCAAAAGATTCTGCCCTTCCTCTTCGGAGATGCACCTTTGAAGGACTCCGGTAGTGCTTTTTTTGTACAATTCTCCCTCATGGACCCTGTAGGCCTTGGATCGCCGCACTATGCAACGTGCCTCATTTTTGTCCTCCGGAAGTTCCTGTCTAGTTAGGTAGGCAAGGAATGGTTCTGTCCATGGGGCAATAATGGCCATTATTTCGTGGGCTGAAGGTGTTATTTCGGTGGCGGAGCCTTCGATTGTGTCAGAGAGTTCAGTATCGAGTATTTTGGCCGGGTCCGTACTGTTGTTACCGGTGTCCCCTTCCCATACTACGGATGGCTTGAACAGCCTTTCCAAAAATATGTTGGGGGGACCGCATCATGTTTTGCGCCGATGCGGGCGAGGATATCCGCCACCTGATTGTTTTCCCGAGCCACATGGTGAAATTCGAGCCCCTCGAACCGAGCTGACATTTTTAGGATGGCGTTTCGATAGCCCGCCATTTTCGGATCCTTGGTGTCAAAGTCTCCATTTATTTGGGATATTGCAAGGTTTGAATCCCCATGCACCTCCAGGCGTTGAATGCCCATGGAGACTGCCATCCGAAGACCATGCAACAGAGCTTCGTATTCGGCTGCATTGTTGGAGTTTGTATACAATATTTGCAATACGTGCTGAATGGTATCTCCGGTTGGGGACGTCAGGACGACGCCTGCCCCTAGACCAGCCAGCATTTTAGAACCGTCGAAGTGCATGATCCAATTGGAGTATGCGCCGTACTCTTTAGGGAGTTTGGCCATCGTCCATTCGGCGACGAAGTCGGCCAATACTTGCGACTTAATGGCTCGTCAAGGTTTGTATGTTATGTCGAACGGGAGGAGCTCAATGGCCCATTTGGCAATCCGGCCCATAGCGTCGCGGTTGTTTATAATATCATTAAGTGGCACTTCCAAGGCTACTGTAATCGAACACTCTTGAAAGTAGTGTCGTAGCTTCCGCGATGCCATGAATACCTCATATGCTATCTTTTGGTAATGCGGGTACCGTGATTTGCATGGAGTGAGGACAGTGGATACATAGTATACCGACTTTTGAAAAGGGAATTTATGTCCGTCCGCTTGCCGTTCGACAACGAGCACCGCACTTACAACTTGATGAGTTGCCGCAATGTACAACAACATTGGTGCGCCGATGTTTGGTGTGGCAAGGATTGGGTTGGTTGCCAAGATGGCCTTTATTTCTTCCAATCCGGCTGTGGCCGCGTCCGTCCACTCGAAGTGTTCGGTGCGCCGAAGGAGGCGATAAAGGGGTAAAACCTTTTCTCCTAAGCGGGAGATAAAGCGGCTTAGAGCTGCCATGCATCCAGTTAACTTCTGGATTTGTTTGAGGTCTGTTGGGGTAGCCAACTGTGACAAAGCTCGTATTTTGGCCAGATTAGTTTCAATACCTCTACTAGAGACAATGAAACCCAGGAGCTTTCCGGCTGGTACGCCGAAAACGCATTTTTCCGGATTGAGCTTGATGTCGTATGTTCGGAGGTTGTCGAATGTGAGCCTCAAGTCGTCTATCAAAGAGTCGACGTGTTTGGTTTTGACGACCACATCGTCTACGTATGCCTCTACTGTTTTGCCGATTTGTTTCTCCAGACATGTCTGAATCATGCGCTGATATGTTGCGCCGGCGTTTTTGAGCCCAAAAGGCATTGTGTTAAAACATGTGATGCCCGGATAATTAAGCTACAGTAAACCCCTGTTAATGATGCTAGGTCATCATCATTGAAAAAAGAATGCTAAACCTCATTTGTTTCGAACTAAGTTCAAATCCAAATTCAAATAACAAGTCAAATTTGAGTTTCATAAAACAGTGATTTTAAATGTTCCAAAAGGTTGGAAATATTCACAAACTAATTAACAAACATCAACCAAAATATCTAGAATGTTTATGTGCCCGTAAAATAATCAAAAACCGAGTCTAACAACATTTAATTTAACCTTTTAAAGATAAACAAATACTTATACTATTCAAATGTATTTGAAACTTTTTGTGCTAGGTCATTACATAGTCCAATATTTATGTGCTACGTTTCATAAGCAAACTAAATTCTTTTATTATACAAACTAAATTTAAAATAGTAAAAAAACAAAACTAAAAAAACTAACTAACCTATCCTAACCTACTGGGCACTTGGCCCATCTAGAAGCCTCACGGCCCAGCCGCCCCCACCAGCGAGCTAACCTAGCGACCCCCTCACTCGATCCCCATCTCTCCCCACTCCTCCCGTTCGATCCCATCCCCCTCCCGCCGCCGCCAGGAAGAGTCCCAGAAAGGAGAGAGAACCCCCATAGTCCACCGCACGCGCCCTCGCCTCGGGCCACGTCGGCAGCGCCCTATCTCCCCCATGGCCGCGCTCCCCGCCTGCGTTGGCCGCGCTGGCTCGCTGGCAACCACCCACGCCGTCCGCCTCTGCTGCCCCGTTGCTCGCCGCTCGCTTCCGCTGCCTAGTGCCCGTCGCCGTCACACGCGCAACTAGCGCCCGCCCATCGCCGCCTCCCCACGTCCAGGAGCTCTCCGGGGATCATCTTCATCGACCGCAACCATCGGACCTAGACGGGACGCCGCACACCGTCGCTGCCTCGTCCCGCCACTAGTTCGCCGGAGCCGCCCAACGTCGTCGTCGCCTCCTCGTCCTCCTCCTCGAGCCACGCCACCCGCACCGCTACAACGGGGGTGAGGAACACCTCCCCGCCTTCCCCGCCTCTCTGTCGCGCACGCT
>NC_041392.1:350412275-350482981 GCF_002162155.2 Triticum dicoccoides
GTCAGCGCCCCTCCACTCGCCGCGGCTCCGGATGGCCGCCGCCCCTTTTGCCCGTGACCCCGTCCCGCTGTGACCATCGTCGGCCTCCTCTGTGAGGCCGGGCATGTTGCCCCCGCATGGGTCAGTGACCACTGGGACACGCCCCTGAGAGAACAAAAAAAGGAAAAGAAAAGTAAAATAGATTATAAGTAATAATTAAAATGATTAATTAATCAATTAACTAATTACTTAGTGAATTAATTAAACTTAATTAATTTGACTTAAATAATCTAAAACTATGTTAAACTAATTACATCTGTCAGCTAAGTAAACAGTGTATGACAGGGGCCCCACCCCTGTTGACCAGTCAAATTTTGACTGGTCAACTAGGCCCCCTGGTCCCACCTGTCAACCAGTGTACCCTTTTGTGTACATTGTGATGTGTGTACATAGCATTTTAACATTTGTTTCGAATTAAAATTAATTCCAGAATATTGTTAAAACTTTGAAAATTCATATAAAATAATTCGTATCTCGGATGAAAATGTTTTGTACATGAAAGTTGCTCAGAACAACGAGACGAATCCGGATACCGTCCCGTTCGTCCGTCACACGTCCCTAGCATAGCGAACACGCAACTTTCCCCCTCCGATTCATCTGTCCGAAAACGCGAAACACCGGGGATATTTTCCCGGATGTTTCCCCCCTTCACTGGTATCACCTCATACGGCATTAGGTCACCCCTAGCACCGCGCATTGCCATGTTATACTTTGTGTTGCTTTGTTTGCTCTGTTATTTATTGTGTTCCCCTCCGTTACATCTTTTCGGTAGACCCCGAGACCGCTGCCGGTACCCTCGATCGACTACGGTGTTGACGACCCCTCTCTCTTGCCAGAGCAACCAGACAAGCCCCCCCCCCCTTGATCACCAGATATCGCCTACTCTTCTCTCTACTGCTTGCATTAGAGTAGTGTAGCATGTTACTGCTTTTCGTTAATCCTATTCTGCTGCATAGCATGTCTTTGCCGCTACTGTTGTTACCTTTACCTGCAATCCTAAATGCTTAGTATAGGATGCTAGTATTCCATCAGTGGCCCTACACTCTTGTCCATCTGTCATGCTATACTACTGGGCCGTGATCACTTCGGAAGGAGATCACGGGCATATGCTATATACTTGATACTGTTACATTACTTATGTTACTGTTCGGAGATGGGGGCTGAAGGGGCAGGTGGCTCCATCCCGGTAGAGGTGGGCCTGGGTTCCCGACGGCCCCCGACTGTTGCTTTGTGGCGGAGCGACAGGGCAGGTTGAGACCACCTAGGAGAGAGGTGGGCCTGGCCCTGGTCGGCGTTCGCGGTTATTTCAAGATAACTCGTTTAACGAGATCTTGGTATTTGATCTGAGTCTGGCCACTGGCCTATATGCACTAACCATCTACGCGGGGACAGTTATGGGCACTCGACGTCGTGGTATCAGCCGAAGCCTTCGCGACATCGGCGACTGAGCGGCGCGCGCCGGGTTGGACTGGAACGCCTGCTCTTGTATAAGGGAGGCTAGGTCTGCTCACCGGCTGCGTACGCAACGTGCAGGTGTGCAATGGTTGATGGGCCCAGACCCCTGCGCCATAGGATTTAGACTGGCGTGCTAACCTCTCTGTTGTGCCTAGGTAGGGCTGCGACGTGTTGATCTTCCGAGGCCAGGCATGACCCAGAAAAGTGTGTCCGGACAAAGGGGATCGAGCGTGTTGGGAAATGTGGTGCACCCCTGCAGGGAAGTTAATCTATTCGAATAGCCGTGATCTCCGGTAACAGGACGACTTGGAGTTGTACCTTGGCCTTATGACAACTAGAACCAGATACTTAATAAAACACACCCTTCCAAGTGCCAGATACAACCCGGTGATCGCTCTCTAACAGGGCGACGAGGGGAGGATCGCCGGGTAGGATTATGCTACACGATGCTACTTGGTGGACTTTCCATCTGCTCTCTTCTACATGCCGTGGGATGGAGGTTACCACAAGCGTAGTCTTCGATAGGACTAGCTATCTCCCTCTTATTCCGGCATTCTGCAGTTCAGTCCACATATGATATCCTTATTCCATTTGATACCGATGCATACATATGTAGTGTAGCTCCTTGCTTGCGAGTACTTTGGATGAGTTCTCACGGTTGCTTTGTTCCCCCTTGTCCCCCTTCCTATACCTGTTTGCTGCGACCTGACGATGGACTCTAGGAGCCAGACGACACCGTCGACGACGACTCCTACTACACTGGAGGTGCCTACTACTACGTGCAGGTCGCTGACGACGACCAGGAGTAGATTAGGAGGATCCCAGGCAGGAGGCATGTGCCTCTTTCGATCTGTATCCCAGTTTGTGCTAGCCTTCTTAAGGTAGACTTGTTACTAATGTCTGTACTCAAATATTGTTGCTTCCGCTAACTCGTCTATGATCGAGCTCTTGTATTCGAGCCTTCGTGGCCCCTGGCTTGTAATATGATGCTTGTATGACCTATTTTATTTGTAGAGTTGTGTCGTGATATCTTCCCGTGAGTCCCTGATCTTGATCGTACACGTTTGCGTGTATGATTAGTGTACTATTGAATCGGGGGCATCACAAGTTGGTATCAGAGCCGACTGCCTGTAGGAATCCCCCTTCCACACTCCTTGGCCGAAGTCGAGTCTAGTCACTACAAAACTTGTACTAACATGGCTGTGTGTCTTACGGGCCCACGTCGCCATTTGGGTGGTATTAGAATCTTTTATTCCTCGTTTATACTTTGGGACTCTGATCTCTCTCCTATTCAGGTTAAAATGGTTTTACTAAATCTAACTTTAGGTTCTCGATGATACTTTCTCCCGGAGAGCCCCTCATTCCAGATGATCGCCTGCTACACCAGAAGATTTTGAAGATACCCTCCGATGTTCTCTCAAGACTTTGTGCCCGTTGCTTTTGTAATTCGCTACCACTAAAATATCCCTATGGATAAATACATACACCCGTCGTTCTTACTTTTATTCCAAGTTGATCTTGTTATTACAAGATACCTCGAACTTCTCTCTATTGCTCCGAGAAATTTTTGTGCTTACTGCCTTGTAGTTCCTTGTCGCCTGAATACACCTACAACTTAATCCTCACACTCACCAAGGATTTGTTTCTCCCTAGTTGTTCATGTGTTCACAAAAGTGTTCGAAATGCTATTCAAACTTTCGAAAATCCTCAGCAAGCTATTGCTCTTGAAATTCTTGCTTGCCTGCATTATGATTAATCCCATAAGTTTGGTAATCTTATTGAGATCCCTTGTGTTTATTATCTTAAGTCCGTTGATTCAATATGTTGAGGATGCTCGCATTCCTCAGTCGAATCCTTGAATTCATCCTTCTGGCTTAGACATCATTTTTAAACATGAGCTGGATCTCGACCAATCAAATTGTTGTCGATTGTACCCCTTAGGCTATTCAACTTATCCATTCCTAATCAGAGCATTGCTTGTGATCCCTTGTCTGGGAATTCATAATTCATTTGCATTTGAGCCTTGAGTTAGTCAGTTGTTTCTATAATCAGATGCACATGCATTCATTCTTCCTTTGATAGAGTACCGATACTCACATCAGCTCCGTTGTAGACCACCAGACCTCTTGTTGGATTATTATCAGACAATGTCCTTCATATTCAAGTAACCTTGTGAGCCTTTCCATGGATATATAAAGCCTTTGGTAAATTGTATCCTCTGCTTCCTCAACCATGCTCTGTTTTCGAGCTGGTAGTATTTACTATTGAAGCTTGTGGTATATGTTTCCACAATACCCTGACGGGTTGAACCTATGCCTTCCTTATTATGTGTGAACTCAGAAGTTTTCACGAGTCATACTCTTCTGGTATCTTGCTAAATAAAATTTTTGCACTACAGCTTCATTAAAAGCGCGAAGTAAAATGAAAGGTTATGCATGGAAGAAGTGGGAGTCGACCTTGAGCCTTTGCGTTCATGCCCATGGACCCGATGTGAAACTTATCATCGAAGCTTCTTGTAAATGATAGTAATCCCCTTGTTATAAGTTCGTCCTGTATCTATGTTTGGTCCTTTGCAATCATGGTTCCGACCATATTTTCTCATTAATACCATTTATCGGACCAGTTAAGTACTTGTCTTGTGCAGATCATTGCACCTGTCCAACCTTTACTTTGATCTACCGTCGAGTATTACACTAGGATATCTTGATAATGTCATGGAACTGCATAACTTCTTATGGGTTCTTCATCAACTGTTATTTCTCACCGATTTCAATTTTTTTGGGTTTTGGGTTGTCGTTAACCGAGAACACCGATATGTGAACCGATTCCTCATTCCGGATCCATAACCCTAATTAATTTTCGTTGCTTATGAGTTTAATAATCCTTCCCATCATTCCTAGCCTGATCGGCTATACCATTATTGGGCTAATTTTTAACTGTGCTACCTGGTCCTTATCCCCGGAGCACCACTTTTGACGATGAGCTAAGCTTATGTCGATTTTCCTCGTCATATCATTTCGTCTTGAACAACAAGCTTGATTTCGAGTTTGTGTCGTACTCGTGGTTCAAATAATTTTTCGCTTGATCATTCCGTTGACTTGATGTCATCGCCGGTCGGTTACATCTTCTTGAAACCTCTCGACAATTGTGTTGTGATCATCATCAACATTCTGAGGTCTTCCAAGATATCGATCGAATTCATGGTGAGAAGTACCATCCTTGCCATATCCGTTCGCTCCTTGGTCCCCGTGTTGTTTCTAACCGGAAAACCGACAATTGAACTATGTTGTGCGACTTCAAAACTTCTAGCAACCCTATTGCTTTCAAGTTAATGGTCGATATTTCATTCTTAGACCATTGGTTATCGAATCACCGTTCTTACATTGATCGTACTACCTAAGCCCATATCTCGGGTGCGCTTTTCAACCAATGTTTAATAGTGTGTGTTTTCCTCGAGCATACCTCATTTTATCATTTGATCCGACAAATGTTATCTCCTTGTTCAAATAATTGTGGAAATCCATCTTTTGGGAATCCCAATGAATTGTTGCTGAGTTCATCAGCCACCTCCTCGTCCTCTCCTTGGTTAAATGATGAACTCATGATTCGGAATTTGGTTCCATAGTTCATTTCCCGAGAATCTTACAATGTCTTCTCATCAATTTGTGTCACACATTTTTCTTCTCAGGCATCCTGAGTCTGAGGTATCCTAACCTTAGTCAGATCTGAATCTCGGTCGGATATGATGGTTGGCACATAATTCCAAGAGTTATAACATTGGTCTTTTATATGACCCGGTAAGATGATGTCATGCGTAGCACACCTGGCCAGAGGACCTATTGTTATAGTTTCCTTTTCAGCAAGGTTATCCATTCTTCAATGAGGAAATTGTAAAACTTATTCTATAAGTTATTTCCGACGGATCCTTTGTATCCAAAGTCTGACCTTTGCTCGAAGACCATGTCAGTGCTATCTCGAAGCATGTCGGTGCTACTCCAATTTTCAACAAGAACGTTTGAAGCCCAATGCTTAATTTTCTTGGTCAATTATCCAAACACCGCTGTATGGGTAATGTCATGAAATTCCTCTCCCCTTACCTAAATGGTTTTCTACCTTCTATCTGGTCTTGGATATCATGCTCTACTTGTCCTTGGGAAGGATATATCCCTAAAATATGTGTTTAAACACAGTTTTCCTTTCCATTGTTCTGTTTAATCTGATGGTCACATTTTCCTTTCCATTGTTCTGTTTAACCTTTCTTGTGATCCATATGAACTAAGTAGTATTATTCTCCTGCTTATGTAAACATCTCGGTGTACAATCCTGTCAGCAAGACCCTGTTACTATTGTTGATAACATTCCGGTAGCCGCCGAAGGACGAGAACTTTGCCTGTCGGTCCACCTCGTTCAACGAGCAGGAAAATGGTTCTCTTCATCCCTCGCCCTTGGTACTAATGGTTGTTGCCAACATAATCGATAGTCTATCCACTGACATGCCTTGCTTACATAATCATGCAAGACATCATCCCCCTTCCTACTTTTAACCCACATGGTGGGCCCATAACCCATAGTTCCACAGGATTGAAACCTGACTCTCCTGTACACCATGTTGTCAAAGTTATTCCTCACGCTTGACTTCATGTGAAATTCACGGGCCACCTGCCTAGTGGTCAATTCTGGTATCAAACACAATACTTGTTCCTGTTGTTTTGAACCCCTTTCACCTTCTGATTAGGCATCGAACGCTTGCCTATCCGTTTGAAACTTCTCATGGGACCTCCTTACTTTGCTCTCGATATTTTTGGAGGTTTCAATTCGAGAGTTACTTCCGCCTCCCCCCCCCCGATGTTATCTACCAGATAGTCAACCTTGCTGAGGTTCGTTCTCCCGGAATGCTCCCCCTTTATTCTTTCATAAGTACGATGGAGTTTCCGAAGAAAGGATGCCGACTTCACCTTAATGAACTGAAGCAAAAAAATGAAGACATCAATGTAATGGATCGACCACTTCGAGAAGAGCAATCAAGACCGAGAATATTCGTTAGAATTTCGTAACAAGAACTTTCCCCCCTACACAACATCTTAAATCTCGGGACGAGATTTCTTGTAGTGGAAGAGAATTGTGACGCACGGATAATTAAGCTACAGTAAACCCCTGTTAATGATGCTAGGTCATCATCATTAAAAAAAGAATTCTAAACCTCATTTGTTTCGAACTAAGTTCAAATCCAAATACAAATAACAAGTCAAATTTGAGTTTCATAAAACAGTGATTTTAAATGTTCCAAAAGGTTGGAAATATTCACAAACTAATTAACAAACATCAACCAAAATATCTGGAATGTTTATGTGCCCCTAAAATAATTATAACTGAGTCTAACAACATTTAATTTAACCTTTTAAAGATAAACAAATACTTATACTATTCAAATGTGTTTGAAACTTTTTGTGCTAGGTCATTACAGAGTCCAATATTTATGTGCTACGTTTCATAAGCAAACTAAATTCTTTTATTATACAAACTAAATTTAAAATAGTAAAAAAACAAAACTAAAAAAACTAAATAACCTATCCTAACCTACTGGGCACTTGGCCCATCTAGAAGCCTCATGGCCCAGCCGCCCCCCACCAGCGAGCTAACCCTAGCGACCCCCTCACTTGATCCCCATCTCTCCCCACTCCTCCCATTCGATCCCATCCCCCTCCCCGCGCTGCCAGGAAGAGTCCCAGAAAGGAGAGAGAACTCCCGCAGTCCACCGCACGTGCCCTCGCCTCGGGCCACGTCGCCAGCGCCCTATCTCCCCCATGGCCACACTCCCCGCCTGCGTTGGCCGCGCCGGCTCGCTGGCAACCGCCCACGTCGTCCGCCTCTGCTTCCCCGTTGCTCGCCGCTCGCTTCCGCTGCCCAGTGCCCATCGCCGCCACACGCACAACTAGCACCCGCCCATCGCCACCTCCCCACGTCCAGGAGCTCTCCGGGGATCATCTTCATCGACCGCAACCATCGGACCTAGCTGGGATGCCGCACACCGTCGCTGCCTCGTCCCTCCACTGCTTCGCCGGAGCCGCCCAATGTCGTCGTCGCCTCCTCGTCCTCCTCCTCAGGCCACGCCACCCGCACTGCTACAACGGGGGTGAGGAACACCTCCCCGCCTTCCCCGCCTCTCTGTCGCGCACGCTCTCTGGCGCCCGCTCGCGGCCACCACCGCCCTGCACGCACTCTGGCTGCGTGCACCGCGTCCAGGCCTTGCCCAACCCCACACGGGCGCTCATCCACCCGCGCCCCCTCTGACCAAGCCCGGCCATGGACGGTCCCCGCTCCAGCTACTGCTGATTCCCTCCTGCGGTCTCGCCTGCTTCGACCACTGTCCGTCTGCGCCGCTCCACTCGCCACGGCTCCGGGTGGCCGCCGCCCCTTTTGCCCGTGACCCCGTCCCGCTGTGACCATCACCGGCCTCCTCTGTGAGGCCGGGCATGTTGCCCCCGCATGGTTCAGTGACCACTGGGACCCGCCCTGAGAGAACAAAAAAAGGAAAAGAAAAGTAAAATAGATAATAAGTAATAATTAAAATGATTAATTAATCAATTAACTAATTACTTAGTGAATTAATTAAACTTAATTAATTTGACTTAAATAATCTAAAACTATGTTGAACTAATTACATCTGTCAGCTAAGTAAACAATGTATGACAGGGGGCCCCACCCCTGTTGACCAGTCAAACTTTGACTGGTCAACTAGGCCCCCTGGTCCCACCTGTCAACCAGTGTACCCTTTTGTGTACATTGTGATGTGTGCACATAGCATTTTAACATTTGTTTCGAATTAAAATTAATTCCAGAATATTGTTAAAACTTTGAAAATTCATATAAAATAATATGTATCTCAGATGAAAATGTCTTGTACATGAAAGTTGCTCAGAACAACGAGACGAATCTGGATACGCATCCCGTTCGTCCGTCACACGTCCCTAGCATAGCGAACACGCAACTTTCCCCCTCCGATTCATTTGTCCGAAAACGTGAAACACCAGGGATATTTTCCCAGATGTTTCCCCCCTTCACTGGTATCACCTCATACGACATTAGGTCACCCCTAGCACCGTGCATTGCCATGTTCTACTTTGTGTTGCTTTATTTGCTTTGTTATTTATTGTGTTCCCCCTTCGTTACTTCTTTCCGCTAGACCCCGAGACCGTTGCCGGTACCCCCGATCGACTACGGTGTTGACGAACCCTCTCTCTTGCCAGAGCAACCAGGCAAGCCCCCCTTGATCACTAGATATCGCCTACTCTTCTCTCTACTGCTTGCATTAGGGTAGTGTAGCATGTTACTGCTTTCCGTTAATCCTATTCTGCTGCATAGCCTGTCTTTGCCACTACTGTTGTTACCTTTACCTGCAATCCTAAATGCTTAGTATAGGATGCTAGTATTCCATCAGTGGCCCTACACTCTTGTCCGTCTTTCATGCTATACTACTGGGCCGTGATCACTTTGGGAGGTGATCATGGGCATATGCTATATACTTGATACTGTTACATTACTTATGTTACTGTTTGGAGATGGGGGCTGAAGGTGCAGGTGGCTCCATCCCGGTAGAGGTGGGCCTGGGTTCCCGACGGCCCCCGACTGTTGCTTTGTGGCGGAGCGACAGGGCAGTTTGAGACCACATAGGAGAGATGTGGGCCTAGCCCTGGTCGGTGTTCGCGGTTATGTCAAGATAACACGTTTAACGAGATCTTGGTATTTGATCTGAGTCTGGCCACTGGCCTATATGCACTAACCATCTACGCGGGGAGAGTCATGGGCACTCGACGTCGTGGTATCAGCCGAAGCCTTCGTGACGTCTGCGAATGAGCGGCGCGCACCGGGTTGGACTGGAACGCCTGCTCTTGTATAAGGGAGGCTAGGTCTGCTCACTGGCCGCGTACGCAACGTGTAGGTGTGCAATGGGCGATGGGCCCAGACCCCTGCGCCATCGGATTTAGACCGGCGTGCTGACCTCTCTGTTGTGCCTAGGTAGGGCTGCAATGTGTTGATCTTCCGAGGCCGGGCATGAACCAGAAAAGTGTGTCCGGACAAAGGGGATCGAGCGTGTTGGGAAATGTGGTGCACCCCTGCAGGGAAGTTAATCTATTCGAATAGCCATGATCTTCGGTAACAGGACGACTTGCAGTTGTACCTTGGCCTTATGACAACTAGAACCAGATACATAATAAAACACACCCTTCCAAGTGCCAGATACAACCCGGTGATCGCTCTCCAACATGGCGACGAGGAGAGGATCGCTGGGTAGGATTATGCTACACGATGCTACTTGGTGGACTTACCATCTTCTCTCTTCTACATGCTGCAAGATGGAGGTTACCAGAAGCGTAGTCTTCGATAGGACTAGCTATCCCCCTCTTATTCTGGCATTCTGCAGTTCAGTCCACATATGATACCCTTATTCCATTTGATACAAATGCATACATATGTAGTGTAGCTCCTTGCTTGCGAGTACTTTGGATGAGTACTCACGGTTGCTTTGTTACCCCTTTTCCCCCTTCCTATACCCGCTTGCTGCGACCAGACGATGGACTCCAGGAGCCAGACGACACCGCCGACGACGACTCCTACTACACTGGAGGTGCCTACTACGTGCAGGCCGCTGACAACGACCAGGAGTAGATTAGGAGGATCCCAGGCAGGAGGCCTACGCCTCTTTCGATCTGTATCCCAGTTTGTGCTAGCCTTCTTAAGGTAGACTTGTTACTAATGTCTGTACTCAGATATTGTTGCTTCCGCTGACTCGTCTATGATCGAGCTCTTCTATTCGAGCCTTCGAGGCCCGTGGCTTGTAATAAGATGCTTGTATGACCTATTTTATTTGTAGAGTTGTGTTGTGATATCTTCCCGTGAGTCCCTGATCTTGATCGTACACGTTTGCGTGTATGATTAGTGTACAATTGAATCGGGGGCATCACAAAACAGAAGGGACCGTATGGTGTGATGAATGCCGTTGCGGCTTGGTCGGACTCCGCCATCTTTATTTGGTGGTAATCAGAGTATGCATCGAGGAAACACAATGACTCTTGTCCTGCGGTAGCATCAATGATTTGATCGATGTGTGGGATGGCGAAGGGATCCTTTGGGCAAGCTTTATTGAGGTCTTTGAAATCGACACAAAGGCGCCAGGATTTGTCCTTCTTTGGTACCATCACAAGGTTTGCTAGCCAGTCCGGGTATTTTATTTCTCTAATGAATCCGGCCTCCAATAACTTGGCTAGTTCCTCTCCCATGGCCTGTCTCTTAGGTTTGTAGAAACACCGAAGAGCTTGCTTGACCGGCTTGGATCCCTTTAGGATATTGAGGCTATGCTCGGCCAGCCTGCGTGGGATTCCTGGCATGTCTAAGGGATGCCAGGCGAATATGTCCCAGTTCTCGCGTAGGAACTTTTGTAGTGCGGCGTCCACAGTGGGGTTTAACTGTGCCCCGATGGAGGCTGTTTTTGTAGGGTCCGTTGGGTGGACTTGGAATTTGACTATTTCATCCGCTGGTTTAAAAGAGGTGGACTTGGATCTCTTGTCGAGTATCACGTCGTCCCTGTCCACTATGGAGCGTAGCGTGGTTAATTCCTCGGCCGAGAGGGCTTCGGATAATGCCTCGAGGGCCAGTGCGGCTATTTTGTTTTCGGCGCGGAGTGCTATGTCCGGATCGCTGGTGAGAGTGATGATTCCGTTGGGCCCGGGCATTTTGAGCTTCATGTACCCGTAATGGGGTACGGCTTGGAAGATTGTGAACACCTCCCGTCCTAAAAGAGTGTGATAACCACTGATAAACGGGGCCACTTGGAATGTAATTTCTTCGGACCTGTAATTATTCGGCGTGCCGAATACCACATCTAGCGTGATTTTCCCAGCACAGTGTGCTTCCCGACTGGGAAAAATTCCTCTAAAGGTTGTGCTACTTTGCTCGATGCGGTTCCAGTCTATTTCCATCTTTTGAAGAGTTTCCTCATAAATGAGGTTTAATCCACTGCCGCCGTCCATGAGTACTTTGGTGAGTCGAAAGCCGTCCACGATTGGACTGAGGACCAGTGCGGCTGCTTCTTGGGCTATTCGGAATTTAGGTTCGTCACTGGCATTGAATGTAATAGTCGTGTCACTCCATGGATTTATTGCTGCTACGTGGTAGATTTCGGCCATGCTGCGGAGTGTTCGCTTGCGCCTATTATTTGACGCGAAGGTCTCAAAGACTATTGACACCATATTGTTATCCACGGGATGGTGCTCTGTGGTATTTGGGATAAGAAGATCCTGACCACTTTTGGCCACCTGCTGGAGTATCCAACATGCTCTAAGGTTGTGCGTTGGTATTGTATCCACTGTACTATGAATTTTGCAGGGTCCGTTGAGCCATCCCTCCAGTACGGTTCCATGCCCTGTAGAGGGTTTTTGTTTCTTTACAACTAGCCCGGGTGTCTTATTATAGTGCACCCTTTTACTTCAGACTGGGTGTATATTCAGAGTCGGATTATCCCAAAATTTCGTTTCGGTTTTCCAGGCGCTTTCCATCGCATAGTACTTTCATACTATGGACGCCAAGTCAGCGATGCGTGATATGTCATGGTGACTTAAGGCGTTAAGGATTCCCTTGTCCGTGCAATTACTGCAGAAAAGTGAGACTGCATCTTCCTCGCGACAGTCCTTAACCTTGTTCAATATAAGGAGGAATCTGGCCCAATAATGATGTATTGTTTCATGGGCCTCTTGCCTGATGTGGGAAAGATCGTTTATGTCTGGGTGGGTGGGTGGATTTGAGTCCAAATCCCTACCCGATCTGAGACCGAGGGGCCGAGGAGTTTCCAATCTTGGAAGTTCGGGTTCCGGAGTGTTACCCGATGAATTTGACCCGCTGCCTGATTCTAGGTTCAGGGCTTGGGTGATGTCCTCCCGTAAGCAGGTATCCGGCTCGGAGAGCTCAGGAATCCGGACATAGTTAGTCCTCAAAATAGAGGAACAGTTGCCGCATTGTTCCTCCACCACCGCAACGTGATGGGTGACCGGTGGAGAGTTAATCTCCCTTTGATCGGGTTTAAGCCCAATCTGGTCATGGTCCGTAGCGACTCCCAAGGCGGTGATGCGATCCAAGAGTTCATTTAGGGAAGAGAACTCCATTGGATCCATCTGCTTGGCGACTTCCAAGCCGACGTGGAGGCTGTTTTTGATGACCCAAGAAGTCATCGTTGGTGCAGCGGCCGAACGGGCAGTCATGATGAAACTGCCTAGCCGGAGAGTTTGGCCGACAGCCAGAGCTCCCCTGGCGGTAATGTTGCTTTTAACAACGAGACGAGGCATCCTTCCTTACGGCGATGTCACAGAGGAACTCTCAATGAAAGCACCAATGTCGGTGTCAAAACCGGCGGATCTCGGGTAGGGGGTCCCGAACTGTGCGTCTAACGCGGATGGTAACAGGAGGCAGGGAACATGATGTTTTACCCAGGTTCGGGACCTCTTGATGGAGGTAAAACCCTATGTTCGCTTGATTAATATTGATGATATGGGTAGTACAAGAGTTGATCTACCGCGAGATCGGAGAGGCTAAACCCTAGAATCGGAGAGTTGATCTACCGCGAGATCGGAGAGGCTAAACCCTATGTTCGGAAAGCCTATGGTATGATTGTATGTTTTCCTACGGACTAAAACCCTCCGGTTTATATAGACACCGGAGGGGGCTAGGGTTACACAAGGTCGGTTACAAAGGAGGAGATATACATATCCGTATTGCCTAATCTTGCCTTCCAGGCCAAGTAGAGTCCCATCGGGACACGAGATGAAGTCTTCAATCTTGTATCTTCATAGTCCAACAGTCCGGCCAAAGGATATAATCCGGCTGTCCGGAGACCCCCTAATCCAGGACTCCCTCAGCGGGGCTGTGGAAAGAGCGGGATTGAGAGATCAACGCAGGGGGATTATCCAGGTTCGGGCCGCAGGTGATGCTTAATACCCTACTCCTGGTGGTTTATGTTTATCTGGTGTTCTTGGACTATCTACAAGGCATGCAGGGTCCAAAAAATCCGAATCCTCTCTCAGTACGCTGCAAGTCCCCTTTTATAGTCGAAGGGGCCGCCACAGTGGCATACAGGAGGTGGAAAGCTATATAGTGGTCGAGTCTATCTCCTGGCACCATAGGACAAACACATTTAATGCACTGCCGACGTGCCCTTCTTGCTTTGTCGGGGACAGCAAGGAAGCTCGTCCCATCTATCGCCGCCTTGCCTGGCTTCAACGCGCATCCGAACTAACGAGGCGTGTAGCACCACGCTGGTTGGCTACTGAGTTGGTGCAGTGGCAGAGTCTTCACGAAGATCTGCATGCCACCACCCAGGTGCTTGTTGAGTTTGCCTAGAGGCCGCATGTCGCCACGCAGGTGCTCGCCTAACTGGTGGGCAGGCTGCCGCATGGGAACGGTGGTGGAGTCTTGGTAGACGTGAGCCTGGCTATGGCCCTATGGATATCTTCGGCAAGAGTCTTGCTGGGGCCCCGACAAGGGTCTTGCCGTGGCATCGTGGTCGTCCCCGGCAAGGGTCTTGCCGGGGGTCTCGTGGGTATCCTTGGCAAGGATCTTGCTGAGGATCATCGTCTTCTGGTTATCATCTAGTCTTGTGTGCTTCTGGTCTCCACAAATATCTGCATGCCACCATGGAGGTGCCTCCCGAGCCTCGGTTCCAAAGTGGTTGTTGTGTTGGAACTCTTGGGCTCAAGGGTGGCGGCTCTGCTGGTATTGGGCAAGTTGCCCCGGCAAGGTTCTTGCCGGGGCTGTGGAGGCTGCCCCGGAAAGGGCCTTGCCGGGGGATTTCACCTTGCCCTTCTGCTCTTTGTGTTTCTAGCTTGACGTTTCTCTGGTTGTCTTGTGGCTTTGCTTCCTTCCTCTGCCCCGCTAGGTGTGGCCGCAGGCGCGGCTCCAACTGCCCACGCACAAGTAAAGGGGTACAAAATAGGGCCCCTCCTTTTGTGCACCGACAGATCGAGATCTTAATCACCATGGTAGGGTGAGAGATCCTTGACGTTGATGACACTGGTCACGTTGTACTTGTCGCGCGGGAGGTCGATCTTGTACGTGTTGTTGTATCATGCTAGCACCTTTAAGGGTTCATCGGCTCATGGTAGAAGTTTGGACTTGCATTCGCTGGGGGAGCGGTCCTTGCAAAGGTTTGTTGGGGAAGCGGTCCTTGCAAAGGTTCGTTGGGGAAGCGGTCCTTGCAAAGGTGTAGCCACACGAGATCTCCAATGTTGAATATCATGGGTTTCTTGTTGAAGTTGATCTTGGTCGTGAGTCATTGTACTTGGCACTTGATTGTGTGCCTTGTATCTTCATGCATCTTCTTGAGATAGTTCACTCATGCACTCGCATCCATGTTGATGTGCTGTTGATGATGAGGACATCAATACCATTGTTACACCCACAACCTCTACTGCTATACATACTGGACCAATTACTAGAGCTCACGCATGCCAATTGAATTATCAGGTACTTTCGTTTCTTGGTAACGATTCTAATGTTCATGACAATATGATGCTGCCTGAATTGGATACATTTGTTTTTTTTAAAAATGAAGGGCCTAGCTTGGACAAGAAAGATGAAACTTGGAGCAAGTCCAAGCATGGAGATGATGGAATGCGCAAGGCGAACAAGAACTGAGTTACAAGTGATGATTCCAGGACTTTGAAGCCACCATAATGAGTGGATGAAGCATTGGACGAAATATACAAGATGCCACTTCATAAATTTGGTCCAGAGGATATTCTAGGTGCTGCGTCACCTTATATTTGGGCTAGGCCCATGTAATTTCGAAATACTTGATTATAGGCAGTTATTAGAGTCCGTATGTGTGGGGAAACAAGAGTTATGGTTGGTTTCGGACCCCTCCTCCTTGGGCCACGAAATTCCCCCCTCTCTCCTCCATATATACAGCCCTTAGGGCACCGTTTAGATTTTGGGTTTTTTAGATTAAAGTTTGCCATAGGTACAACTTCGCCTACTTCGTTTGTGTTCAACAACCAAACAAAGGTGTCACAGAACCCCACCATGATCAATAAAGCTTTCCTCTTATATTCATAATATCCAGATTGCAATCTAAGTTTCTTGCTTGTTCTTCGTTTGCCTACAGGAAATAGATCTCCGTGGTCAGGTTGATCATGCTCCGGTGTGGTCAATAACCTCTCGGAGTTGGTTTAGCGATTGCTAAGGCGCGACGTCCCCACATGTTCGTAGTCAGATCGTCAAAGTCGACTTCCTCCAAAACGATAGCCACCATCTCATCGAAAGACGGGACACCTTTGCCTCTATCACCTGAAGTGGTAGAGAAAGAATGTCCAATGGGGACAACGGGTTGAAACCGTAGACGACATCGAAAGGGGACTTGCCGGTACGCGAATATCTTGCGGTTGTAGGCGTACTCGGCGATGGGCAGGCAATCTTCCCACTCCTTGATGTTCCTCTTGATCAATATGCATAGTAGAGTGGAGAGCGTTTGGTTCGTCACCTTCGTTTGGCCGTCGGTTTGGGGATGGTATGCCTAAGAGAACAAGAGCTTGATTCCGAGCTTGGCGCATAAGGGCTTCCAAAAGTAACTCAAGAACTTGACGTCGCGTTCTGAGACAATCGTCTTTGGCACTCCATGTAGGCGCAAGATTTCCCTACAAAAAAGATTTGCAACATGTGAAGCATCATCTATCTTGTTGCATGGTATGAAATGTGCCATTTTAGAGAAGCAGTCCACAACAACAAACATGAAATCCTTTCCATTTCTAGTTCTAGGTAAATCAAGCACAAAATGAAGGAAATATGCCCTAGAGACAATAATAAAGTTGTTATTTATATTTATTTATATCATGATAAATGCTTATTATTCATGCTAGAATTGTATTAACCGAAAACTTAGTACATGTGTGAATACATAGACAAACAGAGTGTCCCTAGTATGCCTCTACTAGACTAGCTCGTTAATCAAAGATGGTTATGTTTCCTGACCATAGACATGTGTTGTAATTTAATGAATGGGATCGCATCATTAGAGAATGATGTAATGGACAAGACCCATCCGTTAGCTTAGCATAATGATCATTTCGTTTTATTGCTATTGCTTTCTTCATGACTTATACATATTCCTCTGACTATGAGATTATGCAACTGCCGAATATTGGAGGAACACCTTGTGTGCTATCAAACGTCACAATGTAACTCGGTGATTATAAAGATGCTCTACAGGTGTCTCCAAAGGTGTTTGTTGAGTTGGCATAGATCGAGATTAGGATTTGTCACTCCGAGTATCGAAGAGGTATCTCTGGGCCCTCTCGGAAATGCACATCACTATAAGCCTTTGCAAGCAATGTGACTAATGAGTTAGTTATGCGATGATGTATTAGGAACAAGTAAAGAGACTTGCCAGTAACGAGATTGAACTAGGTATGAAGATACCGACGATCGAATCTCGGGCAAGTAACATACCGATGACAAAGAGAATGACGTATGTTGTTATGCGGTTTGAACGATAAAGATCTTTGTAGAATATGTAGGATCCAATATGAGCATCCAGGTTCCGCTATTGGTTATTAACCGGAGATGTGTCCCGGTCATGCCTACATAGTTCTCGAACTCGTAGGGTCCGCACGCTTGACGTTCGATGATGATTTGTATTATGAGTTATGTGATTTGATGACTGATGTTTGTTCGGAGTCCCGGATGAGATCACGGACATGACGAGGAGTCTCGAAATGGTTGAGAGGTAAAGATTGATATATTGGAAGGTTATATACGGATATCGGAATGGTTTTGATATGGTTCGGGGATTTATTGGAGTACCGGGCGGTTATTGGAACCCCCCAGGAAAGTTATTGGACCTATTGGACCTTAGTGGACGAGAGGAGGCAGGCCACATGAGGAGGCGTGCGCCCCCCTTTCCCAAACCGAATTGGACTAGGGGAGGGGGCGCGGCCCCCTCTTTCCTTCTCCCTCTCTCTCCCTTCCCGTTTCCCTCTCCAGTGGAAGGAAGAGGGGGCGAATCCTACTTGGACTAGGAGTCCAAGTAGGACTCCCCCCTTGGCGCGCCCTCCTTGGCCGCCGGCCTCCTCCTCCCCCTCCTTTATATATGTGGCTTGGGGGCACCCCAAAGCACAATAGACAATCTCTTAGCCGTGTGCGGTGCCCCCCTCCAGAGTTTAACACCTCGGTCATATTGTCGCAGTGATTAGGCGAAGCCTTACGCCGGTAACTTCATCATGACCGTCGCAACGCCGTCGTGCTGACGAAACTCTCCCTCGTCTTCAACTGGATCAAGAGCTCGAGGGACTTCATCGTGCTGAACCTGTGCTGAACACAGAGGTGCCGTACATTCGGTACTTAGATCGGTTGGATCATGAAGACGTTCGACTATATCAACTGCATTACTAAACGCTTCCGCTTTCGGTCTACGAGGGTACATGGACACACTCTCCCATCTCGTTGCTATGCATCTCCTATATAGATCATGCGTGATCGTAGGATTTCTTTTGAAATACTGTGTTACCCAATAGTGGCATCCGAGCTAGGTTGATGTAGGGTGGAACCCTAAATGGACGATCTTTCACAAAAGGAGCGGATCCCGCGAAGAACACAAAGAACACGAGGGGAAACACGAGAGAATCACTCAAACCAACAAGAACGATCACACATATGCTAGATCCAAGTACACATAGCGACCACACGGTCCAAATCCTACACGAGACGATACAAGGGGTAACCGGTTCTTCTCCAAAGGAGGTCTTGATGGTCTTCCCCACAAGGAGGTCTTGAATCCAAGTGGATCTTCTCTGAAGAGGGTCCGCGGTCTCTCTCAAGGAGTAGATCCATATGGATGAGCAAAGCTCTATCTCAAATGAGCAAAACCAATGCTAACCCTCAAATGGAGTAGGTGGAGGAGTATATATAGTCTAGGGCCATGAAGGGGTAAGTGAGGGACGAAGGGTTACATGGGCCTCAGGCCCGATCTCTGTGCACAGACAGGCATCGGACGTCCGGAGGCTCGGGACAGTCCGGATGTCCGGAAATCGTTGAACTTCCGTAAATAGCATATCCGGTGCGGCCTCCAGGCGTCGGACGTCCGGTGAGGTCCGGTAGTCCGGAGGCTGTAGACTTTGGGCAGCTTCTTCTCTTGGTCCTTGTACTTGGCGTCCTCGCTAGCTCGTTCGTTGGATGTGGTGGCTCCGTGTCGTTGCTCTAAGTACCTGATCATGCATATCACATATATTTGAGGTAGTATCCACGTCTCACTTGTGGAAAGTGATGGTTCGAAGAGGAGAGAGTTCACCTTGTGTCCAATGGTGTATGTTCGAGGTCTCGTCATGTGTCCTCTTGGGGCTTGGAGAGTAGTTGGAGTGTATATGGGGATGAACGTGGGATGCACTGCATCATCTCCCCCCCCCCCTTGGGGAAGATCCGACCTCGGATCGTGATCCTCATCACCATGGCAACAGTTGTCGGGGACGAACCTGTAGTTGGACGGAGTTGAAAACCTGGCGCAATCCAAGTACGCCAAGGTGTCGCCGGAGTGGTATTCATGCAAAAAGAGCAAACACAAATGACACTTAGGATACAATGGTTAGCACGCAAAAGGTGTCCATCAAGTAAGCATAATTTCGTCCAATGGAGTGATGACCCACAAGTATAGGGTATCTATGTAGTCCTTTCGATAAGTAAGAGTGTCGAACCCAACGAGGAGTAGAAGGAAATGATAAGCGGTTTTCAGCAAGGTATTGTCTGCAAGTACTGAAAAAAGTGGTAACAGATAGTTTTGTGATATGATAAATTGTAACAAGCAACAAGTAACAAAAGTAAATAAAGTGCAGAAAGATGGCCCAATCCTTTTGTAGCAAAGGACAAGCCGGAACAAAATCTTATAATAGGAAAAACGCTCCCGAGGACACATGGGAATATCGTCAAGCTAGTTTTCATGACGTTCATATGATTCGCGTTCGATACTTTGATAATTTGATATGTGGGTGGACCGGTGCTTGGGTGCTATTCTTACTTGAACAAGCATCCCACTTATGATTAACCTCTATTGCAACCATCCACAACTACAACAAAAGTATTAAGGTAAACCTAACCATAGCATGAAACATATGGATCCAAATCAGCCCCTTACGAAGCAATGCATAAACTAGGGTTTAAGCTTCTGTCACTCTAGCAACCCATCATCTACTTATTACTTCCCAATGCCTTTCTCTAGGCCCAAATAATGGTGAAGTGTTACGTAGTCGACGTTCACATAACACCACTGGAGGCTAGACAACATACATCTTATCAAAATATCAAACGAATACCAAATTCACATGACTACTCATAGCAAGACTTCTCCCTTGTCCTCAGGAACGAACGTAATTACTCACAAAGCATATTCATATTCATAATCAGAGGAGTAATAATATGCATATAGGATCTGTACATATGATCTTCCACCAATTAAACCAACTAGCATCAACTACAAGGAGTACTCAACACTACTAGCAACCTACTAGCACCAATCCCGGACTTTGAGACAAGAATTGGATACAAGAGATGAACTAGGGTTTGGAGATGAGACAGTGCTGGTGAAGATGTTGATGGAGATTGCCCTCTCCTGATGAGAGGAGCGTTGGTGATGATGATGGTGATGATTTCCCCCTCCGAGAGGGAAGTATCCCCGGCAGAATAGCTTTGCCGGAGCTTTAGATTGGATCCGCCAAGGTTCCGCCTCGTGGCGGCGGAGTCTCATCCCAAAAATTTCCTCTTTATTTTTCTCATCGAAAGACCTCATATAGGAGAAGATGGGCATCGGAGAGCCACCAGGGGGCCCACGAGGTAGGGGGGCACGCCCTAGGGGGGGGCTCCCCCCACCCTCGTGAGCAGGGTGTGGGCCCCCTGGCCTTCATCTTTGGCGTGGATTTTTCTTTATTTCTTTTAAGACGTTCCATGGAGTTTCAGGACTTTTGGAGTTGCACGGAATAGGTCTCTAATATTTGCTCCTTTTTCAGACCAGAATTCCAGCTGCCGGCATTCTCCCTCTTTATGTAAACCTTGTAAAATAAGAGAAAATAGCCATAAGTATTGTGATATAAAGTGAAATAACAGTCCATAATGCGATAAATATCGATATAAAAGCATGATGCAAAATGGACGTATCATGGAGTTGTTCAAAGCAAGGCACAAGATGCTTGTCCAAATGATGTAAAATGACATGTAAAGCATTCGTGTTGGCAAATGCAATCATTGTGCACACAAATGTGTCGTGAATATGATCAATGCAACCATGGTGCAAAATGATGTCATAGTGAGACGGTTTATCAAAAGCATGAAGATGGTAATTGGTGCTCAATATGAGTATGTGATCATGCAATTGATGGTGGGAAATATGATCATGATGTATGAATATTCCATCAAGGAAGATGGCAACAAATTTGCTAAGGAAATACACAAGCTCATATATGATGGATGACATGGGAATACAAGATGCCACAAGGCAATCATAATGTAAGTCGATCCATGCATAAGATGCAAATTTGTCATGTGTATGATATGTCCATCGAGCATAACATGTGTGAGCACAATCAACAAATATGGAGGTGTTGGTGTACCAATTCTTGATGTCGTGGCATGAGTGGAGGTTCGAAGGTGCATCCAATAAGTCCGAGCACTCCTCAATTTGAAGGTCCATAGAGCTAATCTCCAATGTCACTCCTTCGTTCGTGAGATGTATCATGTAGAGAACAAGAAGGAGACAACAATGAAAGAGTGACCCATCCAATATGCGTATTTGAGGATGGCTCAAAGGGAAGGAGTTCACCATTAGGAGATTCTCACAAATGTTGGTGCTGTACATTGTGTATGCCTTCACATAACCAAGTTGTCGCATAATGGCACCGCCTTATGAATCCTCCAAAATGAAAGAACGTGACAAACACTTGGAAAAACAAATGAGGTTAGCGGAAGTGCAAAACCTATCATTCGTGTGGTAAGATACCCAACAAGTGTATGCATCATGCTCATCATAAGAAAGGACAAGGGAGCATTTCATAGTATGGAGGCATATGATTCGAGAACAACCAAATACAATAGGCTCAATCAAACAAGCATGCATCACAAGTAATATGTCCAAGCCTTCGAGATCGATAAGCATAGATGCAACAATTGGAGGCAAGCGACAATGAACAAGATAAATCATGTGAGAGGCAAGAGCATATATGTCATTAACCCAAGAAAGCGAGTAAGAGTTGAACATGGGTGATGGGACAAAGCAAGCAACCATAGTGATCAAGTCAAGCAAGGTAGTAGTGCGAAGATGCAACATACTAGAAGGAATCATGGCAAGCATGGCATGGGTGCAAATAGTGTTCATGAATATTTCACATGACATAGCACAAGCATGAAAGGAGGATATGAGCACAGTATCATCAATGTATTGGCGAGAGGCCATATGTCAATAGCAATGGGACATTATGATTCTCCTAACATAACAAGCAAGAATAGCATGAGGCACATAGTAAACATGGCAAAATTGTGTGTGCATGGTATATGTACACATCATCCATCATGATGCGCACATGCAAGTGTTAGTTAGCACAAAATAACCAATTCTCAAATAAGCGAGATGCGTGATATGGAAACATTTCATCCATCATGATAGGTTTTTGTTATGTATAGAATAATGGAGACTCAAATTGTGTAATGCATCACAAGAAATATGTAGAGCATTGTTATTCATGGAATGCATACGGTGCAAGCAATTATGAGAATCATGCAATATATGGAATGCATCAAAATCTCCTAATATGTATGAGGAAACTATGGGGTTCTCCTCATGAGCATTAGTGGAAACATCACATGGAATATTGACAACATTCAAAACAAAGCATATTTGGTTCTATGTGACCATGGCATGGTATAATAGATGAATTGCACAAATCATGTGAAAGAAGCATAGCAATATCATCACAAGAAAAACAAAAGCCAATGACCATCATCTCGTCATCTATGCCATAAGTGCAAATGGGGTTTATTTTAATGGGGCGTGCATGGCTACTATGTTGAGATTGAAATGATGCAATATGGGAGATCTCACTCATAGCATATGACAAGTTTAAAGGATTATCAAACATGATGTGACCAATAGAATTTTCACATGATATCCTTTGGAGCATAGCATCACAACTAGGCAATTCAACATGCTCATCATCATATTCATCACAAATAGGTAAGTCATGGCATGAGGAAGTCGCACTAGCATGAAGCATGGGAATAAGTGTGTCAACATCATGCAAGAAATATGTCGGCGTTCTGGGAACGGGGGTCCCCAGACTTGCCTGCCTGCAGCCCACAGCATGGCTCCACCAACAGCCCCGTATGGCCCATCTTCACCAGCAAACATTCAAGACCATCGCGAGAGGCCAAGCCTCACGAGGCGGATGACAAAATACCTCCTTAGGGGCGGCCTCACCAGACTGGCTCGCGAGGGGCGGAGTGATCAAGGCGAGGGGCACCTCGCGAGGTTCCTGTGACGCAAGCCATGACGACTGGAACCAGGCGGGCGCTAGCGCATGCAGTGTCATTGTTTCCTCTTTCCTGCTAAAGGGGCAAGCGTAGGCAAGGAGTCCCGAGTCATCAAGAAAATGTTTTCATGTAAGTGCAACGAGACCAAGACCAGCAGGACGGCAAGACGGAGGTCATCGTGGAGCCCAAGACGGCGTCACCACCAGAGCCTTTGTCGGCGAAGACCACTTTTGTCAGGATAGCTTATACTAGTTGTCTCCCTTCGAATTTGGCTCTTGTGGGATCCCTTCCCGCTCAATATTTGGGAAGAGGACCAGGGCCTATATAAATAGGACTAGCCACCACCAAGGGAGGCAGCTGATTCAGACCTAGATCAACCCGAACCACACAAGTTCACCAAGCACAAGAACATCTCTCCTGAGGAGGCTGTTCTTCCCTTGTACTGTTCATCCTCAGCCCAAGAGGCAATCCACAAAACCACACTGGAGTAGGGTATTACACCACAATGGTGGCCCGATCCAGTATAAATCTTGTGTCTCATGTTCTTTGGGTTCGTCAAGCTAGGCTGTGAGATTGTAGAGTGCGCGAGCTAGAGAGGGGGAGAGATCTTCGTGCACACCCCAGTATTCGAACCTCAAGGGTTTTGCCGGAACCCGAAATCCGAAATTTGGCGCGCCAGGTAGGGGTGCGCTGGAGCCTTTTCTCCCCTACGGCATCGCCTCTCCGACCGACTCTCATGGCCGCTGCTTCCTCTCCGACGGGATCGACGAGTGCCCTCCGCAGCGCCGGAGGGTTCCGGGCCTTCACCCCCACCTTGCGGCGGGTGCAGTGGCCGCACAAGTTCAAGCCGGAGATGCCGCCCCGTTACGATGGTGGGCGGATCTGGCAGCCTTCCTGCTGGCATACGAGGAGGCCGTCTTGGAGGCTCGGGTGACGGTAAGGTCGTGGCCAACTGGCTCTCAATGGCCCTGGCTGGCGTGCCGCACGCCTGGCTCCTCCATCTGCCAGAATCTTCTGTGGCATCCTGGGAGGAGCTGCGTGACCTCTTCATCGCATGCTTCGGAGGACCGGCACCCCCTGTCATCGCGGCCCTCCTTGGTGGCTCGCAGGTGCCGTCCTCGGATCGTCATGGCAAACCGTTCTTTCACTAGATCAGCGCCATCTCCACGCGGCAGTGGGCTCCCCCGGGTTGGGCGGCGCCCAAAGCCCACCCGATCTTCAACTTGGGGGATCACCCAGTCAACACCGTTGACTCGGGCGCGCTTCCGATGCTCTACACGCCCACCATCTGCGGCGTAGCCGTTACCAAGACCCTCATCGATGGCGGCGCCGGCTTCAACATGCTCTTCATGGAGGCTTTCAGCCTCCTTCACGTACCACTCGAGCGGCTCAAACCCAACAAGCCTTTTTCCGGGGACGGTGATGGCTCCTCCGACCCCCTGGCGGCAGATCCGCCTCCCTGTGACTTTTGTCACACACGACAACTACCGCACCAAGCTGATCGACTTCGACATCGCCCGCATCGTCCTGCCGTACAACGCCATCCTCGGGTACCCGGTGCTGGCCCAGTTCATGGTAGCCACTCATCCAGCCTACAACCCGAGGAAGATGCCAGGAAGCAAGGACGTCCTCACCATGGTTGGAGACACCAAGGAAGCCGTAGCGGCCCTCAAGCTTGCCTTCAGGGCTACGGCGGTGGCTTGCCCGACCGACAAGGCAGCATCCAGAACCAAGGGGGCTGCGCCGACCAAGAAGAAGCAGCAGTTCACTCAGGGTCAAGCTAGGACGAAGCAGATACCGGTCGACAAAGACGGGGCCTCTCGTGCCACCTTTACCATAGGCGCCGACCTCGCCCCAAATCAAGAAAAAGAGTTGGTGGACTTCTTGCGGGCGAACAGGGAAGTATTTGCGTGGGAACCCAAGCAGCTGACTGGGGTCCAGAGGAAAGTGATCAAGCACCATCTGAGGGTATTCCCCAACGTGGGCCCTGTGAAGCAGAGGGCCAAGCGGCAATCCACGGAGAAGCAGTCCTTTATTGTACAGGAAACCGGCAAGCTAGAGGTAGCAAGGTTCATTCGCAAAGTGCGGTACCCAGAGTTGCTGGCGAACCCGTTCATTGTGCCAAAGAAAGGAGGGAAGGAGTGCATGTGTGTCAACCTCACCAACCTCAACAAGGCTTCCCCTCAAGACCCGTTCCCATTGCCGCGCATTGACTAGATTGTCGACTCCACTGCCGAGTGCGACCTACTATGTTTCCTGGATGCGTTCTCAGGCTACCACCAGATTATGATAGCGGTGGAAGATGAGGAGAAGACAGCCTTCCTGACCCCGTGCGGGGTGTACTGCTACACCTGCATGCCATTCGGACTGCGCAATGCAAGGGCAACCTTCTAGCGACTGATGCACACCGCCTTGGGGCAGCAGCTCGGGAGAAACGCTGAGGCCTATGTCGACGACATTGTGGTAAAATCTCTGGAGGCAAGAACTCTGATTCAGGACCTGGAGGAGACCTTCGCGAGCCTATGCCAGGTGGACCTGTCGCTCAACCCAGAGAAGTGCGTGTTTGGTGTCCCTTCAGGCAAGCTGCTGGGCTTCCTCGTCTCTCACAGGGGGATCGAGGCCAACCCAGAGAAGGTCAGGGCAATTAAAGACATGAGCCCACCACAAAACCTCAGGGAGATGCAGAAACTTGCAGGCTGCGTGACTTTGTTGGGACATTTCATCTCCAAGTTAGGGGAGCACGCACTGCCGTTCTTCAAGCTGATGAAGAAGACGGGTCCGTTCGAATGGACCCCCGAGGCCGACCTGGCATTTCAAGACCTCAAGAGATACTTGACCAGCCCACCGGTGGTGGTGGCGCCTCGTCCTCGCGAGTCCTTGGTACTCCGCCTGTCCGCCACACCCCACTCCGCCAGCACGGCGTTGGTGGCCCTCAGGGATGGGCCCGGGGTCGAGGACCTGCCAAGTGGAACCGCCGAGCCAGGTGAGGTAGCTCAACACCAAGACGATGCTCCTGAGACAGCGGCTTCCACGACAGGTCATCAAGCCCAAGGAGCTGGATACCCGCAGGAAACAACTCGATCCCCGGGAGCTAAAAACCCCGTCAGCTCTCCTAGCATGGTCGAGCATCCAGTATACTTTGTCAGCACAATCCTACGAGATGCGAGGGCGCGATACCCCATGCCTCAAAAGCTCTTGCTCGCGCTCCTGGTGGCCTCGCACAAGCTGCGCCACTACTTCCAAGGTCACCCCATGAAGGTCGTTTCAGCATACCCATTGGAGAGAGTGCTTAGAAGCCCCAATGCTGCGGGAAGGGTCGCCGAATGGAACATCGAGCTGCAATCGTTCGACCTGGAGTTCAGCACAACCAGAGTTATCAAAGGGGCTGCGCTTGCCGACTTTGTGGCGGAATGGACTGACACCTCGGAGTTTGAAACAGGAGAGAACCGATCCATCTCGCCAGGAAGTGAGACGCCAGATGGTTGGGTCATGTACTTTGATGGCGCGTTTGTGAGTCAGGGCGAGGGGGTTGGAGCCGTGCTTATCTCGCCCACTTAGGACAAGCTTTACTACATCGTGCAACTCTGCTTCCAGCGGGGCGAGAAGGTCTCCAACAACATCGCAGAGTACGAGGGCCTCATCGCTGGCATCAAAGCGGCAGTGGCCCTGGGATTGAAGCGCCTCACCGTTAAAGGAGACTCACAGCTCCTTGTCAACTTCTCCAATAAGGTGTACGAGCCAAAGGATGAGCACATGGAGGCATACCTCACGGAGGTGCGCAAAATGGAGAAGCAGTTCTTGGGTCTGGAACTACAACATGTACCTCATGGCACCAACAAAGAGGCCTATGACATCGCCAGAAGAGCATCCAAGCGGCAGCACCAAGAGCCTGGCATCTTCAAGGAGTAGCTCTTCAAGCCCTCGGCAGCACCTCCGCCTGTAGAGTCAGTGCCATCTCAGGAGGAACTCCCCTAGCCTCCAGCCCCGGGAGCCCCCGCCTGCAGCCCAATCTCAGGAGCGCGCCTCCTCTTAGCACTCGAGCCTCAAGAGGGGAGCTAGATCGGAGAGTTCAAGGAATACCTGACGCAAGGCACGCTACCGGAGAAGGAGGAAGGCATGGAACGTGTGGCTCGGCAGGCTACGACGTACTGCATTCAGGACAGTGAGCTCTACAAGAAGCGGTAAAATGATGTTTCTCTACGATGCATTTCCAGGGAATAGGGGAAGGATTTGCTGGCTGACATACATGGCGGAGACTGCGGGCACCACTCGTCGTCGCGCACCCTGGTTGGCAAGGCTTTCCGCAGCGGGTTCTACTGGCCCACAACACTCAACGACGCGGCCGAGCTGGTGAAATCTCGTGAGGCCTGCCAGTTCCACGCCAAGCAGATCCACTAGCCTGCTCAGGACCTCCAGACTATCCCGCTCTCATGGTCGTTCATGGTCTGGGGGCTGGATATCCTAGGTCCATTCCCTCGAGCGCCAGGAGGCTACCGGTACCTCTACGTCGCCATTGACAAATTCACCAAGTGGGCGGAAGTGGAAGCTATCCACACTATCCCAGCTGGCTCTGCGGTCAAGTTCATCAAGGGCCTCGTGAGCCGTTTTGGGGTCCCCAACCGCATCATCACTGATAATGGCTCGCTGTTCACTAGTAATCTCTTCAAGTCATATTGTGCTAACCTTAGAACGCAGATCTGCTACGCTTCGGTAGCGCACCCCAGGAGCAACAACCAGGCCGAAAGCGCCAACGCGGAGGTCCTGAGGGGTCTCAAGACAAGGATCTTCGAGAAGAAGCTTGAGGCCTATGGCAGGGGCTGGCACGACGAGCTCTAGTCTGTGTTGTGGTCCATCCGCACCACCGCCACCAGGCCGACAGGCGAGATCCCGTTCTTACTTGTCTACAGAGCAGAAGTGGTTCTCCCACACGAGGTCAAGCATCGCTCTGCGCGGGTCCTGGCGTTTGATGAAACGCAGCACGACGCCATGCGAGGGGTGGATCTCGTGCTGGGGGAGGAACGCCGCCAAGAAGCCTTGCTCTGAGCTGCGAGGTACCAGCAGGCGCTGCGGCGGTACCACTATCGCAGCGTCCGCTCCAGGACGCTCGAGGTGGGTGATCTTGTCCTGAGGTGGGTGCTCTCCAGGGAAGGATTGCACAAGCTCTCTCCCATGTGGGAGGGCCTGTTTCGGGTTGCCCACATCTCCAGGCCTGGCGCCACGCGCCTGGAGACGCAGGACGAGATCCCCATCTAGAACACCTGGAACATCCAGCACCTCCGGAGGTTCTACCCATGAAGCAAGGCCAAATGCCTGTGAAGCAAGGCCCAGTGCCTGTGAAGAATCTCCGCTCATGACACTCTCACGTAGGAGTATTAATTAGTGGGATTGTACACACCCCGGAGTCTCAGGAGTGCCGCCCTCGGGCCTCGGGGGCTCCCTCCCACGCCTAGTGGCAGCTCTTAGCTCCGCGCTGGTGAGAAGACAAGAAGACTAGACTAGGTGCCGGACGCATCTTTTCATTTGCTTTCCGCAGTTGGTCTCCCTTTTTAAGTGAGAATTTGATTTCTGGTGTTCCTTATTGGCCTGGTTTCTTTGTCCTTGTTACCTCGCTTTTTGCCCTCAATTCCTTGTTTTTGACCCGTTCTCTCCCTCGCATGCCTCGCGAGGGGGCTGGGCAGGCGCCCTCATGAGCGTTTTTGCTTTCATGTCTTTCGCAAGGCGCCCTCGCTCGAGCTCGCAAGCTAGCGCACCCTTCTTAGTCCGTGCCCCTGGGTACCGCGACATGAAGCACAGGGTTACGGCCGGTAGCGCGTACGATCAGGGTCCGGAAGAATAAGGATTTCCTAGCAAATTTTGCAGTTCTCAGGCGCCTCCCGAGCACAGAAGGCCTTGTCAGGCATTGGGGAATGCGTGTCTCGTGAAGCGGAATCTACTCCAGGCGCATCAAGCTAATTCTTTTTACGCACATACATAAAACATGACACTGCAGCACAACACATCAATAATAAACATAGCACAGCCACTTTGAAACCATAATTGTCGCACGCCCTAGCAGGGCCCCATAATTGTCTCTCTCTAATGAAGGAAGGGAAGGAAGACCGAAACAAAAGCGGAACACGCTCCCACAACAGGATGCGAGGATGGGCTCGTGGCACTCTCCCGAGCTCAGCCGGACCACTCCTCGCGCTTCACCGGAGCGTGGCGGTGAGTCGACCCGCTGCCACCTTCGAAGCAGGCGCGGCGGCATGGCGGCTAGTCGTAACCTCCGCTTCTGGAGCTGGTGTCGGATGAAGAGCTGCATAGCTGGACGAGCCGTGGCCGGCACCGAGGACGAAGCCGCCTTCCTCCTCGTCACGACCATCGCCAAGGCCGAGTACCTCATCGCCGTCGTTGTCCTCGGGGCAGCACCCGACGTGGCGACTATCTTCCCCAAATACCCTCACGAAGAGGGTCACGTTGCCATCGTACTTGAAGTGGAGGGCACACCGCCTGCCCAGCCCACACACGCGGGCGAACGTCTGCCAACAGCGAGCCAGGACCGTGTTGCCCACGGCAGAGACCTCGACCGCGACCCAGGAAGCCTTGCTGCAGCAGTCATAGACCACCTGCACAAGTGGCTAGCAGCTCACCGACAAAGAAGCGCGGAAGCTGGAGCCAAGTGTCGGCCGGGTTCTCCGTCCACACGATGAACTCCGGCATCACCTCCGTCGAATGGAAGCACGGCCGGGGAGGCCGCGCAACCACGACACATCTCACTTCATCAGCAAGGCCGCCAAGACCTGGGCGGCTGCCGCCACATGAGGAGGTGCCACCACGACCATGAGGGACCGCGGCCTGGGTCACAATGTGTTTGCGGGGATGGCCGCGCCCCCTCTTGGGTGGCGGAGAGCTGGGCCCCTCCTGACAAGCCTTCCCCTTCTCTGTCGCTGAGAGCCTCTTCATAGGCGCCATGGGTGTCGTTGTTGACAATGAAGCAAGGAAGAAGAAGGAGCGGGAGAAGCAAAGGAAGGGATGGGCAATGGGGGCTCTGCCTCCCCACCCACTTATAGCCAAGGGGAGGCCCACCTCTGGCATCCATGATCTATGGTAATAATGACCTTTTTCTGCATGTAGCAGGGACTCGTCAAGTCGGGCTGTTGCCGAGGCAGCGTGGGGAAGCGGAGACGCCCACGTCCAACCAATCGCCACCCGTCCAGCGGGGCCGCAAGCTTTTGGGGCACGTGGCGCACCGTGCTTGCCACTTTGGCTTCGCCTCCAAGCCAAGCCCGAGCGCGCCTTGGGCCCGGGGGCTACTGTAGGCGTTCTGGGAACGGAGGCCCCAGACATGCCTGCTTACGGCCCACAACGTGGCTCCACCAGCGGCCCCATACGACCCATCTTCACCAGCAAACATTCAAGACCCTCGCGAGGGGCCAAGCCTTGCGAGGCTCACGATGCAAGACCTCCTTAGGGGCGGCCTCACCATACTGGCTCGCGAGGGGCAGAGAGATCAAGGCGAGGGGCACCTTGCGAGCTTCCTGTGATGCAAGCCATGACGACTGGAACCAGGCGGGCGCCAGCGCGAAGTGTCCTTGTTTCCTCTTTGGTGCTAAAGGGGCAGGCGCAGGCGAGGAATCTCGAGGCATCAGTCAAAGGTTTCCATATCGGTGCAACAAAACCAAGACCAGCAGGACGGCAAGATGGAGGTCATCGTGGAGCCCAAGACGGCGTCACCACCAGAGCCTTTGGCAGGCGAAGAGCACTTTTGTCAGGATAGCTTGTACTATTCGTCTCCCTTCGAATTTGGCCGTTGTGGGATCCCTTCCCGCTCAAAATTTGGGAAGAAGACCAGGGCCTCTATAAATAGGATTTTCCACCACCAAGGGAGGCAGCCGATTCAGATCTAGATCAACCCGAACCACAAAAGTTCACCAAGCACAAGAACACCTCTCCTGAGGAGGCTGTTCTTCCCTTGTACTGTTCATCCTTAGCCCAGGAGGCAATCCACCACACCACACTAGAGTAGGGTATTACACCACAATGGTTGCCCAAACCAGTATAAATCTTGTGTCTCATGTTCTTTGGGTTCGTCGAGCTAGGCGGTGAGATCGTAGAGTGCGCACACTAGAGAGGGGGAGAGAGCTTCGTGCGCACCCCAGTGTTCAAACCTCAAGGGTTTTGCCGGAACCCGAAATCTGACACAATCATTCGTAAAATAGTGCACTAGTGGGACAAGAGAAGCACCATCACCTATGTTACCTTTGGATCATCGCTCATGTGTCGTAGGTGAGGTGTCGAAGACCAAGTCATGGTAATGTTCATATTGATGGAACCATATGGGGGGTTGATGCGGAGCATCCCAAGATCATCACCATGGACCTACCTACGTCTCCCACAATACCACTTGGACCAATGACAAGGGCACGAGCAAAGGATATCGAAGTTAAGGTGAACTCGCTCCTCTCCAAACTACCATTTCATATACATGAAACATGGCTGCTACCTCAAGTGGAGACGCTATGTGTGATCAGGTACTTGGAGGAGGGCCACAGAGCGACTACACCCAATGGACAAGACGTCAAGAACACCGACCATGAAGGACAAGAAGAAGAGCTGCAGAAGAAGCCCCAGCCACCGGACGACCGCTCGGGACCGGACGTCTGGCGCCTGAAGCCCCAGCCATCGGACGACCGCTCGGGACCGGACGTCTGGCAACTGAAGCCCCAGCCAAGCTACAGCGAGCGGACGTCCGGCCCAGACTGGACGACCGGCGACCAGCCACCCGAGCCAAACAAGCGGAAGTCCGACGCCACCGGACGTCCGGTGACGGGACGACCGGCCACTTCCGGAAATCCGCTACTCCAGCATCCGAGCCAGAATGAGCGGACGATCGGCGACTACCGGACGTCCGGCCGCCCGTGAGCCACCGGATGGCCGGTCCCCAGCGGACGTCCGGTACCTGTTAGTGCACAGGATTCGGGCCCGAAGCCCATGTACCCCCTCACTTCATCCCTAGTTGCACTAAGACTATAAATAGACCTCCTATTCCCCCTAGCTAGGGTCAGCAAAGGATTAGCTCATACTTGTGTGAGAGCTTTGCTCATCCACTTGGATACCTTCTCCTCAGAGATCACGCCTCCTCGGAGAATATCCCCCAAGCGGATTCAAGACCTCCTCACGGAGAAGAATCTCAAGACCTCCTCATGGAGAAGATCGTGCTAATTGTATCGTCCTTAGTTGAGCGTGGACCGTGTGATCTCTATGTGTACTCAGATCTAGCATATGTGTGACTATCTCTTGTTGTTATAGTGATTCTCTCGTGTTTCCCCTTGTGGTTTCCCTCGTTTTTCCCCTCGTGTTCCTCGTGTTCTTCGCGGGATCCGCTCCTTTCGTGAAAGATCGGCCCCTAGGGTTTCCACCCTGCATCATCTTGGTATCTAGAGCCACATTGATCACGTTTTTGGAGCCTCCCCATTGAGTTTCTAGCCTTGTTTTTGTTGATTTTGTTCTAATTCGAAAATTGTCGACAAAAATAGCCCCAAATATTGTTTGTGATTTGTTGGTGTGATGAAATTTTGTTGGATTTGATCCATGGATTTGCTTTGCCTTGTGTGGATCTAGCTTTTCCCCTACGTCTCCACCTTTTCCAACCACGAAATCGCCCGGATTCGTCGAATTTTGACCTCTCCATCACAAAACCGTGTTGTTCATCCCGTGCGCGAAGTTGCCCAGGCACCGGACGTCTGCTAGCCACCGGACGTCCGATGACCGGACGACCGCTCCTCCACCGGATGTCCGGCGTTCCCTGACGAAACTGAAAAATTTCAGTTCGATCACCACCTCCACCTCCGCATACACACCCCCATACCTCTACACCATCACAACCTCAGCATACCACCACCATTGCTTACTCGTTTCGCACTCCTACACATTTTTTGCGACATTGTGTTGTGAGAATTTGAGTTGCAGTTCCGTGTCCTATTGTGTTTCGGCTACTTAGGTATCGTTCGACATCAACATCACCACCGCTCATCTTCGCCACGGACGCATCATCGACAACAGCCGCTACACCATTTTGACACCATACCTTAAGCAAGAATGGTAAACTCATCTTGGTATCGTGATACATCATTCTTGCCATTACATTGAGAGACATCATAGCCTTACTCTTTTGCGTCGCTTACCCATCAAGACTAGCATTTGAGTATTGCCAGCAACGTGACTTGTGCACATTAGCGATCATACTCCCCATAGCATACATACATATCATTGGTGCATATCATCTCTTGTGTCACAAAGTGTCATCGCATACTCAATTGCTATCTTGGTTCGTGAAGCATTTCATGAGAACAGAGCTCAAACAACAAAGAGCCAAACAAGCTTTTAAGCAAAAGGGAAATATAAGTAAAGAGCTTTTAAGCAAGAACCATAGCATCATACAACATTAAGATTGTCATACTGGATCATCTTGGATCGTATCATCGAAACACTATACATAGAGCATACTTGGGATAGAGGTCATTACATTCTTGCTTAGTAGGTTGTGCACAAGTCTTCGTATCCGCCTACTGTGCAATCATGCTAGCGCCTCTCTAGTGTTGTGCAACAAGAGCATTTTCGTGGTTTCCACATTTTGGCTCATCCTTGGTTGCACGATCCCACTTATCTCTTTGCGTGTGTGTTTCCATGTACCTCATTTTGCTTGGTCTACTTGTTGCATTGCAAACTTGCGAATCTATTCCAACATTATTGAAGCTCACTAACAATTGCATTACATTTTGTGCCACCATCCTAACCAAGCTCGACCATAAGATTTTACTTGTGTAGTTGTGAGAAACAGACAAGAATTGGTACCAATTGTGCTATTTCCTTGTTCCACATTGGAGTGATCATTGATCCACCTTCAACTCTGGTCAAGGTACATTTGGTATACGTTCTTATCTTTCTACCACTCACATATTTCTCTTGGAATGATGGATAGGCCAAGTACTTCTACCAACCCACTCTTCATCGGGTAAGATGACGACATGAACTCCTACGTCACCAAGAGCCACCTCTTTGGTGCACAATGTGCTTTGCATCAGGAGAAACAAGCAATGAGTGAACGCATTGACAACCTCGCCACCGACTTGCAACTTTCCAAGCAACGTACAAGAGACTACTTCGACCACAAGATCGACGACCACAAGCAAGAGAATGATGCAAGAATGGATGAGATCCATGCTTTGTTGCTCAACCGCTCTTCTTCCACTTTGTCCTCATCAAGACGGAGCCGCTCAAGTCGACACTCCGACTACACCCTCTCCGGCTCAAGTACACCGACATCAAATACTCTTTGTCGTGCCGCGCGCCAAGATCGTCAAGCCAACCGCAACCCTCTACACGACAACAACTCTCAAGAATAACGACATCGTCAAAACCAAGCTATCTTTGTGCAAGCATGAGAACAACAACGACAATTGGAACACGAAGAGGAAGAGCGAGCGTGTCTTCACCAAGAAGCACAAGATGCCGAGGCACAACGTCAAGAGCAACAATTGCGACATACTCAAGCACTTGAGGCGCAACAAGCCCTCTAAGATTCAAGTTGAGCTGTAGCCAACCGAGGCTGGCAAGCTTGGGAACATGAAGAAGCACTTCACGAAGAAGTTCATGAACGAAGATATCAAGCTCACGTGCAACATCAAGCTCAACAAGTTCCTCCACAAGCTCGCCAAGAACATCAAGTTCAACAAGAACAACAAGACAATGGAAATCCTCCACGGCAAGAGCAAGTTGTGAGAGACAATCCTCCTCGTCAAGGACGTCATCATGCATGACCTGAACACCATGAAGAGCAACGCTACAGCAAGCTAAAGTTCACCATGCCCAAGTTCAATGGAAGCAATGATCCCGAAGAGTATCTTTCATGGGCATTGAAGGTCGACAAAATAATTCGCTTGCACAACTATAAAGAAGAGAAGAAAATCGAGCGCCGAGAGGCAAAAGGTGAACCACCCATCACTACTTTGGCGCAAATGAAGGATTTCATGAGAGCATGCTTCGTGCCTACCTACTACAACCACGACCTCTTCAAGAAACTCCAACTATGCAAGCAAGGAACCAAGAGCGTTAAAGAGTACTACAAGGAAATGGAGATTGCAATGATACCAGCCAATGTCACGAAAGATGATGAGCAAAATATGGCACGTTTCTTGAATGGACTCAATCACCCTATCAAGAAGATCGTCGACTTCCAACAATACTCGAACCTCATCGAGCTAGTGCATCAAGCTACGAAAGCGGAACGTCAAGTACAAGATGACTTCAAGTATGCCAAGTTCTCATCCAAGGCAAATAGCTTCTCCAACACCCAAGCTTCTACGACTCCAACACCGTCTACCTCAACCAAGCCTTCTACAAGCAACAACGACAAGTCGAGTTACAAGAAAGCTTCCACAACCTCAAGTCATCCTCCTACTACAAGCAACTTCAAGCCGAGAGCTTCATCATCATCTACCCCAACCGATGAGACCGTCAAGACAAGTTCCTTCAAATGCTTCACATGTGGAGGCAGAGGCCACAACTCCTTCAAGTGTACCAACAAGCGAACCATGATCCTCAACGACGATGGTACATACGACTCCATGTGTGAAGGAGAAACAGAAGCACTTGAGCAAGTCGCCATGCACCGACAAGTGAACAATGAAGAGGAACAAGTATTTTGTGATGAAGATTCAAGTCCCGCTCTCATTTTCTCCAAGGTCTTGACCCTTCAACATCACCAAGAAGAAGACCAAAGATGACACATCTTTCATACCAAGGCCAACATCAATGGAAGGTCCGTCAAGGTCATCATCGATGGAGGGAGTTTTCATAACTTTGAAAGTGAAGAACTTTGCTCCAAGCTCCAATTTCCCAAGACGAAGCACCCACATCCGTACAAAGTTCAATGGCTAAGTGACTCCGGCACTATTCAAGTCGAGCATAGAGTGCAAGTCTCCTTCAAAATTGGAGCTTACGAAGACACTTTGGAGTGTGATGTCGTTCCAATGAATGTTTGCCACCATCTTCTTGGTCGACCATGGAAATTTGATAGAGGTGTCATCCACAACGGCCAAACGAACCACTACATCTTTAAGATGAAAGGAAAGGAGTACGTACTTCGCCCTATGTCTCCATGCCAAGTGATCACCGACAAGCAAGCCACCCATCATGGAGAGAATAGTGAGAGAGCGAACCACCAAAAAGAGAGTGAGCGCCACAAGCCCAAATCGAGTACCTCCACGATGAGCGAAGAGAAGAACCTAGTTCTATTTGCCACCAAACATGAGATAAGAGAAGTGTGTGAGAACCCATCTAGTGTGATACACTACATCCTTCTGTGCAAGGACGACACACCAAAAGCTAACACTTCTCACACTCTACCTTTAGTGTTGTCTTCTCTTTTGCAGGAATTCCAAGATGTTTTCCCCGACGAGCTACCTCCAGGACTACCTCCACTACGAGGCATCGAGCACCGCACCGACCTCATCCCCGGAGCACCACTTCCGAACAAAGCTCCCTACCGCGTCAACCCCGAAGAAAACCAAAGAAATACAAAGGCAAGTAAAGCATCTCATAGACCATGGACATGTGCGTGAAAGTTTGAGTCCTTGTGCCTTTCCGGTCATTCTTGTGCCAAATAGAGACGGTAGCTTTCACATGTGTTCCGATTGTAGACCTATCAATGCTATAACCGTTCGCTATATGTATCCCATTCCACGCCTTGACGATATGCTTGATGAACTTAGTGGTGCCACTATATTTTCCAAAATTGATCTTAAAAGTGGTTACTATCAAATCCGCATACAAGAGGGGGATGAATGGAAAACCTCTTTAAAAACAAAGTTTGGTTTGTATGAGTGGTTAGTCATGCGTATGGGTTTATCAGAAGCACCGGGTACTTTCATGCGTCATACGAATCATGTCTTTCGCCCTTACATTGGTGAGTTTGTTGTGGTCTACTTCGATGATATCCTTGTTTATAGGAAATCTCTTAGAGATCATGTCACCCATGTTCGAACTATTTTGCAAACTCTTCGAAAAGAGCATCTCTATGCTAACATGGAAAAGTTCCTTTTTGGCGTTGACAAGCTCGTTTTCTTGGGTTTTGTAGTTTCCTCTAAGGGTGTTCATGTTGATGACTCCAAGATAAATGCTATTAAAACTTGGCCAAAACCAACCAACTTGCTTCAAGTGCGTAGCTTCCTTGGTTGAGCTGGTTTCTACCATAGATTTAAGAAGGACTTTAGCACCATTGCTTCACCTTTGCATGCTTTGAGCAAGAAAAATGCGCCTTTTGTTTGGGGACCATCCCAAGATACCGCTTTCAATGAGCTTAAGAATTTTCTTACTCATGATCCCGTGCTTGCTTTACCCAACTTTGATAAACCCTTTGAGATTCATTGCGATGCTAGTGGTAATGGCATAGGAGGTGTGTTAACGCAAGAGAAGCGCCCCATAGCTTACTTTAGTGAGAAAATTTCCGGAGCGCAACTCAAATACCCCATCTATGACAAAGAGTTATATGCTTTAGGGCGAGTTTTGCATGAATGGGAACACTATCTTCGCCCTCATGAATTCATCATTCATACCGATCATGAAACGCTAAAATACCTTAAGGGTCAAACTAAGTTGAACAAGCGTCATGCTAAATGGAGTGAATTCATTGAGTCATTTCCTTATATCATCAAGTAAATCAAAGGTAAGGAAAATGTTGTGGCAGACGCTCTTTCCCGCATATGCATGCTTGTTACTCAACTTGAATTGGATGCCATTGGCTTTGAGCACCTAAAAGACTTGTATGAGCATGATCCTACTTTTGCTATTCCTTATGCCAAGTGTTTCACGCATACCTCTTGGGATCGCTATTACATCAAATATGGATATCTTATGAGAGCTAACTAGCTTTGCATCCCCGAGTCTTCTCTTCGTTGGTTTCTTTTGCAGGAATCTCATGGAGGAGGCCTAATGTGACACTTTGGACGCGACAAGACTTTTGCTACGCTCTCCAAGAACTATTATTGTCTCAAGATGTTTCACGATGTCAACCGCTTCACCAACCGATGCTCTACATGTTGCAAAGCTAAGTCTAAAGCTCAATACCCTTGCCTTTACATACCTCTCCCAATTCCCTATCAACCATGGGAAGATATTAGCATGGATTTTGTACTTGGATTGCCTAGAACTAGAAATGGAAAGGATTCGGTATTTGCTGTTGTGGACCGATGCTCTAAGATGGCACATTTCATCCCTTGCAACAAGATAGGCGATGCTTCACATGTTGCCAGTCTCTTTTGTAGGGAAATATTGCATCTACATGGAGTTCCAATGACCATTGTCTCGGACCGCGACGTCAAGTACCTAAGTTACTTTTGGAAGACCCTATGCGCCAAGCTCGGAATCAAGCTACGCTTCTCCATGGCGTACCATCCACAAACCGATGGCCAAACGGAGGTGACCAACACACACTCTCCGCTCTACTTCGCGTGATCATCAAGAAGAACATCAAGGAGTGGGAGGAGTGTCTACTGATCCCCGAGTTCGCCTACAACCGTGCAAGACACTCAAATACCTGCAAGTCCCCCTTCGAGGTCGTCTACGGATTCAACCCATTGTCACCATTGGACATTCTTCCTCTTCCACTCCAATAGCGCATCAATATGGACGCAAGTGCACATGCGAATCATCTCAAGAAGGTGCATGAAGATACAAGGCACACCATCGAGCGCCAAGTACAATGTCTTGCGACCAAGCTCAACATCAACAAGCACCCCATGGTATTCAACATTGGTGATCTTGTGTGGCTACACCTTCGCAAGGACCGCTTCCCTACCGAACGCAAGTCCAAACTCCTACCACGAGCGGATGGACCCTTCATGGTGCTTGCACGCTACAACAACAACGCTTACAAGATCGACCTCCCGCACGACAAGTACAACGTGAGCGACATCTTCAATGTCAAGGACCACTCGCCCTACCATTGTGATGAAAAATTTGATCCGAGGTTGGATCTTCCCCAAGCGAGGGGAGATGATGCGGAGCATCCCAAGATCATCACCATGGACCTACCTATGGCTCCCACGACACGACTTGGACCAATGACAAGGGCATGGGCAAAGGCTATTGCTAAGGTGAAATCACTCCTCTGCTAACTACCATTTCCTATACATGAAACATGGCTACTACCTCAAGTGGAGACGCTATATGTGATCAGGTACTTGGAGGAGGGCCACAGAGCGACTATACCCAATGGACAAGACGGCAATACCAATGAACATGAAGGACAAGAAGAAGAGCTGCGGAACAAGCCCCAGCCACCGGACGACCGCTCGGGACTGGACATCCGACGCCTGAAGCCCCAGCCACCGTCCGGCGCCTGAAGCCCCAGCCGAGCTATAGAGAGCGGACGTCTGGCCCAGACTGGACGATCGGCAACCACACACCCGAGCCAAACGAGCGGAAGTATGACGCCACCGGACATCCGGTGACCGGACGACGGGCCACTTCCGGAAATTCGCTACTCCAGCATCCGAGCCAGAATGAGCGGACGACCAGTGACTACCGAACGTCTGGCCCCCCGTGAGCCACCAGACGGCCGGTCCCCGGTGGACGTCCGTCTGTGCACAGGATTCGGGCCCGAGGCCCATGTACCCCCTCACTTCATCCCTAGTTGCACTAAGACTATAAATAGACCTCCTATTCCCCCTAGCTAGGGTCAGCAAAGGATTAGCTCATATTTGTGTGAGAGCTTTGCTCATCCACTTGGATACCTATATCCCCCAAGAGGATTCATGACCTCCTCACGGAGAAGAACCTCAAGACTTCCTCATGGAGAAGATTGTGCTGCTTGTATCGTCCTTAGTTGACTGTGGACCGTGTGATCTCTATGTGTACTCGGATCTAGCATATGTGTGACTATCTCTTGTTGGTTTAGTGATTCTCTCGTGTTTCCCCTTGTGGTTTCCCTCGTTTTTCCCTTGTGTTCCTCGTGTTCTTTGCGGGATCCACTCCTTTCGTGAAAGATCGGCCCCTAGGGTTTCCACACTACATCAGGGGTGCATCTTCTTCCACCATGGCCATCGTCGCCTCCATTGGAGGGATGGACTCGACGAGGATAGGCATGTCATCATGTAGGAGACCTAGCACCAAAGAAGAAAACACACTCGGAGTAGAGATTAATTCGTTAGAAATCATAGTGGCCTCATATGTCGTGTCAACTACATCACTCACTAAGTGTTGCGGCTCAGTCACTCCCTCTTCGATGCTCTCACTCATATGGTTGGTGGAGTCACTCAAATGGCTCTCAACCTCACATAGAATGTGTGGCATGCTCTCAAGTGTGGGGCTACTGGTGGTCACACTCATCCTCTCATAGGAAATGCACTCAATGTCATATATGGTGGAGTCACTCATCTCACTCATGGGGTGGTGGCTCTCCTCACATGGCAATTGGGTCATCTCATGATATGTGGGTGTCGGAGAGATGTAGGTGCAAACATCTCCATGCTCAATCATGTCGTAGTCGTAGCCGTGGATGAAGGCCGAAGATGGCACATCATCACTCTTCCCTAAGACCAAAGATATGGTCTCATGTGCGGTCTCGTAGATTGAGTCGGAGAATGAGTCCTTTTGGGGCGCCGTCTTCATTGTTGGGGATATAACTACTGAGTATAAACCGCTCAGGAGGGGCCGGGTTATACCCATAAGGAGTTATCCATATTGAAGTCCATGAAGAGAAGGAGCATGGCGCTTTATTATAGAGATCTAAAGGCCCAGGGCCCAAAGGCAGATTAGGGCCCGTAGACATAAACCGCCATATGGTGTGTAACTTGTGTTGTAAGATAGGAAAGGGTAGAAACCGAGCCAGACACGTTTATCAGCCAGCCGGGATTCTGTAAACCGCTGGGCGTCAACCTGTGTATATAAAGGGACGACCTAGCGGCGGTTCAAGGACAAGAAACAACAACTCGAGAACCAGGCAAAGCGTATTCGCTCCCTGGTCATCAAAACCCTGGCAATTCCATCACAACTGGAGTAGGCTTTTACCTTCACCGCAAGGGGCCGAACCAGTATAAACTCCTTGCGTCCTTTGTCCGCTTTAACCCCTTTAAGCTAACTACGTTGCGATGGCTCCACGACTAAGTCCTCACACTAGGACATCTGTCGTGACAATTCCACGACAGTTGGCGCCCACCGTGGGGCCATCGCACAATGGTTTCAAGTTCTTAGAGGGCAGCTTCGAAGGGCTCAAGGGATACATTGTGGGCCGGATGACCAAGGGTCATCGCGAAAAGCTCTACATCGATGATGCAGGCTGGGGCCCCAAGGCTGGTTCAATTGACTATGGATATCGGGTCCCCTTCGGCGGTATTCACGTTTTGATTGGCAAGATTGGTGAACCGGGCCCTGAGCCGGACATCTGCACCGACATCGTCGAAATGGCTCACGCCTGGGTTCAGCCTACATGGAAGCATGCCTTCGTGGGAGTCATCCATGGAGCGGAGTCTGAGGATAGATCAGTATCTGTTGGTGAAACCGTTGTTTATTCTGATGACGAGTCGTCCACCGGAGAGACTGAGTCATTGTATGAACTGCAAGCTGGCCGGTTTGGGGGCAGTTCCGATGGCGTCAGTATTCCAGACCCCTTCGATCCGCCGAGCCGAGTTGCGATCTTCATGGCTGGTACGCAGTCAGCACAACATTCTTCAACCGCAGCAGCAATGATCTCTGGTTCAGCAGCAGCAACAGCAGCTGGGCAGGAGGCCCTGCGCAACCGCCGGCTCAGGTTTTGTCCAATTTATTCGACGCTTTGGCAACACTGCTGGCGGCTGAAGTTAACCTGGCAAATCAGGGTCAGCATAACGCAGAAGTCGTGAAGGTGAAGGATCAGATAGCTCAAGCCAAAGCAGACCTGGCAGCCGAGAACACCAGGATGGTGCGGAGCGGGCCAAGTTGGATGCACAGGCTTATCGGCTTATGTTGGATCAGAACGCATCAAATGATGTAATGAGAAGAAGGTACTGGTCCCACCTGCCTCCGGTTTATGAGCCGAGGAAGCTCTTTAACACACCAAGGGCACGAACCAGTAACCAGCCAGTGGTAAACCATGTAGAAACACCTGGAACGGGGGCGCCGGTTCAGCCGCGCACAATGGACACGGCTCGTCCGAATACTCAGCCGCAACACATGTCAATGCCTCCGGGTCATTACTCCAACCCCTTGGATAACATAGTGGCCGCCGCTTCATGATTAGCGTCCCTCCCAGTCGAAGGCGAGTCCCCTGTACCGATTGAGACACGACAAGCCAGGGAACTTCTCCAGACAGCTTTGACTCAGCAGCAGGCTTATTCGTACAGTCGCGAGAGGATTCATTCCACCCCCCGCCCAAGCCGGAGTTACAGAAGGCATATTGATGAACCACCTATATCAAGTAGTGCGCGGAACTGTAACTCGCCTCGAGGGCATAACCCGGTGGGTGGCGGTGGTAATGCTCAGGACGTGGTGAATCACGGTAGAGCATGACGAGAAGCCAAGTTAGCAGCGCAGCACGCGGCCCGTCAGCTTACTCCGGTCCGTCCAACTACTTCGGAGGAACCAAGTGTTGCTTTCAGCTCTTTGGGGGTGCCGTGTCTCACCCCGGCTTTACGTAATGTGCGGCTGCCCAAGGATTTCAAAGGTCCTCGTAAGGTGCCCAATTACACTACCGATTTACCCCCCGAGTCATGGGTTGAGAGCTATGAGATGGCGATGGAGATGCTGGATGTAGATGATGTGGCATGTGCTAAATACTTCACCATGATGTTGGAAGGAACATCTCATACTTGGATGAAAAGTTTACCAGCTAACTCCATTGGATCCTGGGCCGAATTAAAGGCCCGGTTTATCTAGAATTTCAAGGATACGTGCAAGCAGCGCATGTCAATTGTGGACTTAGCCGCCTGTGTCCAAGAAGAAGGTGAATCAACAACCCACTGGGTGCGTCGGGTCTCAATGATTCTGCATTCATCGGACTGCATCAATGCTGATACAGCAGTTTTGACATTGGAAGGCAATTGCCGGTTCATGCCTCTGAAGCTGAAGTTAGGACGACTCAAGCATCACAGCGGTGACATGGGGACACTTATGGTAGCTCTGTTTAAGTATGCCGACTCTGATAGTACCAAGGCTCCCGAGTCTGACGATGAAAAGCAGGGGAAGGGAAAAAAGAGTAGCAACACCAAATGGCAACAGCATAACCCGGCGGGCCATGGAAACAACGGCAAGTGTAAAGCGGACAACAATTTGGATTTTGTGGCTAACACCAACACGCAGAATAACGGTTAACGTCGTAAGGGTAAGCCGCCCCCATGGAGTGGAGGATCAGGTATTAATCTTGAGTACCTGTTAAATCAGGCTTGCCCAAAACACGGGATGCGAGAAAGGCCAACTACGCACCTCTAGAAGGATTGCTTTATTATGAGGGAGTTCAAAAATTCAAATCTTTTGCAAGATGGTCATGGACCGGGCGACTGTTCGGGACCCGGTTCTCATGGGCCGGGTTATGCTGGAGGCAGTTCTGGTTTAGGACTTCAAGGCAATCATGGCAACCAAGGGGGTTATAGCCAACAACACTCTCAGGGGAGTCAACAGCAACAACAATCGGGTTATCAGAGCAACCCGAGGCAGTTGAATAGTGGGCAATATCATGTTTTCACAACTAGCCTATGCAGGCGCGATCAGAAGCTTCATAAGAGGGCAGTAAACTCTGTTGAACCGGCAGTGCCCCGTTACATGCGCTAGTCTAAACAACCCATTGTGTGGAGTCGAGAGGATCACCCGCCCCGGGTTGATAATCCGGGTCATCTGGCATTGGTGGTGGTGCCTCAGGTTGGAGGATTAAGTTCACCAAGGTGCTCATGGATGGAGGGAGCAGTATCAATATCCTTTATTATGAAACCTTCCGTCGCATGGGGTTGACAAATAAAAATCTTAAACCGTCGAACATTGTTTTCCATGCTGTGGTAACTGGTAAATCGGCATATCCAGTTGGTAAGATACTTCTAGAGGTTTCTTTTGGAGATGATCATGATTCAAGATCAGAGACATTGACTTTTGAAGTGGTGAAATAAAGAGCCCATATCATGCCCTGTTTGGACGGCCGGCTTATGCTAAGTTCATGGCAAGGCCCTGTTATGTTTATCTGCAGCTCAAGATGCCGGGTCATAAGGGGACCATCACGGTACATAGGAGCCGTAAGATTGCTCTGGAATGTGAAGGAGGTGATGCGGCCTATGCTGAGTCGGTTTGTGCAACAGAGGAGTTGAAGTTCTACAAGGACAATCTTGATCTGGCAGATATGACTTCTTTGAAAAAGCCAACTACAGAGCATGATCCGTCCTTGAAGTTTAAATCGGCTAATGAAACTAAGCTGGTTGACTTTGTTCCTGGAGATTCATCCTAGCAGTTTAGCATCAGCGCTAACCTGGATCCGAAATAGGAAAGCGCGCTCATCGAGTTCATCCATGAGAACCGGGACATCTTTGCATGGAAACCTTCTAACATGCCAGGTCTACTGAGGGAACTCATTGAGCACACTCTTAATATCGATCCCAAGTTTAAACCGGTCAAGCAGTTTCTCCGTCGTTTCAATGAAGAAAGGCGCAAGGCCATTGGTGAGGAGGTAGCCGGGCCCCTTGCGGCTGGGTTTATCATTGAAGTATTTCATCCTGAGTGGTTGGCTAACCCGGTGCTAGTACTTAAGAAGAACGGCACTTGGCGTATGTGTGTGATTACACATATTTGAACAAAGCTTGTCCAGCTGATCCCTTGGCTCTCCCTCGTATTGATCAAATTATGGATGCTATGGCGGGTTGTGAGTGTTTGAGTTTTCTGGATGCTTATTCTGGTTATCATCAGATCAAAATGGCAGTTAAGGACCAGGATAAGACAACTTTTATAACTCCCTTTGGAGCCTTCTGCTATGTATCTATGCCCTTTGGGCTTAAGAGTGCCCAGGCGACTTATCAGCGCTGTTTGCAGAATTGTCTTCATAATGAGATTGGGCGTAATGTTCTTGCTTATGTGGATGATATTGTGGTGAAGTACGGAAAGGAGGACACGTTAATAGATGATTCGAAGGAAACTTTGGATAATCTCCGGGTCTATTAGATGATGCTTAACCCGGCCAAGTGTGTTTTTGGTGTACCGGCTGGCAAGCTCTTGGGTTTTCTGGTGTCTAACAGGGGCATTGAAGCTAATCCACAAAAGATCAAATCTATCACGTCTTTGGCTAGACCGGCGTGTATTAATGATGTTCAGCGTCTGGCGGGTCGTATTGCGGCGTTGAGCCGGTTTATCAGTCGGTTGGGAGAGAAAGTCATCCCTCTATATCAGATGATGAAAAAGACAGATAATTTTGTCTGGAGTGATGCTACTAATGTGGCGTTTGAGGACTTGAAGAAACAGTTAGCTGAGCCACCTGTCCTTACTGCTCCTGTTGATAAAGAGCCGATGTTATTATATGTGGCATCCAATGCCCGGGCTGCTAGTGTGGCCATTGGGTAGAACGTAAAGAGGCTGGCAAGGAGTATCCGGTTCAATGGCTGGTTTATTATATTAGTGAGGTACTTACTGAGTCTAAGAAGAGGTACCCACATTGGTAGAAGCTAGTGTATGGAGTTTTTATGGCAAGCCGGAAGCTCAAGCGGTATTTTCAAGGTCATCCCATCAGTGTGGTCAGTTCTGTCCCTTTGGGAGACATAATCCAGAACAGGGAAGCAACTGTCCGGGTTGCCAAATGAGCCATCGAGCTTGGACCTCACGGGTTAAAGTATATGCCTCGCACGGTAATCAAATCCCAAGCGCTTGTGGATGTCATCAATGACTGGACAAAATTACAGGCACCAGAAGAAAAGCCAGATAACACTTATTGGACTATTCATTTTGATGGGTCCAGGCAATTGGAGGGCTCGGGGCTGGAGTCGTGTTAACTTCCCCACGAGGTGATAAGTTTTGTTTTGTTCTCCGTTTAATGTTCCCTTCCACTAAAAATGTAGCTAAATATGAGGCCTGACTTCATGGTCTTCGAATGGCTAAGGAGATGAATTTAAGTCGGGTTAAGTGCTTTGGTGACTCGGACCTGGTGGCTCAACAAGTGTCTTGTACTTGGGATTCCAAGGACCCGCTCATGGCAGCATATTGTTGAGAGGTGGATATTGTCGCTGGTCACTTCAAAGGTTATCAGGTTGATCGTGTGGACCGGCGAAAGAACGAAGCGGCGGACGCTTTGAGCCATTTGGGTTCCCAATGTATATCGGTGCCACCTAATGTTTTTTTGGATGTTTTGCATAACCCATCGGTCAAGCTACCTACAGAGGAGGTTTTGGCTGTTTCCTGATCCGGAGGCTCAGTTGGTCGCAGCTCTTCACGTTATCCCAGATCGGACAGTCCCATATTTGGCGTATATGAACCAGGGCGAGTTACCGGAGGATGAAACTTTGGCCAGGCAGATAATTCGGCGATCCAAGTCAATGACCATGATCAACAGAGAATTGCATCATCGCAGTGTACCAGGGGCGTTTCAGCGTTGCGTATCTCCTGAAGAAGGCTGTGAGATTTTGCGTGAGATCCACGAAGGAGATTGTGGTCACCACGCCGGTTCAAAGTCCCTGGTAGCTAAGGCCTTTCGTCATGGTTTCTATTGGCTGACGGCTCATGTTAATGCTAAGGATTTGGTAAAAAGGTGTGTTGGTTGTCAGAAGTTTTCACGTCGAGCTCATGTTTCGGCTCAGGAATTGAGGATGATTCCAATCACTTGGCCGTTTGCAACTTGGGGGCTGGATATGGTTGGGCCTTTTAAGAGGTCCAAGGATAAGAAGACCCACCTTCTGGTGGCGGTTGATAAGTTCACTAAGTGGGTGGAGGTAGAGTCAGTCAGTAAGTGTGATGCAGCCACGGCGGTTCAATTCATCAAGAAGGTGATTTTCCGGTTTGGTTTTCCACACAACATCATAACTCATAATGGTACTAATCTGTCCAAGGGTGCTATGGAAGAATTTTGTCAATGTGAGCACATCTGGCTTGATGTGTCATCAGTGGCTCACCCCAATCTAATGGTCAAGCGGAGAGGGCCAATCAAGAGATCTTGCGAGGCATCAGGCCCCGGCTTATGGTTCCTTTATAGAGGACGCCGGGTTGTTGGGTGGAGGAGTTACCTTCTGTGTTATGGAGCATCAATACCACACCCAACAGATCTATGGGTTATACACCTTTTTCATGGTTTACGGAGCAGAGGCAGTTCTCCCTAGTGACATCCGTCATGACTCACCCCGTGTGGTGGCTTATGTTGAAGTTGACAATGAGAAGACACGTCAGGAAGCACTTGACCTGTTAGATGAGGAGCGTGATATTGCAGCGGCGCGTTCGGCGATTTACCAGCAAGATATGCGTCGTTATCCCAGTCGTCGGGTTAAAACCAGAACGTTTCAAGAAGGGGATCTGGTGCTCCGGCTCATCCAGGACCAGACTGATATGCAAAATTTATCCCCACCTTGGGAAGGACCTTTTGTGGTTAGCAAGAATCTGCACAACGGGTCATACTACTGTATCGATGTTCGAGAGCACAAAGACTCACGTAGATCAGAGGAGGAGACCCACCGGCCATGGAATAAAGCTCATGTTCGGCCCTACTACACCTCAGCCATAGGCTCCTCTTATGTACATATTATTGACAATGTATATATTATGATGATCAATATAATAAACCGGCATCCCTGCTAAAGCGGGGCCTCTACTGTTATTCCTTAGAAGGTTTTTGGTTACATGGGGGCTTCTGTTTATAAAGCGGAGTTCTAATTACCCATTGATCCGGCTCATAAACCACATAAAAAAACTTGGGGGCTTGCTACCCAAAAGTCCAAAGGAGCCAAAGAGAGTCTGTTACAAAGCACAACTCAAATATAGGCACCCATTGAGCACAACTCAAAATATTACTTGGGGGCGCTTTGCTTCTACAAGAACAAAGAGTCTATAACCTTGTAATAGGCTAGAAAAGCCAGGCATGGAAGCCACGTGTATTCACCTAAAACCCCGGGTTATCCTGCCTTTTTAAGTAAGCCACTCCACCCAGGTAATCCTGGTAGACCAGTCGAACGTTTGACAAGTCAATCTTATAATGACCCTGAACTTGTCATAGTTAAAATGAAGATTGGTTGATGTGAGGTCCATCTTATAAGGCTTTGTAAAATGGTTTAACTCAGTGGCCTGGCAGCCCATGAAAAGCTTCACGGTTTTTGCATATTTTATTCTGAAATCTTTCTGATATTTCTTTTGAGGCATTTTTATACTAATCCGATGTTTATTGACCCAGACTGGCTATTGACTATAAGTCGGTCGAGCAAACTGAAAATATTGCTGATATCTATTGACCCGTTTTTGCTGTCGATTATAAGTCGTCAGTATACACTCAACTATAATCCGGTGTCGATTGACCCGGTCTGGCTTTGACTACAAATTGCCAGTATGATATACGAATAAACCGGTGTTTATTATAACCGGGCATGGCTTTACTATAAACCAACAAAACAGGGAGGAGTTATCAGTATTCAAAGATTTGGGTCATCACCCTTATTACAAAAAGTTGGTAAACCAACGATGTGATTCCATGTTGCAGGTATGATATATTTCATATTTGATTATTCTTAAATACAGCTTGGTTATAAGACCGGTTTATACGTTGGGCATTATGCCCCGTCCGACGATAAACTGCCAGGACACTTTAAACTTGTTATATGCAGAAACAGGTTGAATAAAGCTGCTAAAGATCATAAGCAGACATAGCAAAATCATGGCGGATTAATAGTATCATGCAAAGTGAATATACGCGATGGCATGGCAGACCTAGTATTTAAACTAGCCTATTACAAGGCGTTTTGATGCCCAAAAGGATAATTGTTTTCAGCAAGTATTGCAGTATGCAGAAGATTAAGCCGGCCTCCGGATCATGACTCTTCGCCAGGCTGGCTTGATGGCTGTGGATCATCCTGCACCGGTTCATCCTCCTCCTCTCCATCCAACGGCTGGAAATCAATGGTTGTCCAGTCGATTCCAGTTAAGGCCTTGAATACAGCTTCGTCGCTTATAAGGGTGGAGGGGTCAACATTAGGAGCATAGGTATGCTTACGGATTGGTGGGATAAGATTCTCCACATCATGGGTTGGCGCATTAGCTCGTTTGTTGTCGGCATCATAAACCGCCTAGTAATGAGAAAGATCTGTTTCTTCAGCCCATTTGCCTCCTAAGGGGTGCATTTCCTTCGTCAAAGCTCGGAGATCATCATTGTCAAAATCTGACTCATCCTCCTTTATGCTCGGATAGCCGCTTTCTACATCAGCTGAGTCAAGATCGGGTATCCAAGCTTTAGCCCGGATTAACGCAATCAGAGCACCTGCCCTTGCAGCTGATCTTTTTAACTCCTCAAGCCGGGCAGACAACATGGATAGCTTCTCCAATGTTTCCATGATCAAGGTTGGGGGCGGTTTATTATGAGCAGTAGTACAAATGATCCGTTGTGCGCCGGTATATAACTGATCTATAAGAGTATAAGCAGCCTTCAATTTCTTCTGCATATCAGAGCCCAGATGGGTAATACGGGATCCTCCATCATCATGCATATCGGTAAAATGGCAATTTATGGGATAATACATGTTAGTAGCTTATACTAAGGGGACTTACCAAACACAGCACAGGTCATGACATTGGTTTGCCGCTTCAAGCCAGCCAGTTCTTCTGCTACCGGATTAAGGGTTGTTTTAGCGTCCTCCGCCCATTTTAGCAGAGCTGCTTTTTCAGCGTCCCATCCTACCCGTTCGCCTTTAAAGCCTTCTTTCAGTCGTTCCATGGTTGTTAAAGCGCCAGTCAGCTCTTCTTTAGCCTAGGAAGTTTCTGCTTGCTGGGACTTAATATTTTCCTGAAGGTCGACGATTTGAGATTCTTTTCGGCTCAGATTAGACTGCAACAGATATTTAATGAGTTAGTAGTGCATATTTGAAGTCCCAAGCACATAACAGGTTATACACTTGGCACTTGGGGGCTAATGCATATGGCTTTTATCAATTGACATTTTAAGTCCCAAGCACATAACAAGTTATACACTAGGCACTTGGGGGCTAATGTATATTTGCTCAAGTCAAAGTTATGGATTTTTCTTCCTCAATCGGTTTACAAAGATGGTTATCAAGAATTCTGGAAGCTTCATGACAGAAAGGTATAAACCGGTCCCTGGGGGCTACACAAGAAAAATTGCAAGATTCATACTTTAAAGTCCCGGTTCATCCTGAAATGATAAACCGGCCCTTGGGGGCTACGCAGGCAAAGTTGAAGTATTACGAAGTCTCGGTTCACATTGATATCATAAACCAGTCCTTGGGGGCTGCTGGAGTTGATATTAGAAATTGGACACAAGAGAAACGATTATGAAGAGTTAATAGTGTTTACCTCATATCGCTCCTTCATCAAGCCCACTAAACCGGCTTCATAGTCACGACATGTATACAGGCGATTTAACAAGCCGGAATGAATCTCTTAGGCGTTGAGGTGGGCATAGCTGGATAAATCTGTTTTCCACTTGCCCTTATCCATAGCAGAAAATTCTTCCTTGACACTATGCTTTGATAAAGCGATAGGATTGCCAGGGTGGTGTGGCCGATGCCAGTGATAATGACATCGTCCGATTGGTCATCAGCCACTTTGGCTGGGCTTGGCAGTTTATCTGTAGCTTTGACCGGACTTGGCGAGTCAGTAGCATGGATGGTGGGATCATCTTCCATCGGTTCAGCAAAGGTTTCATGATGTTCTGGTGGTGGATCATCATGTATAGCGTCAGTATTCGGCTCAAATTGTTCTGAGAGCTGTTCCGGTTCAGTGGCTGGGTTATCATCAGCCGGTTTATTCAATTTGCCTTTTTGCTGGGCCTGGCCCTGGCTCTAAAAGGAAAATACATAAAGGTTAGTATAACAAACAAGTATAAATCGTCAAGAGTTAAGTTTAAAAGTGCTCACCCAGGAACAGTCTTGAGAGGAGGGAGTTGTGTGGTCGTTGACTCGCCGGATGATGAATGAGGTGTTCCCTGATAGTTTGAATTAGACGAATTAAGAGGTTGCCTGAAATAACCCGCCTTGGGATAATGAGTATCAGAAATATATGAGACCTTTGATCGACGTTTCCGGGTTGGAGTGTTCGGTAAACCGGCTGAAGTAACTACATGGCCGCTGTGCCGAGTTGTGCGGCGAGTTCATGCTGCTGTTTCTTCAAAAGAATGTTGGGATCCAGATAAGCTAGAGGGTGTGAAAATTTTACTTTCCGGTTTGCTTGACGGGTTTTCTGTGTTGGCTGAGGATCTGAACCGGAGGAAAGAATAATTACCTCTACATCATCAGCCCGGCTAGCTTCAGTGTCCTCCAGATAAGGGTCATTGTCAATGAGGTGTATGAAAAATGAACCAAGAGAATCAAGTTCTACCTCTGATTCCGGATTATCAAGATCCTCGTCGAGGTTCAGCCCAGTGGATTCTGCTGCTTTCTTCTTGGCAGGTTTTTTGACGACCTTTGTCTTGGGTCGAGGTGTCTTGGCCGGTTTATCCTGAGGTTTCTTCTTCCAAAATGGGTCATCACCCTGTTAAAAGATTGACAAAGGTTAAAAGAAAGAGTTAAGAATATCAGGTACAAACAGGAGTTAGGAAATTCTTACAGCTGGCGGTTTATTCGAAACACAGAAGGGACTTAGCCCTGTTTTGCTACAGACAACCACCGATTCATCCAGTATATTTTTAACAGCTTCAGTGATTTCAGCATCAGTTAACTGAATGTCAGTATGCCATTGAGGATCTTTCAAGTCCCCTGTGTATTCGCACATTAAACCGGGGCGACAGCTTAATGGCAAAATACTCCAAGATATCCAGCAACGAACAAAGTCAATTCCTGTCAGACCATTAGCCACAAAGGCTCTCAGCTTGGCAAGTTGTGGTGCATACTTGGCCCATTCTTTTGCAGTCAGCCTTTGGGGAAATGGGTGTGTATTGGTAAGTCGGTGAGGACAATAACCCGACAAAGGATTCTCATCATCAAGGGAAGTATCTTTGCAATAGAACCAAGTCTAGTTCCAATCCTTAGGGTGACTATGATGCTTGGCATTAGGGAAACTAGCATCTTTCCTTTTCTGAATTGAAACACCGGCAAGTTCAGTGTTGGGCCTATCTATAAATTCGGTATGGCGGTTCAAATAGAAAAAGTCCCTGAACAGTTCAACGGTCGGTTCTTCTTGTAGATAAGCCTCGCAAAACACTTGAAAATTACAAATATTAGACATAGAGTTAGGTCCAATATCTTGAGGGTGGATCTGGAAGCTAGCAAGCACATCACGAAAAAACTTTGATCCGGGAGGTTTAAAGCCACGGTTCAGATGATCAATAAACAGAACTATCTCACCATCCTTAGGCTCAGGAGGATTTTCTGGACCGGGGGCTTGCAAGTGGATTTCACTCTGTTTTGGTAAAGCGCCAGTTATAACACATCCTTTCAGATCTTCTTCCGTAATCCGGGATGGAACCCAGTTACAAGTATAAAATGTCTTGGCCATTTCTTAGACAACCTAAAGGAAGGTTTGTGTCGGTTTAAGATTCATGGTCGACAAGCATAAAGCATTGCAGGTTAAGAGACAAAAGGTATTCAGGCATGCAAAATTGTTAAACCGGAGGTTGATGCTATTATAAATGATAAAGCGGTTGGCGGTTTACAAGGGGACTAATGGTATATGGCAGGTTATTTTCTAAGAAGTTAAACCGCCTACTTTGGTATGGAAGATACAGATCTCAAATAACTAAGTGATGGGAAAACAGGTTTCACAAATTGATATGATAATTTTAGATCTGCAGCGTGTCAGCAAATCAAAGTATATTCAGCCCTAAAATACAGGTGCTTGAGCAGTTCATCAGGTCCAGATGACATTTGTCTATACAAAGAGGATGCTCTAATGATGAAAAAGGGAACTATAACTGCGACTGCACAGGAAAATATCAGATCTGAACGCGACATTTACGCTATGGAGAAGAACAGGGAAGAACGGCACTAACCTTCGATGAACTCGCAGAAACCCTAAACGGGATCTATGGCAAAGAGAAAAGAAAGACTCACCAAGGCTGTTGAATGTGGAGGCGTGCAAATGAAAATCTGGTCGAATCAGGTTGATGCAGCGGCCGTTGTTGGGGCAGTGGCGAAGGTCGACGGCGGCTGCAGCGCTCGAGTACTGAGGCAACGCGAGGAGGAAGAAAGACGAAGAGGCAAGGGGAGAAAAGGAAAGGGACCCTCGGCCCTATTTATAAGACGAAGGGATAAGCGATAGGCATGGGAATCAAGGAGCCCAAAATGGATATGTGACAGAGCTATCGCCTCGATTTTCGGAGGCTCATTAATAAAAATAAGGTATATACGGTTTTTTAATGAACATGTGACGTCGTGGCAGTTTATTATAATCCTGGAAGATGACGTCATGGCAGATTACAAAGTTTACTCGAAGGTGCTCACGAAGAAATTTTCCTAAAGTGTTGAAGATTGACATGAACAGGTTCAAATCAATCTGGGGCCTAATGTTGGGGATATAACTACTGAGTATAAACCGCCTAGGAGGGGCCGGGTTATACCCATAAGGAGTTATCCATATTGAAGCCCATGAAGACAAGGAGCATGGTGCTTTATTATAGAGATCCAAAGGCCCAGGGCCCAAAGGCGGATTAGGGCCCATAGACATAAATGGCCATATGGTGTGTAACTTGTGTTGTAAGATAGGAAAGGGTAGAATCCGAGCCGGACACGTTTATGAGCCGGTCGGGATTCTGTAAACCGTCGGGCGTCAACCTGTGATATAAAGGGACGACCCGGCGGTGGTTCAAGGACAAGAAACAACAACTTGACAATGAGGCAAAGCGTATTCCCTCCCTGGTCATCGAAACCCTAGCAATTCCATCACAACTGGAGTAGGCTTTTACCTTCACCGCAAGGTGACGAACCAGTATAAACTCCTTGCATCCTTTGTTCGCTTTAACCCCTTTAAGCTATCTACGTTGCGATGGCTCCACGACTAAGTCCTCACACTAGGACATCTGCCGTGACAATTCCACGACATTCATGTAGTTGAAGAGGTTCATGCTCGTCGCCGTGGTCAAAGGGGATGGCCCTTGCTTGACCTGTTTGTCGCCATCTTGTTGTACGAGGACCATATGATGTGGCATCTTGTAGCTTGTCTCCATGACCGAAGGGAATGTCCCATGCTCAGCCATCTTCCTTGGCGGGCTTCCGAAGATGGAAGTGTCGCCCTCGCTCGTAGGTGGTCGCCTTGTACTTGATGATGTCGATGTAGGTGAACTTGCGGGAAGTAGGCGAAGATGTCGTACGTCCAAAGGCGAAGATGCCTTCATAGCACTTGGCGAAGATGCCGAAGTGGTTGTTGTAGCCGTAGCTCCGACTTGGTGGTTCTCGTCTCGCGGTCTTCTCTTGTGCTCATGAACCTTGGACTTGGCGTGAAGTAGGGCTTGTTGGGACTTGTGCATTTGCGCTTGGTGAGCATCGTCATGATGATGTTGGCATTGTCGTGCTTGAGCTCGTAGTAGATGTCGTTCGTCGTCGTCGTGCACATGATGCTTGGAGGTGACTTGCCCTTCATGACGAGGTGGATCACGAACGTGATGGTGGTCGCCATGGAGATGTGGACGTGGATGACTTGCGCTTGCATCATTTTTGCGCTCCAAAGACTTGTGACTTGAACATCGCCGCCTTGAGGATGATGAAGGGAAAGAACGGTTGATCAACAAGGTCCGAATCTCCTCCATCCTTGTATCTTGCTCCTCCTTTTGTCCGGAAAGCTTGTTGTAAATGTAGTCCCTTTTCCTTGCTTCGGAGTGACGAATGGCGATGGAGAGGTTCTCGATGCGCTCTCGCAATCTTGATTGTGCTCCTTGCATGTGTCGTTGTAGATCGAAGATTGACGCTTTGGCGATGTAGTTGTTCACACAGTCGTTGTTGTGGAAGACCGGAGATGAAATGCCTTGCCTATCCATCACAATACTCGAGCAAATATGAGTGGAGAAAGGAGAAGAAGTATACTAAATGTACCTTGATCGATGTTGAAGATGGATCAATGATCACTCAATGATGTAACAAGGAAATAGCACAATTGGTACCAATTCTTGTCGGTTTCTCACACCTACACAAAATAAGGCTTATGGTGGAGCTCGGTGAGGATAGTGGCACAAAAATTTGATGCAAAATGTTAGCAAGAGTCAATAATGTTGAGAGAGATTCACAAAATTGCAAGTAAAACAAGTACACCAATAGCAATATGTGGCACACGGAAACACACATGCGGATAGATAAATGGGGTCACGCAACCAAGGAATGAGCTCAAAATGTGGAATCCATGGAAAACGCTCGTGTTGCACAAATCAAGAGAGACTCTAGCACGATTGCTCTATAGGCGGGTAGGACACTTGTGCACAACCTATGATATGCAAAATATATCAACTTTCTATCCCAAGTATGCTATGTATGATGTTCCGGTGGTATGATCCAAGATGATCGGATATGACAATCTTATATGCAATGTGGTATGATGCTATGGCTATTTCTTACAAGCTTCTTTGCTCTTTCTATTTTTCTTAAAAGCTTATTATTTTATTTATTTTTTGGCCACAATACGGAATGCACAAACCAAGATAGTGATTCGGTATATGCGCGAACAAACTTGAGGCACACGAGATGATATGTTTCCAATATGATATGGTATGTATGCAATGGATGGTGTAGATCACTAATGTGCACAAGTAACATTGCCGGCAATACTCAAATGGATAGTCTCAATAGGCAAGTAATGCAAAATAGGCTAGGGGTTATAAATGCAATGACAAGGGAATATACTATGGAGGGATACCACGAACCAAGATGATATGGAGGTTACCGTCCTTGTCGATGATGAGTGGTGGTGTTCTTGATGTAGATACCAAGATGATCGAGACTCGTCCCTAAGTAGCCGAAATACCTTAGGAAACGAAAAAACCGCGAACTCAAAATCACAAACGTCAAATGTCAAATGGTGGTAGCGGAATACGGTGGTGGTGTTGCGAAGCTCAATGGGATTGCAGAAATGCAATGATGGGTTATGCGAGTAGGCAATGAGGAAGTGGATGTTATGGGGTTATGTGAGTCGGAGTTGAAGGTCATCATCCCTAAGTAGCTGAAACACCTTAGGAGACACAACCCACAACTCAAACAAAATTGGGTTAAGTTGGGGTGGCGGAAGTGTATGGTGGGCAAGCCTATGCGGAAGTGGTGGTGGTGGTTGATGAAGAAGCAACCGTCCCTAAGTAGCCGAAACACCTTACGAGACTCGAATCACAACTCAAGCAGCCACAAATTTTATGGGGATCAATATGGGTTAGGTTGCGGAAGTCGGTGGTGGTTATGTGGAAGATATGGTGGAAGCCCTAGGCAAAGATGCCAATGTTCCAAAAATTTGATGGAGTCAAATGGTGATGGTAGTATTATTGTGGTAAGGGGGATGTCAATAGTTTCAGAACGAGCTAAAGAACGTCAAAGTTGGAGTTCGGATGAATTAGTTACGGACAAAACAAAAATCAGCCGAAGTCTGGAACTACAGGTATCGGACGTCCGTAAAAGGACGGATGTCCAGTCGTCAGACGTCCAATCGGGCTCGGAAATCCGTAAATTCTATTCTGTTGGCTGGTTCCGGTCATCCCGTAAGTTGCGGACGTCCGGTCGTTCGGGAGGCTCCGAACGCCCTTAAAAATGCCGGTCGTCCGGTGGGTCGGGGTCAACGGGAAATTTCAGATCCGGGACGCGATTTTGGGCGGAAAATGAAGATTTTGGGGTCAAAATTAATGAGATTTCGTGGATGAAAGATGGGGAAACTTGGGGAAATGCTAGATCCACTTGAAACCAAGCAAATACATGGATCAAATCCAACAAAACATCATCAAAACCAACAAATCACAAAAAAAATTGGGTCTATTTTTGGTGGGGATTTTTGAAATTGGGGAAGAACACAACAAAATTAGGCTAGAAAACAAAGAGGAGAGGCTCCAAAATCGTGATCAACGTGGCTCATGATACCAAGATGATGTAGGGTGAAACCCTAAATGGCCAATCTTTCACGAAAGGAGCAGATCCCGTGAAGAACACGAGGGGAAACACGAGAGAATCACTCAAACCAACAAGAACGATCACACATATGCTAGATCCAAGTACACGTAGAGATCACACGGTCCAAATCCAACATGGGACGATACAAGGGGTAACCGGTTCTTCTCCAAAGGAGGTATTGATGGTCTTCTCTACGAGTAGGTCTTGAATCCAAGTGGATCTTCTCCGAAGAGGGGCCGCGGTCTCTCTCAAGGAGTAGATACGTATGGATGGGCAAAGCTCTATCTCAAATGAACTAAACCAATGCTAACCCTCAAATGGAGGTGGAGGAGTATATATAGTGTAGGGCCACGAAGGGGTAAGTGAGGGGCGAAGGGGTACATTGGCCTCGGGCCCGATCTCTATGCACAGACAAGTGTCGGATGTCCGGTGGGTGTCGGACATCCGGAGGCTCGGGACGGTCTAGACATCCGGAAGTCTTCGGACTTCCATAAATAGCATTCTGTTGCCGTGGCACCGGTCATCCGGTGGCACTCAGTCGTCCGGAGCCTGGGAGGTGTTGGACGTCCGGTCTTGGTCGGTCGTTCGGTCGCTGTAGAGTTGGGGGCTGGACCTTCTGGCTGGTGCGGCCTCAAGGCGTCGGACAGCCGGCAAGGTCCGGTCGTCCGGAGGCTGTAGATTTCGGGCAGCTTCTTCTCTTGGTCCTTGTAGTTGGCATCCTCGCTAGCTCGTCCGTTGGATGTGGTCTCTCTGTGGCGTTCCTCTAAGTACCTGATCATGCATAGCACATATATTTGAGGTAGTAGCCACGTCTCACATGTGGAAAGTGATGGTTCGAAGAGGAGCGAGTTCACCTTGTGTCCAATGGTGTATGTTTGAGGTCTCGTCATATGTCCCCTTGGGGATTGGAGAGTAGTCGGAGTGTATATGGGGATGAACGTGGGATGCTTTGCATCACAGGTCTATGCCTAGATGATATATGCACGAGTAGAAGACAAAGAGTTGTGGCCGATAATAGTCATACTGCTTACCACTAACATCTTACTTTGATTCAACGGTATTGTTGGATGAAGCGGCCCGGACTAACATTACATGACCGCGTTCATGAGACTGGTTCTACCGACGTGCTTCACACACAGGTGGCTAGTGGGTGTCTGTTTCTCCAACTTTAGTTGAATCAAGTTTGACTACGGCCGGTCCTTGTTGAAGGTTAAAACAACACACTTGATGAAAAATCATTGTGATTTTGATGTGTAGGTAAGAATGGTTCTTGCTAGAAGCCCATAGCAGCCACGTAAAGCTTGCAACAACAAAGTAGAGGACGTCTAACTTGTTTTTGCAGGGCATGTTGTGATGTGATATGGTCAAGAAGTGATAAGATATAAATTGTTGTATGGGATGATCATGTTTTGTAAAGGTTATCAGCAACTGGCAGGAGCCTTATGGTTGTCGCTTTATTGTATTAAATGCAATCACCATGTAATTGCTTTACTTTCTCACTAAGCGGTAGCGATAGTCGTAGAAGCAATAGTTTGCCAGACGACAACGATGCTATGATGGAGATCAAGGTGTCAAGATGGTGATGATGGAGATCATGACGGTGCATTGGAGATGGAGATCAAAGGCACAAGATGATGTTGGGCATATCATGTCACATATTTTGATTGCCTATGATGTTTATCCTTTATGCATCTTATTTTGCTTAGTATGGAAGTAGCATTATACGATGATTCCTCACCAAATTTCAAGGTATAAGTGTTCTCCCTAAGTATGCACCGTTTCTACAGTTCATTGTGCCGAGACAACACGTGATGATCGGCTGTGATAAACTCTACGTTCACATACAACGGGTGCAAGCCAGTTTTGCACGTGCAGAATACTCGGGTTAAACTTGACGAGCCTAGCATATGCAGATATGGCCTCGGAACACTAAGACCGAAAGGTCGAACGTGAATCGTATAGTAGATATGATCAACATAGTGGTGTTCACCATTGAAAACTACTCCATCTCACGTGATGATCGGACATGGTTTAGTTGATATGGATCACGTGGTCATTTAGATTACTAGAGGGATGTCTATCTAAGTGGGAGTTCTTAAGTAATATGATTAACTGAATTTTAATTTATCTTGAACTTAGTACCTGATACTTTTTTGCATATCTATGTTCTATAGATCAATGGCCCGTGCTACCATTCCCTTGAATTTTAATGCGTTCCTAGAGAAAGCTAAGTTGCAAGATGATGGTAGCAACTACACAGACAGGGTCCGTAACTTGAGTATTATCCTCATTGCTGCACAGAAGAATTATGTCCTGGAAGCACCACTAGGTACAAGACCTGCTGCAGGAGCAACTCCGGCCGTTATGAATGTTTGGCAGAGCAAAGCTGATGACTACTCGATAGTTCAGTGTGCCATGCTTTACGGCTTAGAATCGGGACTTCAAAGACGTTTTGAATGTCATGGACCATATGAGATGTTCCAGGAGTTGAAGTTAATATTTCAAGCAAATTCCCGAGTTGAGAGATATGAAGTCTCCAACAAGTTCTATAGTTGCGAATTGGTGGAGTATAGTTCTGTCAGTGAACACATACTTGTAATGTCTGGGTACCACAACCACTTGAATCAGCTGGGAGTTAATCTTCCTGATGATAGTGTCATTGACAGAGTTCTTCAATCACTGCCACCAAGCTGTAAAGGCTTCATGATGAACTATAATATGCAAGGGATGGAAAAGACAATTCCCGAGCTCTTCGTGATGCTAAATGCTGCAGTGGTAGAGATCAATAAGGAGCATCAAGTGTTGATGGATAACAAGACCACTAGTTTCAAGAAAAAGGACAAAGGGAAGAAGGGGAACTTCAACAAGAATAGCAAGCCATTTGCTGCTCAAGGGAAGAAGCCCAAGTCTGGACCTAAGCCTGAAACTGAGTGCTTCTACTGCAAAGGGACTAGTCACTGGAAGCAGAACTGCCCCAAGTATTTGGCGGATAAGAAGGATGGCAAAGTGAAAGGTATATTTGATATACATGCTATTGATGTGTACCTTACTAATGCTCGTAGTAGCGTCTGGGTATTTGATATTGGTTCTGTTGCTCATATTTGCAACTCAAAACAGGGGCTATGAATTAAACGAAGATTGGCTAAGGACGAGGTGATGATGCTCGTGGGAAATGGTTCCAAAGTCGATGTGATCGTCGTCAGCACGCTACCTCTAAATCTACTATCGGGATTAGTTTTAGACCTAAATAATTGTTATTTGGTGCCAGCATTGAGCATGAACATTATATCTGGATCTTGTTTAATGCAAGATGGTTATTCATTTAAATCAGAGAATAATGGTTGTTCTATTTATATGAGTAATATCTTGTATGGTCATGCACCCTTGATGAGTGGTCTATATTTGTTGAATCTCGATTGTAGTGATACACATATTCATAATATTGAAGCCAAAAGATGCAAAGTTAATAATGATAGTGCAACTTATTTGTGGCGCTGCCGTTTAGGTCATATTGGTGTAAAGTGCATGAAGGAATTCCATGCCGATGGGCTTTTGGAATCAGATGCTTGCGAACCATGCCTCATGGGAAACATGGCTAAGACTCCGTTCTCCGGAACAATCGAGGAAGCAATTGACTTATTGGAAATAATACATACTGATGTATGTGGTCCAATGAGTGTTGAGGCTCGCCGTGGGTATCGTTATTTTCTAACCTCCACAGATGATTTGAGCATATATGGGTATATCTACTTAATGAAACATAAGTCTGAAACATTTGAAAAGTTCAAAGAATTTCAGAGTGAAGTGGAAAATCATCGTAACAAGAAAATAAAGTTTCTACGATCAGATCATGGAGGTGAATATTTGAGTTATGAGTTTGGTCTTCATTCGAAACAATGTGGGAATAGTTTCGCAACTCACGCCACCTGGAACACCACAACGTAATGGTGTGTCCGAATGTCGTAACCGTACTTTATTAGATATGGTGTGATATGTGATGTCTCTTACCAATTTACCACTATCGTTTTGGGGTTATGCTTTAGAGACGGCTGCATTCATGTTCAATAGGGCACCATCTAAGTCCATTGATACGACACCATATGAACTGTGGTTTGGCAAGAAACCTAAGCCATTGTTTCGTAAAGTTTGGGGCTGTGATGCTTATGTGAAAAAGCTTCAACCTGATAGGCTCGAACCCAAATCGAAGAAATGTGTCTTCATAGTATACCCAAAGGAGACTATTGGGTACACCTTCTATCACAGATCCGACGGCAAGATATTCGTTGCTAAGAATGGATCCTTTCTAGGGAAGGAGTTTCTCTCGAAAGAAGTGAGTGGGAGGAAAGTAGAACTTGATGAGGTAATTGTATCTTCTCCCGAATTGGAAAGTATTTCATCACAAAAATCAGTTCCAATGATTCCTACACTAATTAGTGAGGAAGCTAATGATGATGATCATGAAACTTCTGATCAAGTTACTACCGAACCTCGTAGGTCAACCAAAGTACGATCCGCACCAGAGTGGTACGGTAATCCTGTTCTGGAGGTCATGGTTCTTGACCATGACTAACCTACGAACTATGAGGAAGCGATGATGAGCCCAGATTCCGCGAAATGGTTTGAGGCCATGAAATCTGAGATGGGATCCATGTATGAGAACAAAGTGTGGACTTTGGTTGACCTGCCCGTTGATTGGCAGGCCATGGAAAATAAATGGATCTTCAAGAAGAAGATTGACGCTGACGGTAATGTTACTATCTACAAAGCTCAAATTGTTGCGTAAGGTTTTCGACAAGTTCCAGGAGTTAACTACGATGAGACTTTCTCACACGTAGTGATGCTTAAGTCTGTCCGAATCATGTTAGCAATTGCCGCATTTTATGATTATGAAATTTGGCAAGTGGATGTCAAAATTGCATTCCTTAATGGATATCTTAAAGAAGAACTATATATGATGCAACCAGAAGGTTTTGTCGATCCTAAAGGTGCTAACAAAGTGTGCAAGCTCCATGGGTCCATTTATGGACTGGTGCAAGCCTCTCGGAGTTGGAATATACTCTTTGATAGTGTGATCAAAGAATATGTTTTTATACAGACTTTTGGAGAAGCCTATATTTACAAGAAAGTGAGTGGGAGCTCTGTAGCATTTCTAATATTATATGTGGATGACATATTGTTGATTGGAAATAATACAGAATTTCTGGATAGCATGAAAGGACACTTGAATAAGAATTTTTCAATCAAAAGACCTCGGTGAAGCTGCTTATATATTGGGCATCAAGATCTATAGAGATAGATCAGGACGCTTAATTGGACTTTCACAAAGCACATACCTTGATAAAGTTTTTAAAAAGTTGAAAATGGATGAGTAAAAGAAAGGGTTCTTGCCTGTATTACAAGGTATGAAGTTGAGTTAGACTCAATGCCCGACCGCTGCAGAAGATAGAGAGAAAATGAAAGGCGTTCCCTATGCCTCAGCCATAGGTTCTATCATGTATGCAATGCTATGTACCAGACCCGATGTTTGCCTTGCTATAAGTTTAGCAGGGAGGTACCAAAGTAATCCAGGAGTGGATCATTGGACAGCGGTCAAGAATATCCTGAAATACCTGAAAAGGATTAAGGATATGTTTCTCGTTTATGGAGGTGACAAAGAGTTTGTCATAAATGGTTATGTCGATGCAAGCTTTGACACTGATCCAGATGACTCTAAGTCACAAACTAGATATGTATTTATATTGAATGGTGGAGCTGTTAGTTGGTGCAGTTCCAAGCAGAGCGTCATGGCGGGATCTACGTGTGAAGCGGTGTACATAGCTGCTTCGGAAGCAACAAATGAAGGAGTCTGGATGAAGGAGTTCATATCCGATCTAGGTGTAATACCTAGTGCATCGGGTCCAATGAAAATCTTTTGTCACAATACTAGAGAAATTGCCTTGGCAAAGGAATCCAGATTTCACAAGAGAACCAAACACATCAAGAGATGCTTCAATTCCATCCGCGATCAAGTCAAAGAGGGAGACATAGAGATTTGCAAGATACATACGGATCTGAATGTTGCAGACCTGTTGACTAAGCCTCTCTCACGAGCAAAAAATGATCAGCACCAAGACTCCATGGGTGTTAGAATCATTACTATGTAATCTAGATTATTGACTCTAGTGCAAGTGGGAGACTGAAGGAAATATGCCCTAGATTCAATAATAAAGTTGTTATTTATATTTCCTTATATCATGATAAATTTTTATTATTCATGCTAGAATTGTATTAATCGGAAACTTAGTACATGTGTGAATACATAGACAAACATAGTGTCCCTAGTATGCCTCGACTAGACTAGCTCGTTAATCAAAGATGATTAAGTTTCCTGACCATAGACATGTGTTGTCATTTGAAGAATGGGATCACATCACTAGAGAATTATGTGATGGACAAGACCCATCTGTTAGCTTAGCATAATGATTGTTTAGTTTTATTTCTATTGCTTTCTTCATGACTTATACGTATTCCTCTGACTATGAGATTATGCAACTCCCGAATACAGGAGGAACACCTTGTGTGCTATCAAATGTCATAATGTAACTGGGTGATTATAAAGATGCTCTACAGGTGTCTCCAAAGGTGTTTGTTGAGTTGACATAGATCGAGATTAGAATTTGTCACTCCGAGTATCGGAGAGGTATCTCTGAGCCCTCTCGGTAATGCACATCACTATAAGCCTTGCAAGCAATGTCACTAATGAGTTAGTTACGGGATGATGTATTACGGAACGAGTAAAGAGACTCGCCGGTAATGAGATTGAACTAGTTATGAAGATACCGACGATCGAATCTCGGGCAAGTAACATACCAATGACAAAGGGAATGATGTATGTTGTTATGCGGTTTGACCGCTAAAGATCTTCATAGAATATGTTGGAGCCAATATGAGCATCTAGGTTCCGCTATTGGTTATTGACCGGAGATGTGTCTCGGTCATGTCTACATAGTTCTCAAACCCATAGGGGCCGCATGCTTAACGTTCGATGACGATTTGTATTATGAGTTATGTGATTTGATGACCGATGTTGGTTCGGAGTCCCGGATGAGATCACGGACATGACAAGCAGTCCCAAAATGGTCGAGATGTAAAAATTGATATATTGGAAGGTTATATACGGACATCGTAATGGTTCTGATATGGTTTGGGGATTTATTAGAGTACCGGGAGGTTATCGGAACCCCCCGGGAAAGTTATTGGGCATATTGGGCCTTAGTGGAGGAGAGGAGGCAGGCCAAGTGAGGAGGCGCCCCCCCCTTCCCAAACGGAATTGGACTAGAGGAGGGGGTGCGGCCCCCCTCTTTCCTTCTTCCTCTCTCTCCCTTCCCCATTCCCTCTCCGGTGGAAGGAAGGAGGGGGGAGAATCCTACTTGAACTAGGAGTCCAAGTAGGACTCCCCCCTTGGCGCGCCCTCCTTGGCCGTCGGCCTCCTCCTCCCTCTCCTTTATATACGTGGCCAGGGGCACCCCAAAGCACAACAAAGAATCTCTTGGCCGTGTGTGGTGCCCCCCTCCACAGTTTAACTCCTCGGTCATATCGTCGTCGTGCTTAGGCAAAGCACTGCGCCGGTAACTTCATCATCACGGTGGCCACGCCGTCGTGCTGACGAAACTCTCCCTCATCCTCAAATGGATCAAGAGCTCAAGGGACATCATCGTGCTGAACATGTGCTGAACATGGAGGTGTCATACGTTCGGTACTTAGATCAGTTGGATCATGAAGACGTTCGACTACATCAACCGCATTACTAAACGCTTCCGCTTTCGGTCTACAACGGTACGTGGACACAATCTCCCGTCTCGTTGCTATGCATCTCCTAGATAGATCTTGGGTGATCGTAGGAAATTTTTTGAAATACTGCGTTCTCCAACACAAAATCCACGCTAATATCCTCCCATGGGTGATATGGAATTGGAAGGGGCATACAAAGGCCATGATATTGAGCTTTAGACTTAGCTTTGCGACATGTAGAACATCGACTGGTGAAGCGTGAGACGTCGTGGAACATATTCGGCCAAAAAGAGTTCTTGGAGAGCGTAGCAAATGTCTTGTTGTGTCCAAAGTGTCCCATTAGTCCTCCTCCATGAGATTCCTGCAAAACTAACAAACGAAGAGAAGACTCGGGGATGCAAAGTTTGTTTGCTCTCATAAGATAATCATCTTTGATGTAATAGCATTGCCAAGACGTATGCGTCGAACATTAAGCATAAGGAGTAGCAAAAGTAGGATCATGCGCATACAAGTCTTTTATGTGCTCAAAGCCTATGACATTCTATTCAAGTTGGGTAACAAGCATGCATCTACGGGAAAGAGCATCCACCACAACATTTTCCTTACCATTAATATACTTGATGACATAAGGAATTGACTCAATGAATTCACTCCATTTAGCATGACACTTGTTCAACTTAGTTTGACCCTTAAGATACTTAAGTGTTTCATGATCAGTGTGAAGAATGAACTCATGAGGATGGAGATAATGCTCCCAAACATGCAAGACTCTCACTAAAGGATATAACTCTTTGTCATAGATGGGATAATTGAGTTGTGCTGTGGATAGTTTTTCACTAAAGAAAGCTATAGGGCGCTTCTCTTGCATTAACACACCTCCTATGCCATAACCACTAGCATCGCAATGAATCTCAAATGGTTTATCAAAGTTTGGTAAAGCAAGCAAAGGAGCAGGTGTAAGCAAATTCTTAAGCTCATTGAATGCGATATCTTGGGATGGTCCCCAAACAAAGGGTGCATTCTTCTTACTCAAAGCATGTAAAGGTGAAGCAATGGTGCTAAAATCCTTAATGAATCTACGATAGAAACTCTCTAAACCAAGAAAACTACGCACTTGTTGCAAGTTGGTTGGTTGGGGCCAAGTTTTAATAGCATTGATCTTAGATTCATATACATGCACACCCTTAGAAGACACAACGAAACCCAAGAAAACAAGCTTATCAACACCGAAAAGGAATTTGTCCATATTAGCATAAAGGCGCTCCTTTCTAAGAGTTCCGAACACGGTTATAAAATGGGTGTCATGATCTTTGAGGGATTTGCCGAAGACAAGAATATCGTCAAAGTAGACCACAACAAATACACCAATATAGGGTTGAAGAACAAAATGCATGACTCGCATGAAAGTACTGGGTGCTTCGGATAAACCCATTGGCATAACAAGCCATTCATATAAGCCAAATTTGGTCTTAAATATGGTTTTCCATTCATCACCTTCTTGGATGTGTATTTGATAGTAGCCACTCTTAAGATCAATCTTAGAGAAAATGGTGGCTCCGCCAAGCTCATCTAGTGTATCATCTAGGCATGGAATTGGGTAATGATAACGCACGGTGATAGCATTTATAGGACGATAATTGGAACACATGCGATATGTACCATCTTTCTTGGGAACAAGGATTACCGGTATGGCACAAGGGCTCAAATTTTCTCGTACATGGCCGTTGTCGATGAGTTGTTGTACTTGTCGTTGGATCCTTAGTTTCCTCGGGGTTGAGGCGGTAGGGAGCCTTGTTAGGAAGGGGTGCTCCGGGGATGAGGTCGATTCGGTGTTCGATGCCTCACGGTGGAGGTAGACCAGGAGGTAGCTCGTCGGGGAAAACATCTTGGAATTCCCGCAATAGAGAAGATAACACTAAAGGTAGATTGTGAGAGGTGATAGCTTTTGGTGCCTCATCTTTGCACAAATGGACATAGTGCATGACGCTTGATGGGTTCTCACACACTTCTCTCATCTAACTTTTTGTGGCAAATAGGACTAGGTTTTCCTTGTCGCTCATCGTGGAGGCACTCAATTTGGGCTTGTGGAGCTCACTCTCTTTTTGGTGGTTCGCTCTCTCACTATTCTCTCGACAATGGGTGGTTTGCTTGTTGGCAATTACTTGGCTTGGAGACATAGGACGTAGCACATACTCCTTTCCCTTCATCTTGAAGCTATATTGGTTTGTAAGCCCATTGTGGATGACACCTCGGTCAAATTGCCATGGTCGTCCAAGAAGGTGGTGGCAAACGGACATCGGGACGACATCACATTCCAAAGTGTCTTAGTAAGCTCCGGTCTTGAAGGAAACTTGTACCATATGCTTGACTTGGATAGTGCCAGAGTCTCTTAGCCATTGAACTTTGTAGGGATGTGGGTGCTTCATCTTGAACAATTGGAGTTTGGAGCAAGGTTCTTCACTTGCCAAGTTGGTACAACTCCCTCCATCGATGATGACCTTGAAGGACCTTCAATTGATGTCGGCCTTGGTATGGAAGATATGGCATCTTTGGTCTTCTTCTTGTTGATGTTGAAGTGTCAAGACCTTGGAGACAACAAGAGTGGGGCTCAGATCTTCGTCACAAAAGACTTGATCATCGTCATTCCCATTCACTTGCCGGTACATGGCCACTTGCTCAAGGGCTTCCAGTTCTCCTTCACTCATGGAGTCATTTGTACCATCGTCGTTGAAGATCATGGTGCGTTTGTTGGTACACTCGAAGGATTGTGGCCTCGGCCGCCGTATGTGAAGAATTTGTAGGAACTTGTCTTTATGGTATATGGGTTGGGGTAGAGGATGATGAAGCTCTCGGCTTGAGGTTGCTTGTTGTAAGAGGACGACTTGAGGTGGTCGAAGTTTTCCAGTAACTTGACTTGTCGCTGTTGCTTGTAGATGGCTTGGTTGAGGTAGAAGGTGTTGGAGTCGTGGAAGATTGGGTGTTGGATAAACCATAGGACTTGTATGAGAACTTGGCATACTTCAAAGCATCTTGCACTTGACGTTCCACCTTGGTAGCTTGGTAAACTAGCTCAATGAGGTTTGAGTATGGTTGGAAGTCGGCGATCTTCTTGATAGGATGATTGAGTCCATTCAAGAAATGTGCCATAGTTTGCTCATCATCTTCCGTTACATTGTCTTGTATCATGGCAATATCCATTTCTTTGTAGTACTCTTCAACGCTCTTGTTTCCTTGTTTGAGAAGTTGGAGTTTCTTGAAGAGGTCGCGGTTGTAGTATGCTGGCACGAAACGTGCTCTCATGAGATCCTTCATTTGTGCCCAAGTTGTGATGGGTGGTTTTCCTCTTGTCTCACGGCGCTCGATGACTTGTTCCCACCAAATTAGGACGTAGTCTTGGAACTCAAGGGATGCCATCGCAATCTTCTTCTCTTCCTCATAGTTGTGCAAGCGGAAGATTTTGTCAACCTTCAATGCCCATGAAAGGTACTCTTCGGGATCATTGCTTCCTGCGAACTTGGGCATGGTGAACTTTAGCTTGCCGTAGCATTGCCTTTCATTGTGTTGGGGTCTAGGGTGATGACGTCCATGACGCGGAGGATTGTCTCCGTCAACTTGCTCTTGTCGTGGAGGATTTCCATTGTCTTTATGCTCTTGGTGAAGTTGAGGCTCTTGTCGATCTTGTGGAGGATCTTGTCGAGCTTGTGGGGGAGCTTGAGGAACTTGACGATGCACACGTGATTCATAAATCCTCTCTTGAACTTCATCATGAACTGCATCTTCTTGTTCATGCCTATGGCGGTTGCGTTCGGCAACGGCGCAGCTTGTGTCGTGGAGTGCATGTTGCGCCTCAAGTGCTTGAGATTCTTGCTGTTGTTGTTCTTGATGTTGTGTCGCTACATCTTGTGCATCTTGGTGTTGTCATGCTTGCTCTTACTCTTCTTGTTGGCGTAGATGTTGCCATTCTTGTGCTTGCGCAAAAGTAGCTTGGTTTTGACGATGTCGATGTTCTTGCGCTTGAAGTTGCCCTTGAGCATCGGTTCCATGTAGAGGATTGCGGTTTGCTTGACGGTCTTGGCGCGCGGCTCGTCAAAGAGTGTTTGATGTCGGAGTACTTGAGCTGGAGATGGTGTCGTCGGAGTGTCGACTCGAGCACCTCCTTCTTGAGTAGGACAAAGTGGTAGAAGAGTGGTTGACCAACAAGGCATGAATCTCGTCCATTCTTGCGTCATTCTCTTGTTTGTGTTCGTCGAGCCTGTTATCGAAGTAGTGATGCAGAGCATCCCAAGATCATCCCCATGGACCTACCTACGTCTCCCACGATACCACTTGGACCAATGAGAAGAGCATGAGCAAAGGCTATCAAAGATAAGGTGAACTCGCTCCTTTCCAAACTACCACTCTCTATGCATGAGAGATGGCTGCTACCTCAAGCGGAAACACTATGTGTGATCAGGTACTTGGAGGAGAGCCATGGAGCAATTGCATCCAACGGATAAGTCGGGGAGGACACCGAGCGCCAAGGAAGAGAAGATGGGATGCCACGAAAGCTATACAGCCACCGCACAACTGGTCGGGATTGAACGTCCGGCGCCTGAAGCCCCAGCTGAGCTACAGCGAGTAGACGACCGGCCCGGACCGGACGACCGGCATCTCGGCACCCGAGCCAAACGAGCGGACGTCCGACGCCACTTGACGACCGGCGACTGGACGACTGGCATCTCCGCACCCGAGCCAAATGAGCGGACGTCCGATGCCACCGGACGACCAGCCACTCCCGGAAATCCGGTACCTCAGCAACCAAGCCAACACCAGCGGAAGTCCAGAACCCACCAGACGTCCGGCCGCCCATGAGCCACCGGACGTTCGATACGTGTCTGCGCACATGATTCGGGCCCGAGGCCCATGTACCCCCTCACTTCGTGCCCATTTGCACTAAGACTATAAATGGACCTCCTCCTCCTCCTCCTAGTTAGGATTAGCATTGTGATAGCTCATATTAGAGATAGAGCATCGCTCATCCACATCAAATCTACTCCACGAGAGAGACCGCAGCCCCTCTACAGAGAAGATCCCCTTGGATTCAAGACCCCCTTTTGGGTGGCCCCATCAAGACCTCCTTTGGAGAAGAACCATTTACCGTGTATGGTCCCTTGTTGATCGTGGATCATGTATCTCCTTTTGTGTTCATGGATCTAGCACATGTGTGATCATACTTGTTGGTTTGAGTGTTTCTCTTGTGTTCCCCTTTGTGATTTCCCCTCGTGTTTCCCCTCGTGTTCTTCATGTTCCTCGCGGGATCCACTCCTTTCGTGAAAGATCGGACATCTAGGGTTCCACCCTACATCATCTTGGTATCTAGAGCCACGTTGATCATGATTTCGGAGCCTCTCCATTGTGTTTTCTAGCCTTGTTTTGTTGATTTTGTCCCTAATTCAAAAATTCCCCACAAAAATAACACCAATTTTTTTGTGATTCGTTGGTGTGATGAAATTTTGTTGGATTTGATCCATGGATTTCCTTTGCCTTTAGTGGATCTAGCTTTCCCCTTCGTCTCCACCTCTTTCATCCACAAAATTTCCTGGATTCGATGGATTTTGACCTCTCCACAACGAACCCTAGCTATTCTTTCCGTGCCCGAATTTTTGCCCAGGCACCGGACGTCCGACGATCAGACGATCGTAAACAACCGGACGTCCATAAAAACCTGACGAAACT
>NC_041392.1:350483278-350529196 GCF_002162155.2 Triticum dicoccoides
ACCACCACCACTTTCTGCAACTGCCATTGCTTGCTCGTTTCGCACTCCGATACGTATTTTGGCCATGTTTTGTGCTTTGAGAATTTGAGTTGCGGTTTCGTGTCCTATTGTGTTTCGGCTATTTAGGTACGGTTCGACATCAACATCATCGCCGCTCATCTTTGCCACGGACGCGTCATCGACAACAACCACTACACCATTTTGACACCATACCTTAAGCAATAATTGGTAACCTCATCTTGGTATCATGATACATCATTCTTGCCATTACATTGATAGCCATCATAGCCTTACTCTTTTGCGTCGCTTACCCATCGAGACTAGCCTTTGATTATTGCCGGCAACGTGACTTGTGCACATTAGTGATCATACATGCCATAGCATACATACATATCATTGGTGCATATCATCTCTTGTGTCACAAAGTGTCCTCGCATACTCAATTGCTATCTTGGTTCGTGAAGCATTGCATGAGAAAAGAGCTCAAACACAAAGAGCCAAACAAGCTTTTAAGCAAAAGGGAAAGACAAGCAAAGAGCTTTTAAGCAAGAACCATTTCATCATACAACATTAAGATTGTCATACTAGATCATCTTGGATCATACCAACGGAATACCATACATAGAGCATACATGGGACAGAAGTCGTTGCATTTTTTCTTAGTAGGTTGTGCACAAGTCTTCGTATCAGCCTATTGTGCAATCATTTGTGACGCCCCGAGTCCGACGCGCCATGTGTCTTCCAGTTATTCGTTGTTGTTGCCTTGTATTTTGCTTGCGTGTCGCATCTTGCCATGTCATCATGTGCATTGCATCATCATGTTTTCAAAACTTGCATCTGTCCTGGTCTCCTCATTCCTTCCGTTTTCCGTTCTGAGCCCAGACACACTTGCATGCACCCGCGACACCTCCGAAATAATATTTAATAAGTGGCCGGGAAAATGTTCTCGGAATGGGATGAGAATTGGCATGCGGTGTTGTTATGTTGTTAGTAGGTAGCCGGCCAAGTTTCATCGCATTCGGAGTTCGTTTGACGCCCCAACGATTAACTATAGCGGCAGTATAGCCGGTCAAACGTCAGACGTTTTCGGTCTACAGAAACAGTCGACGGGCCTCTCTCTTCTCTTCTCTCAGCTCGAGACCGTCTACACAGTCCACTACCTACCACCACGCCAACCAAATCTCTCTCATCAGCCCGCGGTCCTCCTCGCGGGCGCGTCCGAAAGCTGTCCCGGACCCGACCCGGGCAGTCATTACCGATAGGCCCGGATCATGCCCAAACATCTATAAAATATCTCCTTTTTCCTATTTGGACTTCCTAACTATTATTTCTATCGACCGTCCGATTACGATCGGAGGGACAAGGTAGCCCCTAGCCTGACCCACTCACTATATATTCAGTCTACTCTAACCCTAAAACCTAGGGAGCTGTCCCATCCATCCAATCCCTCCTCCGCTGCTAGTCTCTCGCATATTCATTGGGATCTCTTCCCGATCCACCTGCCCAACCAACACCGTCTCCATCCTCCTCGTTTTTCTCCACCAGGCCAATCACCTCGGTCCCTCACCTCCCTCGATCCACCCAACCAGCCACCTCGACCTCCTCCTTCGTGCGCCCCTGTGCCGCGAGCGCCGAGACTCCAGCCTCCTCTCGTGCCCGAGGGGCTCCCCGAGCACCTCGTCCATGCCGTCGCAAGTCGCCGGAACCAGCAGGCTGTCCTCGCCACCCCTGCTCCCTTCCCCTTTCTTTTATCTTAGGTGAAGCTCTCAGCTCTTCCTCTCGCTCTCTGTGAACCAGGAACGCAACACCGAATCCTCCCCATTGAGCTGGCGCACGGGTCTACGCGTCCCCCACCTCTGCGTCGCCGGAGCCGCCAAGTTCCTAGTGCCATCGCCGCTCCCAGCGCCAGCCCTGCCATGGATGCCGTGGAGTTTTCCTCCACTCTGGAGCTCCTTCCTCGACGCCGAGCTCGCCAAGCCCCGCCGGCAGGGAGCTCCTCTGCGCCTGTTGACCCGTGTCCATCCGCCTCGGAGCCGGCGTCCACCGCCTCCTCCGCATCTGCATCGCCCCGTCGGAGCTCCGTACGCGTTGCTGCCGTCGTCTCCGTGCCAAGTCCCGCTCGATTCTTCTGCTTCACCACTGCTCCTCGTCAGCCTTCCCTGCACGCCCGCTGAGGGAGTCCTGGATTAGGGGGTGTTCGGGTAGCCGGACTATACCTTCAGCCGGACTCCTAGACTATGAAGATACAAGATTGAAGACTTCGTCCCGTGTCCGGATGGGACTTTCCTTGGCGTGGAAGGCAAGCTTGGCGATGTGGATATTCAAGATCTCCTACCATTGTAACCGACTCTGTGTAACCCTAACCCTATCCGGTGTCTATATAAACCGAAGGGTTGTAGTCCGTAGGCAATCAACTCCATATACAACAATCATACCATAGGCTAGCTTCTAGGGTTTAGCCTCCTTGTTCTCGTGCTAGATCTACCCTTGTACTACCTATATCATCAATATTAATCAAGCAGGACGTAGGGTTTTACCTCCATCAAGAGGGCCCGAACCTGGGTAAAACATCGTCTTCCCTGCCTCCTGTTATCATCCGGCCTAGACGCACAGTTCGGGACCCACTACCCGAGATCCGCCGGTTTTGACACCGACATTGGTGCTTTCATTGAGAGTTCCTCTGTGTCGTCGCCTTTAGGCCCGATGGCTCCTTTGATCATCAACAATGATACGGTCCAGGGTGAGACTTTTCTCCTCGGACAGTTCTTCGTCTTCGGCGGCTTCGCTCTGAGGGCCAATTCGCTCGGCCACATGGAGCAGATCGAAAGCTACGCCCCTGGCCATCAAGTCAGGTTTGGAAGGTTAAACTACACGGCTGACATCCGCGGAGACTTGATCTTTCGACGGGCTCGAGCCACGGCCAAGCGTGCCACACTATCTCGAGGGGCATGATCTAGCTCTGCCCCCGGACAGTGTCCTGGAGGCTGCACACGCATCGGTTCTAACCCCTAACTCGGAGCCTATTGCGCCAATCGAGGATGAGCGGTTGGACGTCACCTCGGGGGCTGCGATCCCGAAAGCGATCGAGCCGAACGCTAGCCCTGCACTCTGCACGACCCGTGACTCCGAGGATCCGGACTCCTCCCCGGACTCCCAACCCCCCACGCCCCTGCTAATCGAATCCGATTGGGCGCCGATAATGGAGTTCACCACCGCAGACATCTTTCAGCATTCGCCTTTTGGCGACATCCTGAATTCTCTTAAGTCTCTCTCTTTATCAGGAGAGACCTGGCCGGACTACGGTCAGCGAGGGTGGAATACGGACGATGAGGAAATTCAAAGCCCACCCACCACCCACTTTGTAGCCACTGTCGACGATCTAACCGACATGCTTGACTTCAGCTCCGAAGACATCGACGGCATGGACGACGATGTAGGAGACGAATAGGAACCAGCACCTGTAGGGCGCTGGAAGGCCACCTCGTCATATGACATATATATGGTGGATACTCCAAAAGATGGAGATGGCGATGGAACAGTGGGGGATGACGCCCCCAAGAAACAGTCAAAGCGCCGGCGTCAGCGGCGCCGCTCTAAATCCCGCCAAAGCAAAAACGGTGATTCCGGCATGGGAGATAATACTACCCCGAATAGCGCTGAAGAACACCCACCTCAGGAAGATTCGGCACAGGAAGATGGAGAAGCCAGCCCTCATGAGAGAGCGGCAGACCGAGAGGTCGAGGATGATAACTATACGCCTCCCTCCGAAGACGAGGCAAGCCTCGATGACGGCGAATTCGTCATACCATCAGACCCCGCCGAACAAGAGCGTTTTAAACACAGGCTTTTAGCCACGGCAAGCAGCCTGAAGAAAAAGCAGCAACAGCTTAGAGCTACCCAAGATTTGCTAGCTGATAGATGGACTGAAGTCCTTGCGGCCGAAGAGTATGAACTCGAACGCCCCTCCAAGAGTTACCCGAAGCACAGGCCGCTACCTCGATCAGAGGAGGAAGCACCTACATCACCAGCGCATGACATGGCAGACCGGCCACCTCGCGGCCGCGATAGAGAGGCCTCTTGGCCCTCCACCCAAGCCATGCCCCGACGCCGCTGAACTAAGGCATGGGAAAATGCGCCCGACCTGCAAGACATACTGGAGGATAAGGCAGGACAAACAAGATCGATCTACGGATCGCGCAGGTGCCCTACGGCATGTGACAATGATCTTCACTCCGGATACAACAAATCCGGCCGGGCTGAACACAACAGACATAGCTCTTCCGAGCTGCGTCGTGATATAGCCCATTACAGAGGCGCCGCACACCCGCTATGCTTCACGAATGAAGTAATGGATCATAAAATCCCAGAGGGTTCCAAACCCGTAAACATCGAATCATACGATGGCACAACAGATCCGGCGGTATGGATCGAGGATTATCTCCTTCACATCCACATGGCATGCGGCGATGATCTACACGCCATCAAATACCTCCCGCTCAAACTTAAAGGACCGGCCCGGCATTGGCTTAACAGCTTGCCAGCAGACTCAATCGGTTCTTGGGAGGACCTGGAAGCCGCATTCCTCGACAACTTCCAGGGCACTTACATGCGACCGCCGGATGCCGACGACTTAAGCCACATAATTCAGCAGCCAGAGGAATCGGCCAGACAATTCTGGACACGGTTCCTAACAAAGAAAAACCAGATAGTCGACTGTCCGGACGCAGAGGCCCAAGCAGCCTTCAAGGATAACATCCGCGACGAGTGGCTTGCCCGGCACCTGGGATAGGAAAAGCCGAAATCCATGGCAGCCATCACGACACTCATGACCCACTTTTGCGCGGGAGAAGACAGCTGGCTAGCTCGCAGTAACAACTTACCAAAGAACCCTGGTAATTCGAATACCAAGGACAAAAGTGGCAGGACACGTCGGAATGAGCAAAAACGCCACGTTAACAGCGATAGCAATGAAGACACGGCAGTCAATGCCGGATTCAAAGGCTATAAATCTAGTCAGCGGAAAAAGCTATTCAAAAAGAATAATCAGGGCCCGTCCAGTTTGGACCGAATACTCGATCGCTTGTGCCAGATACATGGCACCCCCGAAAGGCCAGCCAATCACACTAACAGGGATTGTTGGGTGTTCAAGCAGGCAGGCAAGTTAAGGGCCGAAAACAGAGACAAGGGGCTGCACAGCGATGACGAGGAGCCCAAGCCGCCAAAAAATAATGGACAGAAGGGCTTTCCCCCACAAGTGCGGACGGTGAACATGATATACGCAACCCACATTCCCAAGCGGGAGCGGAAGCATGCGCTACGGGACGTATACGCGATGGAGCCAGTCGCCCCAAAGTTCAACCCATGGTCCTCCTGCCCGATCACTTTTGATCGAAGGGACCATCCCACTAGCATCCGTCATGGCGGCTTCGCCGCATTGGTTCTCGACCCAATCATCGACGGATTTCATCTCACAAGAGTCCTCATGGACGGCGGCAGTAGCCTGAACCTGCTTTATCAGGATACATTGCGGAAAATGGGCATAGATCCCTCAAGGATTAAGCCCACAAGAACGACCTTTAAAGGCGTTATACCAGGTGTAGAAGCCAACTGTACAGGCTCAGTAACACTTGACGTGGTCTTCGGATCACCGGACAATTTCCAAAGCGAAGAGTTAATCATCGATATAGTCCCGTTTCGAAGTGGCTATCACGCCCTTCTCGGACAAACCGCATTTGCAAAGTTCAATGCGGTGCCGCACTACGCATATCTCAAGCTCAAGATGCCAGGCCCTCGAGGAGTAATTACGGTCAACGGAAACACCGAACGCTCCCTCTGTACGGAGGAGCATACGGCGGCTCTCACAGCGGAGGTACAAAGTAGCCTTCTCAGGCAATTCTCCAGTTCGGCCATTAAAAAGCCAGACACTGCCAAGCGCGCCCGTAGTAACCCATAGCAGGACCGCATGGCACACTCTGAGCAAGCGTAGCAATGCGGCCCCAACCCCAGCTTTCGCGACATAGCGAAACCAGTACCTCACGTACATAACTACGCCCTTGAAATACCATGGGCACAGGGGAAGGGGCACAATAACGGCACGCCCAAAATACAGCTTAAAATGTACTAGGGGTTGCCGGATTCTTTTTTTAATTTTTTCTTACTTTCAGGACTCCATACTTCGGACGACCTGTTCGGCAATTCGATTGCCGCACAAACGATGCAAGATCCAGGGAGGCAGACAAGCCATGCCACATTATGGAACTCCCAGGTGGTCTCTATTACGAGCGGTATACCTGTTTTAAATACAATTCCGCGGCCTGCCCCTGGTCAGGACATACTGAATAGTCCAATATCTTTTGCTTACCGCACTATTTGTATCGTTCGGCTTTGATAAATAGCCTCTCTATAAACAATGCTTAGCTTTTTGTCTATTTTTTGCATTATCCTCTTTTCACATATATGTTTATTAAATGACATGATTGCACCCGTACACCATGGTACGGCAAACACGCTAGGGGCTTCAGTACCCCTCATAATGGTGTGAGAAGTCCGTACACTTTCACAAGTGCGGCACCCCGAACTTATAACAATATATGCATCGGCTCCGAATCATGATTTGGGTCAATAGTTGGGTTTGCCCGGCTCCTATGTTTTGGTGCCTTACGTTCCGCTCTATCGGCTAAGGTGGCACTAGGAGAACCACTGCGATTGTGCCCCGGTTCAGCTGGGTTAAGCACCTCAGTGGAGAAAGCTAAAACTGACTGTCATGATGAGGCGAGAGACCGGTCGCTGTTCAAGAGGTTTTTCAAGTCCCTAAAGACTTATGCCGCTTCGAGCGAGGAGCTGGCTTTGTCCGGCCAAGGCGTGGATAGCGCCCCGAACTCGGTCTTCTGAACTAGGGGCTTCGCCGAAATTTAAAATTATAGAGTTCTATGGCTAAGTGAGAGTGTTCAAGCATTATAGTCCAATTGCCTGGTTCGTTGTGCTGAGCGCCTCCCTCGAAGGACCCAACTATGGGAAAAAGAGCGCTCAGGTTTATCCCGAACACCCCAGCACTAGTGGCATGGGGGCAGAAGCCGACGATTGGCCATCTCTCAATTTTTTGATAAACGGCCGCACAGGAAGTAATATTTTAAATTCAATAAGCATTGCTTTGCGCATATGAACAAGTTTTCAGCGCACAGGATAAACACGAGCGAGTTCATTCAAAAATCACATCCTTGGTACATTCATCCGCCACAAGGCGGGCACCTGCAAGAACATCCTTGTAGTAGTTCTCGGGCTTGCGATGCTCCTTCCCCGGCGGCGGCCCATCCTTCACAAGCTTCTCACCGTCCAGCTTACCCCAGTGCACCTTTGCACGGGCAAGGGCCCGACGGGCACCTTCGATGCAGACGGAGCACTTGATGACCTTGAGCCTCGGACAGGCCTCCACCAGCCCCCGCACCAGCCCGAAATAGCTCCCAGGCAGGGCCTCTCCAGGCCACAGCCGAACTATGAAGCCCTTCATGGCCCGTTCGGTCGCCTTGTGGAGCTCGACCAGTTGTTTCAGCTGGTCGCTCAAAGGCACAGGGTGTCCGGCCTCAGAATACTGAGACCAGAACACCTTCTCTGTCGAGCTGCCCTCTTCAGCTCGGTAGAATGCGTCGACATCGGATACGCTGCGGGGAAGATCTGCGAATGCCCCTGGAGAGCTCCGGATTCGGGTAAGTAACAAGTAGTTTACTTTTATATTTCTGCTTTGCATGAAGCATGCCTTACCCGCTGCTATCTTCCTCATCTCCTCCAACTCTTGGAGGGCCTTTTGGGCTTCGGCCTTGGCAGACTTGGCAGTCTCAAGGGCCGTCGCGAGCTCGGATGCTTACGCCTTTGACTCAAGCTCCAAACTCTCATGTTTTTTCATGAAAGCCTGAAGCTCTTGCTGCACCTCGTCGACCTGAGCCCCAAGTCTGTCTCGCTCGGTGCGCTCTGCGGCCGTTTTCTTTTCGGCCTCAGACAACGCCTGCTTAAGGGTCGCCACATCAGTCGTGGCCCCTACAATAAGCAGTACAATCCTGTTATTTTTTTTTTGCAATCACGCCTTTTTATAGGCACTTTTTTTGTAAGGTATTTCTTACCTTCTTTCTCCTCGAGCTGCCGCTTGGCAAGGCCGAGCTCTTGCTCGGTCCGCTCGAGGTCCTGCTTCAGGACACCCACCTCCGCAGTCAGTGCGGTGTCGGATAGCAGCGAAGCCTGCATACGCATATTGACTCTTTTTGTTAGACTCCTGCGAAATTTAATAGATCCTCTATTCGGCTTTTCTTTCCGAACGCCAAACAGAGCATCAGGGGCTACTGTATATGCAGTAATATTTTTACATATTTTTACTTACCTCGAAGCCTGTTACAAGGCTAGCACAAGCTTCAGTCAGTCCGCTCTTGGCGGACTGAACCTTCTGGATCACCGTACTCATAATAGTATGGTGCCCCTCGTCGATGGAGGCGTCGTCAAGCACCTCCAGCAGATTGTCCTGCACCTCCGGTTGGACGGAGGCCGCCGGCTCAGAAGGCTTGCTCCTCTTGGAAGGAGTTCACCTACCGCGGTCCGGAACTGTGGAAGATTCCGGCGTGGAGTCCGGCACAAAGCCAGACTTGGAGCCCTGGGGGGCCTTATCCCCTTCACTCCTGGAGTCCGGGAGGTTGCCTTGCGGCTCCTCTAGGACCACCTCCTCCTGCCCCAGAGCTTGTCACGACGCCACTTCAGCGTCGTCTGCAGTGCGGGGGGAGACAGCGGGCGGAACTGAGTTCACGTCCGATGAGTCCAGGGAGCCGCCCGACGATTCGTCGAATTCGGCCCGGGGCGGACTGCATAATTACATTCGACATTAGGGAAAGCTGTGCAACAAAGGAACATCATGAGTTATTCTGATATCCGAACTTACAATTTCGCCGGACGCTTGGCCCTGTTTGGCCACTCCTCCTTGCCCTCTTCGGCATTGGGGGCGTAGTCCGGCGGAGGGGTCTTCCTTTTCCTAGACCCCTCGGCCTCCCCTGTTGGGGCGTCCTTCCTCTTCTCTCCTCTCTCCGCTGGGGGGGAGAGCTTTCTTCTTCTTCCTCCCCTTTTTTGCGGGAGGAGGGCATCTCGGACTCATCAGATGACGAGTCCGACACCACCACGTTGCAGGCACTCTTTCGAGTCCCCGTGGTCTTCTTCTTCTTGGCCATCTTCTCCGGCACCACATAAGGCGCCGGAACCAGCAGCTTCACTAGTAGAGCTGGGGCTGGGCCTTCGGGCAGCGGAGCCGGACAGTTGATCGGTCCGGATATCGCTCGCCAAGCCTGTCAAAGGTAAGGGAGTTTAGATCCCGCATAGAGTCAAACTATGAAAAAAGCTTAACATCCTGTAAAAGGTGAAGATAGCTTACCTCGCTAGCGTGACGCTACGAGCTGTATCCGCGGTCCTCAGAAGCGGATGCGGGAGCCTCGGCGCCCTTGAATAGCACCTTATAGGCATCTTCGTACGTCGTGTCGAAGAGCCTGCTAAGGGTTTGGTGCTGCACCGGGTCGAACTCCCACAGATTAAAATCCCGTTGTTGGCACGGGAGGATCCGGCGGACGAGCATAACCTGGATTACATTAACAAGCCGGATTGGCTTGTTCACCAGGGACTGGATGCATGTTTGCAATCCGGTCACCTCTTTTTCATCACCCCACGACATGCTCGTCTCTTTCTAGGACATAAGCCGCGTGGGGGGTCCGGATCGGAACTCGGGGGCTGCGATCCAGTTCGGATCGCGTGGCTCGGTGATGTAAAACCACCCGGATTGCCACCCCTTTAGGGTCTCCACAAAAGAGCCCTCGAACCATAGGACGTTGGCCATCTTGCCCGCCATGGCGCCTCCGCACTCCGCCAGGCTGCCGCGCACCACTTTGGGCTTGACGTTGAAGGTCTTGAGCCAGAGGCCGAAATGAGGGCGGACGCGGAGGAAAGCCTCGCACACGACGATAAACGCCAAGATGTTGAGGATGAAGTTCGGGGCTAGATCGTGGAAATCCAGGCCGTAGTAGAACATGAGCCCCCGGACAAATGGGTGGAGTGGAAAACCCAGTCCGCGGAGGAAGTGGGGGAGAAATACTACCCTCTCATGCGGCCTTGGGGTGGGGAGAAGCTGCCCCTTTTCGGGAAGCCGGTGCGCGATGTCCTTGGACAGGTATCCGGCCTTCCTTAGCTTCTTGACTTGGCCCTCCGTAGCGGAGGAGACCATCCACTTGCCTCCCGCTCCGGACATTGCTGGAGAAGGTTGAGGTGGGAAGTGCGGGCTTGGGCGCTGGAGCTCGAGTGTGCAGATTGGTAGGCAAAGGAGGAAGAAGGCGTAGGTAAAAAGGTGGATCCTTGTCCCCTTATATGAGCGGATGCGGTTGTGCGTCCCCACCAGCCTAGTAAAACTCGCTTGCCTCCCAAGCGCCATGATAAATGGCGCGGATGGGTTACCCACGTCCGTATTGATGAGAATCCCGTAAAGGGGGTACACGATCTCTGCTTTGACAAGACGTGCCAAGGAAAGCGCCTCGCAAAACATGCTGAGGTGGAAAAGTAAAAATGATTCGAGTATAGGACTTGGCCGTAGTGTGATGACACACTGCGGAATACGTCAGCAGTTTGGATTTGTGTTAATATTATTCTCTCTATGGCGATATCTGGAAGCTTATTTTGCAGAGTCGGACACTACTCTTGGTGTTTACAATCTTCTATGAAGGACTTGGAGGAGGAACCCGCCTTGCAATGCCGAAGACAATTTGCGCGCCGGACTTGTCGTCAATGAAGCCTGGTTCAGGAGCTACTGAGGGAGTCCTGGATTAGGGGGTGTTCGGGTAGCCGGACTATACCTGCAGTCGGACTCCTGGACTATGAAGATACAAGATTGAAGACTTCGTCCCGTGTCCGGATGGGACTTTCCTTGGCGTGGAAGGCAAGCTTGGCGATGCGGATATTCAAGATCTCCTACCATTGTAACCGACTTTGTGTAACCCTAACCCTATCCGATGGCTATATAAACTGGAGGGTTGTAGTCCGTAGGCAATCAACTCCATATACAACAATCATACCATAGGCTAGCTTCTAGGGTTTAGCCTCCTTGATCTCGTGGTAGATCTACTCTTGTACTACCTATATCATCAATATTAATCAAGCAGGACGTAGGGTTTTACCTCCATCAAGAGGGCCCGAACCTGGGTAAAACATCGTGTTCCCTGCCTCTTGTTACCATCCGGCCTAGATGCACAGTTCGGGACCCACTACCCGAGATCCGCCGGTTTTGACACCGACACCCGCGCCAAGTTCATCGTCCCCGCGCCGTCGTCGTCGGATCCAGTGGGCACAGGCCGGAGACCACCCTTGCTCGCGTGACTAGCCTCTGACTCCCCTACTCCAGTTCGAGCGAGCAAGACCGTCCCATTGACCGCATCGCTCCCCTGCTTCGCTCGCACGGGCCGGCCTCGCCTGCCTAGATCTGCCTTGGGCCACTTCTTGCACCAAGGCCCAGCGCAGCCGCTATCCCCAGCCAGCCTTGTTGGCCCAACGTGAGCCTCCAGCGCCCCTGCTCCTGTTGGGTCAGACAGATTCGGCCCGTTTCATGTTTTTTTTTCATAGAATGTTTTTTCCTTTATTCCAGGAGTTTACAAGTTTAGAGAATAGTCCCTATAGTTCATGCATATTATAACTCACAAACCGTGCATCAGATTAAAACAAACTATTTATGTAAAATGCTTAGAATTTTGTCTAGTTCCATAATTTCTGACTTTCATGCATGTTTAAAATGTTGTTTCATTAGATTTGCTGTAATAACATGCTAAAATGCTTTATTTCATAACTAAATAACCGTAGCTCCAAACCTAAAAAACTTTATATGTAAATGGGGTGGAAAAATGCCTAGTTTAACATGGTGGCCTTACTTTGCATGTTTAATAACTCTAAAATATGGTTTAGGGCAGAATAGTACTAAATCCATAATTATGCTCATGAGGATTTTTCCAGACTTGTTGTTTGTTGTTTCCGGCCTCATTTAAACTTGACTAGATAGTTAGTTTATGTATGCTTCACCTCTTGCCATGCTAACCAACATTTAATATTGTTGAGTACATAAACGGGAGAGAACTAAATAAGTCATGTGGCGTTTCAATATGCAACTCGTTGCATATTGAGCTCCACTTAACTTGTCGTTTTGCTTCTGCATTTCTCCATGCCATGCCTCTTTAAACCGGACATGCATCATACTTCATTGTGCATCATGCCATGCTTATGTGGTGGTTGTTTTTGTTTTCTTCTTTCCGGTGTTGCTTCTTTGGGTTAGTTCTGATAATGTCGCGTTTGTGAGGATCCGTTCGACTATGTCTGTTTGTCTTCTTCATGGACTCATTCTTATTCCTTGCGGGATCTTACGCAAGATGACCATACCCTCGAAATCACTTCTATCTTTGCTTTCTAGTTGCGCGATCTATTGATATGCTGCGACACCTACCACTAGCTATATCATGCCTCCCATATTGCCATGTCAAGCCTCTAACCCTCCTTTCCTAGCAAATAGTTGTTTGGCTCTCTTACCGCTTTTGCTCAGCCCCTCTTATAGCGTTGCTAGTTGCAGGTGAAGATGAAGTTTGTTCCACGTTTGGAACATGGATATTTTTTTGGGATATCACAATATCTCTTATTTAATTTCATGCATCTATATACTTGGTAAAGGGTGGAAGGCTCGGCCCTGTGCCTGGTGTTTTGTTCCACTCTTGCCGCCCTAGTTTCCGTCATACCGGTGTTATGTTCCTTGATTTTGTGTTCCTTACATGGTTGGGTGTTATGGGGACCCCTTGACAGTTCGCTTTGAATAAAACTCCTCCAGCAAGGCCCAATCTTGGTTTTACCTTTTGCCTCACCAACACCTACTTTTCCCTTGGGAGTCGCGCTCCCGAGGGTCATCTTTATTTTAAACCCCCCCGGGCCAGTGCTTGTCTAAGTGTTAGTCCGAACTAGAGTCCTTTGCAGCGCCACCTCGGGGAAACTTGAGGGCTGGTTTTAGTTGTACGGAGCGCTCATCCGGTGTTGCCCTAAGAACAAGATATGTGCAGCACCTATCGGGATGTCGGCGCATCGGGCAGTCTTGCTGGTCATGTTTTACCATTGTCGAAATGTCTTGTAACTGGGATTCCGAGTCTGATCGGGTCTTCCTGGGAGAAGGAATATCCTTCGTAGAGCTTGTGATAGGCTAAGTTGGGACACCCCTGCAGGGTTTTGAACTTTCAAAAGTCTTGCCCGCGGTTATGGGCAGATGGGAATTTGTTAATGTCCGGTTGTAGAGAACTTAACACTTAACTTAATTAAAATGAATCAACCGCGTGTGTAGCCGTGATGGTCTCTTTCCGGCGGAGTCCGGGAAGTGAACACGGTCTTGTGTTATGCTTGAACATAAGTAGCTTCAGGATCACTTTTTGATCACTTCTAGTTCCCAACCGTTGCGTTGCTTCTCTTCTTGCTCTTATTTGCGTATGTTAGCCACCCTATATGCTAGTGCTTGCTGTAGCTCCACCTCACTACCCTTTCCTACCTTTAAGCTTAAATAGTCTTGATCTCGCAGGTGTGAGATTGCCGAGTCCTCGTGGCTCACTGATACTTCCAAACAGTTGCAGGTGCCGATGATACTAGTGCAGGTGACGCAACCCAGCTCAAGTGGGAGCTCAATGAAGATCTTGTTCGTTGTGTTGTTTCGTTTCCTGCTGATCAGTAGTGGAGCCCAGTCGGGTCGATCGGGGATCTAGCAATTGGGGTTGTATTCTTTTATTTTGGTTCCGTAGTCGGACCTTGATTGTACTCTAGATGATGTATGTTTAACTTGTAATTGTGTGAAGTGGCGATTGTAAGCCAACTCTTTATCCCTTTCTTATTCAGTACATGGGATGTGTAAAGATTACCCCTCTTGCGACATGCCTACCATGCGGTTATGCCTCTAAGTCGTTCTCCGACATGTTGGAGATATAGCTGCATCGTGGGTGTTACAAGTTGGTAATCAGAGCCATCCCCGACTTAGTAGCCCCCTGCTTGATCGAATCGCTGACGTTGTTGAGCCTAGAAGGAAATGTTTTGAGTCTTAGGATTATATATATCGGAGAGTAGGATTCTTTTTACTCCTCATTCCCTTCGTTGCTCTGGTGAGACATCTTGACGTGGAGTATTGACTTTTCTCTCCTCAAATTTCACGATTTTTTTAGGATCACGCGGGTTCCTTGGAATCGTTCTGATGGTTTTATGACGAGAACATTGTTCTTGGTGCCTCCTAACATTTAGGGGTTGTAGTAGTGTCCCGGGGAGTTGAGCTCTGAGGTGTTGTCGTCACAATTGTATCGTTGCAGTTCTGGAATACCTGAGTTCGCCGACATCGAAAATCTCTTTTATGTAGTTGTTGGTGAGATAACCTCGACGCCACCCAGTACTAGGGCGGGAGTTCGGGAGTATTGCCATAACTCGTATACCGGATGCTTTTCGAAGGTTGAGGTAAATGATTTCCGAAGGTTTCTTGGTTATGTGTTGAAGGATGGATACAACTGGATGTAGGATTTGCTAGTTTTGGGTGAGATATTATGCTTCCCATGTATCCCCAACACCTGATTGCATAACCAGAAAGTTTCGGGAGTTTATAAGTGGGAATTCAAGTATCACGTAGGATATCTTTCCAACGGACACATGATACGATATGGGATCTATCATATGTTTGTTTCCGTCTTATTCTGCAAGTCAATCCTTTTGTTTTGTTTTGAATTGTGGTATTCGAGTTGCTTCAATGTCAAGTGTTGATTCCATACCTTTCCTAAGTGGTGTTCTCACATTTCTATGTGAATACAAATCCTTCTTGATCATCGAGGTTGTCTTGTCAATCCTTTTCAACCGGCGTGTTTTCTGTCCAAGTGGATCCGATCATTTTCAGCATTCGCAAGACCACCTCTCAGTTTTCCCAACGTTGTTTGTTTCATCCGTCCCAAGTTGCCTTTGTTTTTCCCACCCGCCCACCCTTTTTCTTCAAGGACTCATATATATTAATCAAGTATCCATTTTATTCATGTGAACTTTCTTCATTCTTTCTTCAATGTTCTTACCCGGTGATTTCTCATGGAGGTGCTCAGAAGCTTCAAGTTCATTAATCTTCATTCTCTTTTCTTATCCGGTGGATTTAATTCAAGCTTTGTCGATCATATCCATTCCTTGGTTCAAATGCTTTCTCATGTCGGTGCACCTGTTAATCATCAACTCCTCGCTATTCATTTGTTCTGGAGTGCTGAAGATATCTCGAAGATTCGTGCTTCCACTCTATATTCGTTCAAGCCTTTTCAAGATTGTTATCTCATTCAAGCCATTTAATTCAACCGGCGCAATCTCTCTTTCAAATCTTTCAACGGTGTTTCTTTTGAGTGGGCCCATAACCCATAAGTTTTCCCAGGATCTTACCTGACTCTTCTATTTTCTCGGAGTTACTCTCAAATTCTTTTCAAAGTTTGACGTAAGAATGAATTATCATCAGTCAAATGTATTTCACCAAGATCTTTCAAATTCTTTTCATCGTCGGTTCAACCTTTCTAATATTCATTCCCCCGGAGTATCTCAACAATTCATGGTGGTGTTTCTCATCGTCATTCTCAACACTTGAAGACCGAAGAAGAGTTTCTCTCAAATCTTGGTCCGTTCTCTCGAAGATGCGTAGTTCAAGCTTGATGCCATCCTCTCATAATTGTTTTGATTGTGAGAATTCTTTTCACCTATCCGGAGCATTTCATGAGTTGTTTTCATTTCTTTCCTCCGAAGGCCATCTTTTCAAATATTATTCATTCCAGCTTTTAGCTCTCATTCTCCAAATCTTACCGGTGCATCATTCAAGTATTCTCTAATAAGCTCGTGATCTCTTCATTCTCTTGTATCAAATTCTCTCAAGTATCTTCATTCATTTTCTAATTCTTCCCAGTGTTTCGCTATATTTTCTTCATTCGTTTTAAATTCTTACGGTGGTTCATTCAAGATTTCTCTTCCTTCTTTATCATATTAATTTATCCATTCTTTCAATCCTACCGGTGGTTCGTTGAAGATTTTCTCAAGTTTGCGCTATATCTATCTTCATCCTTTCTACGAGAATAAGTAGTATGCCAAATCCGTTGCTTGTCATCAATTTAATTGGTGAAGGATACGCATAATGTAATTCTTATTCTTGTTTCATCGAGTGAATTCAAATCCTTATTCCGGAGGTTCATCAAAATTCTTTATTTCATTGTTCCATCTTTTCCTTTCCTGGAGTTCCAAGCTCTTTCAACTATATCATTTCAAAGCTTCATCTAATCATTGCAAGGCCTCAATCTTATTCTTTTCATCCTTCACTTCTTTTGATCATTCTTTTATTACCGGAGTTTTTCATGGAGGTTCTACATGGTGGTTCATCAAGGATTTAATTCCTTCTCGAAGTGTTCATCGAGAATCTTTTCAGAGGAGCTCAAGTATTTTTCATCTTGCATTTCGAAGTGCAATTCGTTCTACCTTATCTTTTGAGGTGGTGTTAAGTCATTTTTGACAATTGCTTGGTGTTTCATGCTTCACAAGTTGTCCGGGATGACATATTGTAAACCCATCATTTTCAATTCGTTCATGAGATCCTTTGCAATCCATCAATCTCTTCATTCGAGTTATCTTGGGTTATATTTCACCTAAAGCTTTCCCTAAGGATTGTTGCTTTTATGGTGCTTATAAATGACCCAAGGCCTTCATTTATCCTTCCGGTGAGATAAGCTTCTCTTCTCCTTATTGATGTCAATTCAATCTTTTCCCATGAGTGGCAGGTTGTCACCTCAAAATTTTGAGATGTCTTCCATTAGCCCACATCAAGCTTATGCTTTCGTTGCTGATAATCCAACAACTCTGTTCAACCTTTTCTTCGTAAGCATGCTCTTTCAATTTTATTGGTGAGAGTTGTCATTCTTCTTCTCGGTTCTTTTCCTTCCAACCATATAGCTTCTATTCTTTTGTTCCGAAAGCATTGTCAAGTTGCTCTCTTCACTCTTCATCTCGACTTGTGAGGATCTTGTTCCTTTTGCTTATCCATTTAACCGGAGTGTCGTGTTTTCATTCGAACTCTCTCATCTTATCTAGTTCTGCCTCCCTTCTCAACCGGAGTGCCGTATGAAATCTATCTTACCCCTTGTGCCATTCTTTCAATAGCTCCAGAGGCAGTGGGTTATTGATTTCATCAAGTATCCTCTCATCTTGTCAAATCCATGTTCTATTCCTTCCATTTACAATCGGAGTGCTATCCAAATTATATCATTCTTATTCCTTCCCTATCTTGTTTAACCGGAGTGTTGTGTCTATCATTCCTCTTCTAACCGGAGTCTCATCCAAGTGCTTTCATTTTTCCAAGTTCATATTCTTACCTTCCATTTCCAACCGGAGTCTTGTCATAATTGATCTTTATCGTTCCTTGCACATCTTGTTTCAACCGGAGTGCTTGCATGTACTTCTTGTCCATTGCAATCCCTTTTCTTATGTCTTTCAACCTACAGGGTTCTCGTGATGTTCCTTGTTCCTCTTTTCTAACGGAGGTTTTGAACTTTGCTCATCTTTGTTGTATTCTTTCTATCAATTTGTTCATCCTCGCAAGGTTCTTTGGTTTCACTCATTTGTCAAAGAAGCAGCTTAGTTTTACCTCTTCTCTTCCTCTTCCGTTTTCTCTCCGGTGCCATCCTAGATCTCGAGATGAGATCCTCTCATAGTGGTGGAGTGTTGTGATGCCCCGAGTCCGACGCGCAGGTGTCTTCCAGTTATTTGTTGTTGTTGCCTTGTCTTTTGCTTGCGTGTCGCATCTTGCCATGTCATCATGTGCATTGCATCATCATGTTTTCAAAACTTGCATCCGTCTCGGTCTCCTCGTTCCTTCTGTTGTCCGTTCTGAGCCCAGACACACTTGCACGCGCCCGCGGCACCTCCGAAATAATATTTTATAAGTGGCCAGGAAAATGTTCTCGGAATGGGATGAGAGTTGGCGTGCGGAGTTGTTATGTTGTTAGTAGATCGCCCGCCAAGTTTCATCGCATTCGGAGTTCGTTTGACGCTCCAATGATTAACTATAGCGGCAGTATAGCCGGTCAAACGTCGGACGTTTTCGGTCTATGGAAACAGTCGCCTCGCCTCTCTCTTCTCTTCTCTCAGCTCGAGACCGTCTACACAGTCCACTACCTACCGCCAGGACAACCTAATCTCTCTCGTCAGCCCACGGTCCTCCTCGCGCGCTCGTCTGAAAGCTGTCCCGGACCCGACCCGGGCAATCGTTACCGATAGGCCCGGATCATCCCCAAACATCTATAAAATATCTCATTTTTCCTATTTGGACTTCCTAACTATTTTTTTATCGACCATCCGATTACGATCGGAGGGACGAGGTAGCCCCTAGCCTAACCCACTCACTATATATTCAGTCTACTCTAACCCTAAAACATAGGGAGCTGTCCCATCCATCCAATCCCTCCTCCGCCGCCAGTCTCTCACATCTTCATCGGGATCTCTTCCCGACCCACCTGCCCAAACAGCACCGTCTCCACCCTCCTCGTTTTTATCCACCAGGCCAATCACCTTGCTCCGTCACCTCCCTCGATCCACCCAACCAGCCACCTCGACCTCCTCCTTCGTGCGCCCCTATGCCGCGAGCGCCGAGACTCCAGCCTCCTCTCGTGCCCGAGGGGCTCCCCGAGCACCTCATCCCTGCCGTCGCTAGTCACCAGAACCAGCAGGCTATCCTCGCCACCCCTGATCCCTTCCCCTTTCTTTTTTCTTCGGTGAAGCACTCAGCTCTCCCTCTCCCTCTCTGTGAACCAGGAATGCAACACTGAATCCTCCCCATTGAGCTGTCGCACGGGTCTAGTCGTCCCCCACCTCTGCATCGTCGGAGTCGCCAAGTTCCTGGTGCCGTCGCCGCTCCCTGCGTCAGCCTCGCCATGGACGCCAGGGAGTTTTCCTCTGCTTCGGAGCTCCTTCCTTGACGCCGAGCTCGCCAAGCCCCGCCGGCAGGGACCTCCTCTGCGCCCTGTTGACCCGCGCCCGTCCGCCTCGGAGCCGGCCTCCACCGCCTCCTCCGCATCTGCATCGCCTTGCCGGAGCTCCGTACGCGTTGCTGCCATCGTCTCCGTGCCAAGTACCGCTCGATTCTTCTGCTTTGCCACTACTCCTCGTTGGCCTTCCTTGCACGCCCGCGCCAAGTTCATCGTCCCCGCGCCGTCGTTGCCGGATCAGGTGGGCACATGCCGGAGACCACCCCTGCTCGCGTCGCTAGCCTCTGCCTCCCCTACTCCAGTTCGAGTGAGCGAGACCGCATAGCTCCCCTGCTTCGCTCGCACAGGCCGGCCTCGCCTGTCCAAATCCGCGCCCTGGGCCGCTTCTTGCACCAAGGCCCAGCGCAACCGCTATCCCCAGCCGGCCTTGTTGGCCCAACGTGAGCCTCCAGCGCCCCTGCTCCTGTTAGGCCAGACAGATTCGGCCCATTTCATGTTGTTCCATAGAACGTTTTTTCCTTTATTCCAGGAGTTTACAGTTTTGCAGAATAGTCCCTATAGTTCATGCATATTATAACTCACAAACCGTGCATCGGATTAAAACAAACTATATATGTAAAATGCTTAGAATTTTGTCTAGTTTCATAATTTCCAACTTTCATGCATGTTTAAAATGTTTTTTGATTAAATTTGTTGTAATAACATGCTAAAATGCTTTATTTCATAACTAAATAACCGTAGCTCCAAACCTAACAAACTTTATGTGTAAATGGGGCGGAAAAATGCCTAGTTTAACATGGTGGCTTTACTTTGCATGTTTAATAACTCTAAAATATGGTTTAGGGCAGAACAGTACCAAATCCATAATTATGCTCATGAGGATTTTTCCGGACTTGTTGTTTGTTGTTTCCGGCCTCATTTAAACTTGACTAGATAGTTAGTTTATGCATGCTTCACCTCTTGCCATGCTAACCAACATTTAATATTGTTGAGTACATAAACGGGAGAGAACTAAATAAGTCATGTGGCGTTTTGTCAATATGCAACTCATTGCATATTGAGCTCCACTTAACTTATAGTTTTGCTTATGCATTTTACAATGCCACGCCTCTTTAAACCGGACATGCATCATACTTGATTATGCATCATGCCATGCTTATGTGGTGGTTGATTTTGTTTGCTTCATTCTAGTGTTTCTTCTTTGGGTTAGTTCTGATAACGTCGCGTTTGTGAGGATCCGTTCGACTACGTCTGTTTGCCTTCTTCATGGACTCGTTCTTCTTCCTTGCGGGATCTCAGGCAAGATGACCATACCCTCGAAATCACTTCTATCTTTGCTTGCTAGTTGCCCACTCTATTGCTATGCTGCGACACCTACCACTTGCTATATCATGCCTCCCATATTGCCATGTCAAGCCTCTAACCCTCCTTTCCCAGTAAACCGTTGTTTGGCTATGTTACCGCTTTTGCTCAGCCCCTCTTATAGCGTTGCTAGTTGCAGGTGAAGATGAAGTTTGTTCCATGTTTGGAACATGGATATTTTTTGGGATACCACAATATCTCTTATTTACTTTAATGCATCTATATACTTGGTAAAGGGTGGAAGGCTCGGCCCTATGCCTGGTGTTTTGTTCCACTCTTGCCGCCCTAGTTTCCATCATACCGGTGTTATGTTCCTTGATTTTGCGTTCCTTACATTGTTGGGGTTATAGGGACCCCTTGACAGTTCGCTTTGAATAAAACTCCTCTAGCAAGGCCCAACCTTGGTTTTACCTTTTGTCTCACCAACACCTACTTTTCCCTTGGGAGTCACGCTCCCGAGGGTCATCTTTATTTTAAGCCCCCCCAGGCCAGTGCTTGTCTAAGTGTTGGTCCGAACTAGAGTCCTTTGCAGCGCCACCTCGGGGAAACTTGAGGGCTGGTTTTAGTTGTATGGAGCGCTCATCCGGTGTTGCCCTGAGAATGAGATATGTGCAGCTCCTATCGGGACGCCAGCGCATCGGGTGGTCTTGCTGGTCTTGTTTTACCATTGTCGAAATGTCTTGTAACCGGGCTTCCGAGTCTGATCGGGTCTTCCTGGGAGAAGGAATATCCTTCATTGACCGTGAGAGCTTGTGATGGGCTAAGTTGGAACACCCCTGCAGGGTTTTGAACTTTCGAAAGTCGTGCCCGTGGTTATGGGCAGATGGGAATTTGTTAATGTCCGGTTGTAGAGAACTTGACACTTAACTTAATTAAAATGAATCAACCGCGTGTGTAGCCGTGATGGTCTCTTTTCGGCGGAGTCCGGGAAGTGAATACGGTCTTGTGTTATGCTTGAACGTAAGTAGCTTCAGGATCACTTCTAGTTCACAAGCGTTGCGTTGCTTCTCTTCTCGCTCTTATTTGCGTATGTTAGCCACCCTATATGCTAGTGCTTGCTGCAGCTCCACCTCACTACCCTTTCCTACCTTTAACCTTAAATAGTCTTGATCTCGCGGGTGTGAGATTGCTAAGTCCTCGTGGCTCACAGATATTTCCAAATAGTTGCAGGTGCCGATGATACCATTGCAGGTGACGCCACCCAGCTCAAGTGGGAGCTCGATGAAGATCTTGTTCGTTGTGTTTTTCATTTCTTGTTGATCAGTAGTGGAGCCTAGTCGGGTCGATCGGGGATCTAGCAATTGGGGTTGTCTTCTTTTATTTTGGTTCCGTAGTCGGACCTTGATTGTACTCTGGATGATGTATGTTTAACTTGTAATTGTGTGAAGTGGCGATTGTAAGCCAACTCTTTATCCCTTTCTTATTCAGTACATGGGATTTGTAAAGATTACCCCTCTTGCGACATGCCTACCATGCGATTATGCCTCTAAGTCGTGCTCCGACACGTGGGAGATATAGCCACATTGTGGGTGTTACATCATTCTAGCGTCTCTCTAGTGTTGTCCAACAAGAGCATTTTCGTGGATTCCACATTTTGGCTCACCCTTGGTTGCACGACCCCATTCATCTCTTTGCGTGTGTGTTTCCATGTACCATATTTTTCTATTGGTCTACTTGTTGCATTGCAAACTTGCGAATCTTTTCCAACATTTTTGAAGCTCACTAACAATTGCATCAAATTTTGTGCCACCATCCTAACGGAGCTCCACCATAAGCTTTTACTTGTGTAGGTGTGAGAAACCGACAAGAATTGGTACCAATTGTGTTATTTCCTTGTTCCACATTGGAGTGATCTTTGATCCATCTTCAACATCAGTCAAGGTAAATTTGGTATATGTTCTTCTATTTCTCCCACTCACACATTTCCATTCGAATGATGGATAGGCCAAGTACTTCTACCAACACACTCTTCATCGGGCAAGATGACGACATGAACTCCTACATCACAAAGAGCCACCTCTTTGGTGCACAACGTGCTTTGCATCAAGAGCAACAAGCAATGAGTGAACGCATCAACAACCTCTCAACTAACTTTTGACTCTCTGAGCAACGCACAGGAGACTACTTCGACCACAAGCTCAACGACCACAAGCAAGAGAACGATGCAAGAATGGACGAGATTCGTGCTTTGTTGCTCAACCGCTCTTCTTATACTTCGTCCTCATCAAGACAGAGCCGCTCTAGTCGACATTCCGACTACACCATCTCCGGCTCAAGTACATCGACATCCAATACTCATTGTCATGCCACGCGCCAAGATCGTCAAGCCAACCGCAACCCTCTACACGACAACAACTCTCAAGAACAACAACATCGTCAAAACCAAGCTACCTTTGCGCAAGCACGAGAACGGCATCAAAAATGCCAACACGAAGAGGAAGAGCGCGCGCGACTACACCAAGAAGCAAAAGATGTCGAGGCACAACGTCAAGAACAACAATTGCGAGAAGCTCATGCACTTGAGGTGCAACAAGCCCTCCGAGAATCAAGTCGAGCCGTAGCGAACCGAGGCTGACAAGCACGTGAGCATCAAGAAGCGCTATGTGATGAAGTCCACAAACGAATATACCAAGCTCGCGTGCATCGTCAAGCTCGACAAGTTCCTCCACAAGCTCGCCAAGAACACCAAGTTCAACAAGAGCAACAAGACATTGGAAATACTCCACGACAAGAGCATGGTGTGAGAGACGATGATGAGGACATCAATACCACTGTTACACCCACATCCCCTACTCTTATACATACTGGACCAATTACTAGAGCTCGCGCACGCCATTTAAATTATCAGGTACTTTCATTTCTTGGTAATGATTCTAATGTTCATGAGAATATGATGCTGCCTAAATTGGATACATTTGTTTTGCTTACAAATGAAGGGCCTGGCATGGATAAGAGGGATGAACACTGGAGCAAGACCAGGCATGGAGATGATGGCATGCACAAGGGGATCAAGAATGGAGTTACAAGTGATGATTTCAGGACTTTGAAGCTACCATAAGGAGTGCATGAAACCTTGGACGAAATATACCAGATGCCACTTCATAAATTTCGTCCAGAGGCTATTCTAGGTGCTACGTCACCTTATTATTGGGCCAGGCCCATGTATTTTCGAAATACTTAAGTATAGGCTATCTTTAGAGTCCGTATGTGTGGGGAAACAAGAGTTAGGGTTGGTTTCGGACCCCTCCTCCAAGGGCCACGAAATCCCCCCCACTTCCTCCATATATACAACCCTTAGGGCGTCGTTTAGACTTTGGGTTTTGTTTAGATTAATGTTCGCCATAGCTACAACTTCACGTACTTCATTTGTGTTCAACGACCAGACAAAGGCGTCACAGAACCCCACCTTTGATCAATAAAGCTTTCCTCTTATATTCGCAATATCCAGATTGCAATTTTAGTTTCTTGCTTGTTCTTAGTTTGCCTGTAGGAAATAGATCTTCATGGTCAGGTTGATCATGCTCCGGCGTGGTCAATAACCTCTCGGAGTTGGTTTAGCGATTGCTAAGGCGCGAGTTCGTAGTCAGATCGTCAAAGTCGACTTCCTACAAAACGATAGCCACCATCTCGTCGAAAGATGGGACATCTTTGCCTCTATCAAGTGGTATCGGATTTCCAGGTTGCTCGGTGAGGTTTTACAATTTTTCGTAGTTTAGATCGAGTCTGTTCTTCATACCTACAGTCCACGAAAAAGCCAAAAAAATTAGGGTTAGTTCATCATATCCGAACCAGTCTGAGCCTTTGCATAGTCTTTTTAGTATTTTGCTTTGTTGAATTTGCGGTTGCATCGTCGTGTCTAGTTGCTGGTCGTAGAGTCTAGTCTTTTAGAGTTTCGAGTTCTAGTCATAAGTTGTCACGCCGCTGCCGCACCATCATCATCGCGCCTGCCATCTACCACCACCAATTCGTCTCCATATACCATCATCAATCTGTATGCATATACCACCACCAATCCGTATCCATATACCACCACCAATCCGTATCCATATACCACCACCGCTGCCATATCCTACCACCATATATCCACCACCAATCCGAGTTCCTTTCATATTAGGTCTGTTTTCGAGATTTGTCTAATTTCCAATTCGTGTTTCCTTGCTTGAGTAGGTTTCGGAAAAAAAAAGTCATCGTTGGGCAATTTTTAGACCCCCGGGCAGTTTTTAGGCCAAATTTTTCGCAGGCAAAAATATTTTTTCCCTATCCTATTTTTAGGCTTTTCTGAGTCTTTTGAGCCACGTGCCATCATAGTGATTTTTTGTCGCACTTTTTTGTAGTCGCTGCCCTGATTTCCGAAAAAAAGTCAACAAAAAATTTCATGTCCATCCTGTCAGTTTGACCTGGGAAGAGTTTTGAGACACTCGCCATTAAAGTGATTTTTCGCAAAAAAAAGAGGCGCAAAAAAAAGAGCACCAAAAAAAGAGGAGCTTCATGATAAGTTTCAGCAAATGATGAGTGGACAGGTGCAAGATGTGCTAAACAGATTTGACGAGGCCATGGAGAAGATATATGGCATGGAGAAGACGTTCGAAACAAAGCTCGATAACAAGTTTATTGAATTTCTCTCGCATTTTTAACAACCACCGCCGGCTGCACCTGTCGCACCTCTACAATAATAACAACAACAACAATGTCGCCTTCCAAATCAAGTGGGACAAGCACAATGCGTTCCCATTGACCCTGGGCAAAATTCGGGTGCCGCTATTGATGCTTCTGTAGCTCCTACTGCTACTGCAGAGGTAGAGGACCATTACGAGGATGAGGTTGATCAAAATCAGAACTACGTGCAACCACCAGCACCACCACCACAAGGTCGTCCTCATGTATATCATCTCAACGGTAGGGCTGCACCACCACCTGAGGTATGAGATCATGACCTTTTTCCTAAACTGAAATTGAATATTCCAACATTTGAGGGTAGATATGTTACTGATATATATCTTACTTGGGAGTTAGAAACTGAACAACATTTTGCATGTTTACAATATCCTGAGAAGAGACGTGTTCCTGCTGTTGTTTGTGCTTTCACTAGTTTTGCATGTCTTGTAGATTATATCCTAATCCAGCTACTTCGGCTGCTTTGAAAACTGCTATGCATACTCGTTGGGTTCCACAATATTATCAACATGAATTACTCCAGAAATTACATCGCTTAAGACAAGGAAAAAATTCCGCAGAAGAATATTATCAGGAATTACAAACTGGCTTGATTAGATGTGGTATTGTTGAGGAGAATGAAGCTATGCTTGCATGTTTTATGGGTGAATTACATAGAGAGATTCAGACCATTCTACAGTATAAGGAGTATAATAATATCACTTGTTTATTCCATCTTGCTTGTAAAGCTGAACGTGAAGTGCAGGATCGACAGGCATTGGCGCAGACTAACTTTTCTGTAGGTCGACCTTCATCATTGACACCGTGTGCATCCTCTACTTCCACACATTCTACTGCACCGACACCTCCATCAGCTGTTAGCTCCAGCCGTGATACAAGGAAGCAGGCACAACCACCATTATCTGCCGAGAGCACACCTATCGGGCCTGCACAGAGTTCTTCTTCTTCCATGGCATCAACAGGGCAGACAAGTGTTATTATTTGTCGTTGTTGTAAGGGAAGAGGACATTTGGCGAGAGAAAGCAAATCCCAGCGTGTGATGATTGCTACTAAGGTTGGCGGTATGAGTCCGCTAGTGACTATGATGAGGAGACTTTGGCTCTTATTACACGTGAAGACACGGTGGAGATGATTCTGATCATGAGATGCAATACATGGCTCCTGAATATGCTGACAGGTATGAATGTTTAGTTGCTCAACGTGTTTTGAGTGTGTAGGTCACACAAGCTGAGCAAAATCAGAGGCCTAATTTGTTCCATTCAAAGGGAGTAGTGAAGGAACGTTCTGTGCGTGTCATCATAGCTGGAGGGAGCTGCAACAACTTGGCTAGCATGCATATGGTGGAGAAGCTATCTCTCACCACAAGACCACATCCACATCCTTACTTCATCCAATGGTTCAACAACAACGGCAAGGTTAAGGTAACACGTACTCTTCGTGTGCATTTTAGTATCTCTACATATGCTGATTATGTTGATTGTGATGTGGTACCTATGCAAGCATGTTCCTTATTACTTGGTAGACCATGGCAATTTGATAAAAAAATTGTACACCATGGTAGAAACAATCAGTATACTCTTGTTCATAAGAATAAAAATACTACTTTGCTTCCTATGACTCCTAATTCCATTTTGAAAGATGATATTAATAGAGCTAATAAATCAAAACAAGAGAAAAATAAGAGTGAAAATCAGATTGTGGCAAAAGAATTTGAGCAACAAATGAAGCCTAATAATAAACCATCTAGTGTTGCTTCTGAAATTAAATTGAAAAGTGCATGTTTACTTGCCACCAAATCTGATATTGATGATCTAGATTTTAGCAAATCTGTTTGCTATGCTTTTGTGTGCAGAGAGGCATTATTTTCATTCGAGGACGTGCCTTCCTCTTTGCCTCCTGCTGTCACTAACATTTTGCAGGAGTTCACTGCCGTCTTTCCACAAGACGTGCCACCGGGATTACCACCTATTCGAGGGATTGAGCATCAAATTGACTTAATTCCCGGTGCATCATTACCCAACCGTGCACCATACCGTACCAATCCAGAGGAGACGAAGGAGATTATGCGTCAAGTACAAGAACTGCTCGACAAAGGTTACATACGTGAATCTCTTAGTCCTTGTGATGTTCCTATTATACTAGTGCCTAAAAAGGATGGTACGTCGCGTATGTGTGTTGATTGTAGAGGCATTAATAATATTACTATTCGTTAGCGTCATCCTATTCCTAGGCTAGATGATATGCTTGATGAATTGAGTGGCTCTACAATATTCTCCAAAGTTGATTTGCGTAGTGGATAGCATCAAATTCGTATGAAATTGGGAGATGAATGGAAAACAACATTTAAAACTAAGTTTGGTTTATATGAGTGGTTAGTCATGCCTTTTGGGTTAACTAATTGTGATAGCCTGGCTTATTAGGGATGATAGACTACTCATATCAATAAGGAATTCCTTCTTTTTCGGGAGCCCATTCGGAAAGAACTCCAAAGTTAAGCGTGCTCAGCTTGGAGTAGTTTTAGGATGAGTTTCCGACCGGGAAGTTGCTCCCGGGTGCGCATGAGTGAGGACGAAGTGCGTAGAAAAGACTAGTATTAATCTATGGGGCTAGTTTAGATCCTGCCAGGAGCAACGACCACCGGCAGGTGTGTCCGGGGTGTTACAAGTTGGTATTAGAGCCGATCCTCCCGGTTACACGGATGTTTGTGTATAGGTGCGCGGTCATGTTGTTCATGACATTTGTGACCCGTTGTGGCACACGGCATGGAACATGTACCGGACTAGAAGCACAGACGTATGTGCCAAGAGGGAACGTTCCCGTGGCCCGACGAGGACGTCGGTTCCTCTAAGTGGGGGTGTATGTGATATCCTGGCTTATTAGGAATGATAGACTGCTGATATCAATAAGGAATTCCTTCTTTTCCGGGAGCCCATTCGGAAAGAACTCCAAAGTTAAGTGTGCTCAGCTTGGAGTAGTTTCAGGATGGTTGACCGACCGGGAAGTTGCTCCCGGGTGCGCATGAGTGAGGACAAAGTGCGCAGAAAAGACTAGTATTAATCTGTGGGGCTAGTCTAGATCCCGCTAGGAGTAACGACCACCGGCGGGTGTGTCCGGGGTGTTATACTAATGCACCTAGTACTTTCATGAGACTAATGACGAAGTTTTACGTGCTTTCATTGGACGATTTGTGGTAGTCTATTTTGATGATATACTGATTTATAGCAGATCTTTGGAGGAACATTTGGAACATTTACGTGTTGTTTTTATTGCTATACGTGAAGCACATTTGTTTGGTAACCTTGGGAAGTGCACCTTCTGCACCGACCGAGTATCTTTTCTTGGATATGTTGTTACTCTAGAGGGAATTGAAGTTGATAAAGCCAAGATTGAAGCTATTGAGTGTTGGCCGTAGCCCAAAACAGTCACACAAGTGAGGAGTTTTCTTGGCCTCGTTGGATTCTATAGGCGTTTTGTGAGAGATTTCAGCACCTTGGCTGCACCTCTCAATGAGCTTACAAAGAAGGATGTGCCTTTTGTTTGGGCTACCGCACAGGAAGAAGCCTTCACGGTATTGAAAGATAAGTTGACACATGCTCCTTTACTCCAACTTCCTGATTTTAATAAGACTTTTGAGCTTGAATGTGATGCTAGTGGAATTGGATTAGGAGGTGTGTTATTACAAGATGGCAAACCTGTTGCATACCTTTCTAAAAAATTGAGTGGGCCTAGTCTGAATTATTCTACTTATGATAAAGAATTATATGCTCTTGTTCGGACTTTAGAAACATGACAACATTATTTATGGCCCAAAGAATTTGTTATACATTCTGATCATGAATCTTTGAAACATATTAAAAATCAAGCAAAACTGAACCATAGACATGCTAAATGGGTTGAATTCATTGAGACTTTCCCTTATGTCATTAAACACAAGGGTAAAGAAAATGTTATTGCTGATGCATTGTATCGTTGTTATACTATGCTTTCACAACTTGACTTTAAAATCAAAGATCAATATGTGCATGATGCTGAATTTCAAGAGTATTGCAGAATTGTAAGGAAGGGAGAACTTGGAACAAGTTCGTTCTTAACGATGGATTTGTGTTTTGTGCTAACAAGCTATGCATTCCAGCTAGCTCCGTTCGTCTTTTGTTGTTGGAGGAGGCGCATGGAGGATGATTAATGTGACACTTTGGCATCAAGAAGACGAGGGATATACTTGCTACACATTTCTTTTGGCCAAAGATGAGATGGGATGTTGAGCGTTTTGTTGCTCGCTACACTACATTTCAAAAAGCTAAGTCACGACTCAATCCTCATGGTTTATATCTATGGACTTTGAGCCTTTGCCTGTACCTAGTGTACCTTGGGTGGATATATCTATGGACTTTGTTTTAGGTTTACCTCGAACAAACAAGGGGAGGGATAGCATATTTGTTGTCGTGGATAGATTTTCGAAAATGGCACACTTTATACCATGTCATAAAACAAACGATGCTGTTAATGTTGCTGATTTGTTCTTTCGTGAAATTATTCGCTTGCATGGTGTGCCAAATACTATTGTTTCAGATCGTGATACTATATTTCTTAGCCACTTTTGGAGATGTTTATTGGCTAAGTTGGGGACTAAATTGCTTTTTAGTAGTACTTGTCACCCCGAAATTGATGGACAAACTGAAGTAGTCAATAGAACATTGTCTACTATGCTTAGGATTGTTTTGAAAAATAATAATAAAATGTGGGAAGAATGCTTGCCTCATTTTGAATTTGCTTATAATCGTTCATTGCATTCTACTACTAAGATGTGCCCTTTTGAAATTGTGTATGGTTTCCCACCTCATGCACCTATTGATTTCTTGCCTCTTCCATCTTCGGAGAAGGTTAATTTTCATGCTAAAGAATGTGTTGAATTGATTTTAAAAATGCATGAGTTAACTAAGGAAAACATTGAGCGTATGAATGCTTAATATAAACTTGCTGGAGATAAGGGTAGAAAGCATGTTGTGTTTGCACCTGGGGATCTTGTTTTGTTACATTTGCGTAAGGATAGATTTCCTAATTTGTGCAAATCAAAGATAATGCCACGTGGTGATCGTCCTTTTAAGGTGTTAGAGAAAATAAATGATAATGTGTATAAACTTGAGCTGCCTGCAGATTTTGGGGTTAGTCCCACTTTTAACATTGCATATTTGAAGCCTTATTTGGGTGAGGAAGATGAGATTTCGTCAAGGACGACTTCATTTCAAGAAGGGGAGGATCATGAGGACATCAATACCATTGTTACGCCCACAACCCCTACTACTATTCATACTGGACCAATTAATAGAGCTCGCGCATGCCAATTAAATTATCAGGTACTTTCGTTTCTTAGTAATGATTCTAATGTTCATGAGAATATGATGCTGCCTAAATTGGATACATTTGTTTTGCTTACAAATGAAGGGCCTGGCATGGATAAGAGGGATGAACACTGGAGCAAGACCAAGCATGGAGATGATGGCATCCACAAGGGGATCAAGGACGGAGTTACAAGTGATGATTTCAGGACTTCGAAGCCACCATAAGGAGTGCATGAAGCCTTGGACGAAATATACCAGATGCCACTTCATAAATTTCGTCCAGAGGCTATTCTAGGTGCTGCGTCACCTTATTATTGGGCCAGGCCCATGTATTTTCGAAATACTTAAGTATATGCTGTTTTTAGAGTCCGTATGTGTGGGGAAACAAGAGTTAGGGTTGGTTTCGGACCCCTCCTCCAAGGGCCACGAAATTCCCCCCTCTTCCTACATATATACAGCCCTTAGGGCGTCATTTAGACTTTGTGTTTTGTTTAGATTAAAGTTCGCCATAGCTGCAACTTCGCGTACTTCGTTTGTGTTCAACGACCAGACAAAGGCGTCAGAGAACCCCACCTTTGATCTAAGCTTTCCTCTTATATTCGCAATTTACAGATTGTAATCTTAGTTTCTTGCTTGTTCTTTGTTTGCCTGCAGGAAGCAGACCTTCATGGTTAGGTTGATCGTGCTCTGGCGTGGTCAATAACCTCTCGGGGTTTGGTTTAGCGATTGCTAAGGCACGACGTCCTCGCACGTTCATAGTCGGATCGTCAAAGTCGACTTCCTCCAAAACAATAGCCACCATCCCATCAAAAGATGGGACACCTTGGCCTCTATCAGACGATCCTCCTCGTCAAGGACGTCATCATCCCCGTCCCGAACACAATGAAGAGCAATGCTATGGCAAGCTAAAGTTCACCATGCCCAAGTTGAATGGAAGCAATGATCCCCAAGAGTACCTTTCATGGGCATTGAAGGTCGACAAAATCCTCCGTTTGCACAACTATGAATAAGAGAAGAAGATCGCGATGGCATCCCTTGAGTTCCAATACAATGTCCTCATTTGATGGGAAGAAGTCATTGAGTGTCGAGAGGCAAAAGGTGAACCACCCATCACTACTTGGGAGCAAATGAAGGATGTGATGAGAGCACGCTTCGTTCCTACCTACTAAAACCGCGAGCTCTTCAAGAAACTCCAACTCCTCAAGAAGGAACTAAGAGCGTTGAAGAGTACTACATGGAATTGGAGATTGCAATGATACGAGCTAATGTCATGGAAGATGATGAGCAAACTATGGTACGTTTCTTGAATGGACTCAATCACCCTATCAAGAAGATCGCCAACTTCCAACCTTACTCAAACCTCATCGAGCTAGTGCATCAAGCTACCAAAGCGGAACGTCAAGTGCAAGATGACTTCAAGTATGCCAGGTTCTCATCCAAGTCCTATGGTTTCTCCAACACCCAAGCTTCAACGACTCCAACACCGTCTACCTCAACCAAGCCTTCTACAAGCAACGTCGACAAGTCGAGTTACAAGAAAGCTTCAACAACCTGAAGTCATCCTCCTACAACGAGCAACTTCAAGCCGAGAGCTTCATCATCATCTACCCCAACCGATGAGACCGTCAAGACAAGTTCCTTCAAATGCTTCACATGTGGAGGCCGAAGCCACAAGTCCTTTGACTGTACCAACAAGCGGACCATGATCCTCAACGACGATGGTACATACGACTCCATGAGTGAAGGAGAAACAGAAGCACTTGAGCAAGTCGCCATGCACCGGCAAGTGAATGATGAAGAGGAACAAGTCTTTTGTGATGAAGATTCAAGTCCCGCTCATGTTGTCTCCAAGGTCTTGACTCTTCATCATCAACAAGAAGAAGACCAAAGATTCCATATCATTCATACCAAGGCCGGCATCAATGGAAGGTTCGTCAAGGTCATCATCAATGGAGGGAGTTGTCATAACTTAGCAAGTGAAGAACTTTGCTCCAAGCTCCAATTGCCCAAGATGAAGCAACCAGATCCCTACAAAGTTCAATGTCTAAGCGACTCCAGCACCATCCAAGTCGAGCATAGAGTGCAAGTCTCCTTCAAAATCATAGCTTACGAAGACACTTTGGAGTGTGATGTCATTCCAATGACCGTTTGCCACCTTCTTCTCGGACGACCGTGGCAATTTGATAGAGGTGTCATCCACAATGGCCGAACGAACCACTACATCTCCAAGATGAAAGGAAAGGAGTATGTATTTCTCCCTATGTCTCCAAGCCAAGTGATCGCTGACAAGCAAACCATCCATCATGGAGAGAATAGTGAGAGAGCGAACCACCAAAAAGAGAGTGAGCGCCACAAGCCCAAATCGTGTGCCTCCATGATGAGTGAAAAGAAGAACCTAGTTTTATTTGCCACCAAACATGAGATAAGAGAAGTGTGTGAGAACCCATCTAAAGTGATACACTATATCCTTTTGTGCAAGGACGAGGCACCAAAAGCTAACACCTCTCACACTCTACCTTTAGTGTTGTCTTCTCTTTTCCAGGAATTCCAAGATGTTTTCCCCGACGAGCTACCTCCAGGTCTACCTCCACTACGAGGCATCGAGCACCGCATCGACCTCATCTCCGATGCACCACTTCCGAACAAAGCTCCCTACCTCGTCAACCCCGACGAAACCAAAGAAATACAAAGGCAAGTAAAACATCGCATAGACCATGGACATGTGCATGAAAGTTTGAGTCTTTGTGCCGTTCCAGTCATTCTCGTGCCAAAATGAGACGGTAGCTTTCGCATGTGTTCCGATTGTAGACCCATCAATGCTATCACCGTTCGCTATATGTATCCAATTCCACGCCATGATGATATGCTAGATGAACTTAGCGGTGCCACTATTTTTTCCAAAATTGATCTTAAAAGTGGTAACTATCAAATCCACATACAAGAGGGTGATGAATGGAAAACCGCTTTCAAAACAAAGTTTGGTTTGTGTGAGTGGTTAGTCATGCCTATGGGTTTATCGGAAGCACCGGGTACTTTCATGCGTCTTATGCATCATGTGTGTCGCCCTTACATTGGTGAGTTTGTTTTGGTCTACTTTGATGATATCCTTGTTTTTAGCGAATCCCTCATAGATCATGTCACCCATGTTTGAACCGTTTTGCAAACTCTTTGAAAAGAGCGTCTCTATGCTAACATGGAAAATGCATTTTTGGCGTTGATAAGCTCGTTTTCTTGGGTTTTGTTGTATCCTATAAGGGTGTTCATGTTGATGACTCTAAGATTAATGCTATTAAAACTTGTTCCCAACCAACCAACTTGCAACAAGTGTGTAGCTTCCTTGGTTTAGCCGGTTTCTACCGTAGATTTGTGAAGGACTTTAGAACCATTGCTTCACCTTTGCATGCTTTGAGCAAAAAGAATGCACCCTTTGTTTGGGGACCATCGCAAGATACCGCTTTCAATTAGCTTAAGAATTTGCTTACTCATACTCCCGTGCTTGCATTACCCAACTTTGACAAACCCTTTGAGATTCATTGCGACACTAGTGGTAATGGCATAGGAGGTGTGTTAACGCAAGCGACGCGCCCCATAGCTTACTTTAGCGAGAAACTTTCCGGAGCGCAACTCAATTACCCCATCTATGACAAAGAGCTTTATGCTTTAGTGCGAGTTTTGCATGAATGGGAACATTATCTTCGCCCTGACGAATTTGTCATTCATACCGATCATGAAACGCTTAAATACCTTATATCATGCATTTTCTTATATCATAAAGTGTCATGCTAAATGGAGTGAATTCATTGGGTCATTTCCTTATATCATAAAGTACATAAAAGGTAAGGAAAATGTTGTGGCGAACGCTTTTTCCCGCATAGCATTCTTGTTACTCAACTTGAATTGGATGTCATTGGCTTTGAGCACATAAAAGACTTGTATGACCATGATGCTACTTTTGCTATTTCATATGCCAAATGTTCGACACATACCTCTTGGGATCGTTATTACATCAAAGATGGATATCTTATGAGAGCTAACAAACTTTGCATCCTCGAGTCTTCTCTTTGTTTGTTGTTTTTGCAGGAATCTCATGGAGGAGGACTAATGGGACATTTTGGACGCGGCAAGACTTTTGCTACGCTCTCCAAGAACTATTATTGGCCCAAAATGTTTCGCGACGTCAACCGCTTCACCAACCGATGCTCTACATGTCGCAAAGCTAAGTCTAGAGCACAATCCCATGGCCTTTATATGCCTCTCCCAATTCCATATCAACCATGGGAAGATATTAGCTTGGATTTTGTACTTGGATTGCCTAGAACTAGAAATGGAAAGGATTCGATATTTGTTGTTGTGGACCGATTCTCTAAGATGGCACATTTCATTCCTTGCAACAAGATAGACGATGCTTCACATGTTTCCAATCTATTTTGTAGGGAAATACTTCGTCTACATGGAGTGCCAAAGACGATAGTCTCGGACCGCGATGTCAAGGTCCTAAGCTACTTTCGAAATCAAGCTACTCTTCTCCACGGCTTACCATCCACAAACCGACGGCCAAACGGAGGTGACCAACCGCACACTCGCCGCTCTACTTCGCGTGCTAATCAAGAAGAACATCAAGGAGTGGGAGGAGTGTCTACCTATCGCCGAGTTCGCCTATAACCGCGCAAGACACTCAACTACCGGCAAGTCCCCTTTCAAGGTCATCCATGGATTCAACCCATTGTCACCATTGGACATTTGTCCTCTACCACTCCAAGAGCGCATCAATATGAATGCAAGTGCATGTGTGAACCATCTCAAGAAGGTGCATGAACATACAAGGCACACCATCAAGCACCAAGCTCAACATCAACAAGCACCCCATGGTATTCAACATTGGTGATCTTGTGTGGCTACACCTTTGCAAGGAACGCTTCCCTACCGAAACTCCTACCACGAGGGGATGGACCCTTCAAGGTGTTTGCACGATACAACAACAATGCTTACAAGATCAACCTCCCGGGCGACAAGTACAACAAGAGCGACGTCTTCAATGTCAAGGATCTCTCGCCCTACCATGGTGATGAAGAATTAAATCCGAGGCCGGATCTTTCCCAAGGGAGGGGAGATGATGCAGAGCATCCCAAGATCATCCCCATGGACCTACCTACGTCTCCCACAACACCACTTGGACCAATGACAAGAGCACGAGCAAAGGCTATCGAAGATAACGTGTAACGCCCCGTATGTAACTTGCCATATTTGTATTCCAACTCTTGCCATTTTCGGCACTAAGTTATGATATTCCCTCGTGGTTGGGTTTTGTCTTCGTTTTGCTTTTGTACTTGTCATGCATCTCATATCATGTCATCATGTGCATCGCATTTGCATACGTGTTCGTCTCATGCATCCGAGCATTTTCCCCGTTGTCCGTTTTGCATTCCGGCACTCCTATGTCCTCCGGCGTCCCCTTTTGGCTCTTTTCGTGTGCGGATGTTAAACATTCCCGGATTGGACCGAGACTTGCCAAGAGGCCTTGGTATACTACCGGTAGACCGCCTGTCAAGTTTCGTGCCATTTGGACTTCGTTTGATATTCCAACGGTTAACCAAGGAATCGTAAAGGCCTCGTGTGTGTTGCAGCCCAACACCCCTCCAAAGTGGCGGAAAACCAAGCTAAAGCCCCTCCATCCTCTCGGTCGTTTGATCACGATCGCGTGGACGAAAAATGCACCTCATTTGGGACTCTCCTAGCTCCCTCCACCTATAAATATGTGCCTCCCCCCAGATTTTCGCGCAGCCCAAACCCTAAAATTTTCCGCCCGCACCGCCGGACGAAGTCGCCGCCGCGCCCGCAGCCACTCACAGGCCGACACGTGGCCCGCCGCCGCCTCCCACCGCCACGGAGTCCGACAGCCGCCTTGTCCCGACCTCGCCGGCCTCCGCCCGCGCCGCCCCGGCAAGCGCGTCGTCCCGGTCCCCTCCGCGTCGTCGAGTACTCCGGCGACCTCGCCGGCCCCTTCACCTTCTCCGGCCATCTCCTTCCTCCCCAGCGAGTCCCGGCCACCGTCCGGCGAAGAGATCCGGCGAGAGCTCGAGCCCACCTCGGTTCGCGTGCCCTGCTAGATCTGGATCTGAGAGGAAAACCCTAGGGGTTGACCTTTTTCCCTCACTAAGTCTTTTCCTATGCATAATTTCTAGGCATCTTCATCATGTCATATCTCATCAGCCGTAGCTCCATTTTGGGTGTGTAGCATATCAAATTGTTCTTCTAGATGTGCTCTTCATTTTGTTCAATTGCACCATGTTTGTTTGAGTCCATCTTGATGCCCTAAATGCTGTTGCAAGAGTGCTATGTAATGTTAGTTTCTGTTTCTTATCAGATTATGGACATTTGTCATTTTTGCCATTTTTAATGTGTGCCTCCTATGAACTTGAGCCCTACATGTGTTTTGGGCTATGCCATGCCATGTTTATAGGGGTGTATGACATGTATTTTTGTGATCAATGTGGTGACTAGCACAAGCATGCAAAGTAGCTCTCGTGATGTTGCTGATTTCAGGGACTTAGAATTCTTCTAAGTCATTTCCCTGATGTTATTTTTATGTCTTGTATTCATGTTGCTACAGAGTGATCCATGCCTGTTTTGAGCATGTTCAGTAAGGATGGTTTTGAGATATTGTTATGTGCTATCAATCCATGACTTTGTTTGCAATTATGGAGTACCCTAGCATGACTCAATCTTGTTCTACTTTTGCTATAAAATGTTCCTGGCAGATTGTTTACGTTTTAATTAATTTTGCCGAGGTTGTTGTAGTTTGCAATTATGAAGTTTTCTGCTAAGTCTGAATCTGTTAACGAAACTTGCTATGTTTACATGGGTGCCATTGTACCTTCTTATCCCTTTTGGCTTATGGTCAGTAAGGGACTTTTGTTATATTCTTTGAGTAGTTTCATGCCATGCTTTGCTTTGCCATGATATGTTCCTGTAGCATGGTGTTATCTTGCTCTAAATATTGCTTCCTAATGTTAAATCCTGACATGTTACTATTTTTCACTAAGTCTGTGAACCTGATATCTTTTGCACTTTTGCCATGCTTGTTTGAGCCTGCTATTGGGTGATTTAGCCGTAGCTCAGTGTTCATCTTTTGTCAAGCATATTGAGTGGATCACTGCCATGTGCTTTGTTGCTATGTTGGAGTGCAGTAGCTTATTTTTCTTGATGCATTTAGATGGCATCATGCTGTTAATCGCAGCCTTGTGTCATTATTGTTTTGCTTGCCATTTGCAAACCGTGCATCCGATTCCGGTGATCTTTATATCGATTTCGACCGAAATCAACTCATATTTCCAGAGGCACTCTTGGTTTGCCAAGTTGAGGCCTGGTTCAATATTTCTTTGCCGAAGCACGCATATGCATTGCATATTACTTCCCGCATATCATGCCATGTTTTGCATCATGTTGCTTGCACACAGCACCATGGTTGATCAAGGTTACCTTTGCTTGTGTTCTTGCTTTGGGTAGAACCGGGAGATGAGTACGTGATCGAGGAACCCATTGAGAATGCTTACGAGGATCAAGCTTACGTCAACTTGGAGAACTTTGCATGCAAGATGACCATACCCTCGAAATCACTTCTATCTTTGCTTGCTAGTTGCTCGCTCTATTGCTATGCCTATGCCTCGATACCTACCACATGCCTTATCATGCCTCCTATATTGCCATGTAAAACCTCTAACCCACCTTGTCCTAGCAAACCGTTGTTTAGCTATATTACCGCTTTGCTCAGCCCCTCTTATAGCATTGCTAACATGATTATTGTTGGGATATCACTATTATATCTTGTTTACTTTAATGCATCTATATACTTGGTAAAGGGTGTAAGGCTCAGCCTTATGCCTGGTGTTTTGTTCCACTCTTGCCGCTCTAGTTTCCGTCATACCGGTGTTATGTTCCTTGATTTTCTGTTCCTTACGCGGTTGGGTTATAATGGGAACCCCTTGACAGTTCGCCTTGAATAAAACTCCTCCAGCAAGGCCCAACATTGGTTTTACCATTTGCCATGTAGCCTTTTTCCCTTGGGTTCCGCGGACTCAAGGGTCATCTTTATTTTAAACCCCCGGGCCAGTGCTCCTCTGAGTGTTGGTCCAACCTGTCAGCTGCCGGTGGCCACCAGGGGAAACTCTGGGCTGGCCTACCGGAACCTTGGACAATCTGGTGTGCCCTGCGAACGAGATATGTGCAGCTCCTATCGGGATTTGTTGGCACATTCGGGTGGCTTTGCTGGTCTTGTTTTACCATTGGTGATATGTCTTTTAACCGAGATTCCGAGTCTGATCGGGTCGTCCTGGGAGAAGGAATATCCTTCATTGACTGTGAGAGCTTGTGATGGGCTAAGTTGGGACACCCCTACGGGGATTTGAACTTTCGAAAGTCGTGCCCATGGTTATGGGCAGATGGGAATTTGTTAATGTCCGGTTGTAGAAAACCTGAAACTTAACTTAATTAAAATGAAACAACAGCGTGTGTAGCCGTGATGGTCTCTTTTCGGCGGAGTCCGGGAAGAGAACACGGTCTCGGGTTATGCTTGAACGTAAGTATTTCTAGGATCACTTCTTGATCATAGATTCTCGAACGTCCTTTGCCTTCTCTTCTCGCTCTCATTTGCGTATGTTAGCTACCATATATGCTAGTGCTTGCTGCAGCTCAACCTCATACCTTTTACCTACCCATAAGCTTAAATAGTCTTGATCGCGAGGGTGTGAGATTGCTGAGCCCCCGTGACTCACAGATTACTTCCAAAACCATATGCAAGTGCCGATGATACCATTGCAGGAGATATGACTGAGCTCAAGTGGGAGTTCGATGAGGACTCAGGACGATACTATGTTTCCTTTCCAGACGATCAGTAGTGGAGCCCAGTTGGGGCGATCGGGGATCTTATGCATTTGGGGTTGTTTTTATTTTCGTTCCGTAGTCGGACATTGATTGTATCTGTATGATTGTAATGTTATATTTATGTATTGTGTGAAGTGGCGATTGTGAGCCAACTCTGTACCTCTTTCTTATTCAGTACATGGGACGTGTAAAGATTACCCCTCTTGTGACATTGCCTACAATGCGGTTATGCCTCTAAGTCGTGCTCCGACACGTGGGAGATATAGCCGCATCATGGGTGTTACATAAGGTGAACTCGCTACTTTCTGAACTACCACTTTCTATGCATGAGATATGGCTGCTACCTCAAGCGGAAACACTATGTGTGATCACGTACTTGGAGGAGAGCCATGGAGCAACTACATCCAATGGACAAGTCGGCGAGGACACCGAGCGCCAAGGACTAGAAGAAGGGTTGCCACGAAAGCTACAGCCACCGGACGACCGGTCGGGACCGGACGTCTGGCGCCTGAGGCCCCAGACGAGCTACAGCGAGCGGACGACTGGTGTCTCCGCACCCGAGCCAAACAGCAGACGTCTAACGCCACCGGACAAGAGGCCACTCCCAGAAATCCGGTACCTTAGTAACTAATCCATCACCAGTGGAAGTCTGGAAGCCACCGGACGTCCGGCCGCCCATGAGCCACCGGACGACCGCTACACACCAGACGTCCGGTACCTGTCTGCGCACAGGACTCGGACCCGAGGCCCATGTACCACCTCACTTCGTCCCCATTTGCACTAAGAATATATATAGACCTCATCCTGCTCCTAGTTAGGGTTAGCGTTGTGATAGCTCATATTAGAGATAGAGCCTCGCTCATCCACATCGGATCTACTCCATGAGAGAGACCGCGGCCCCTCTACGGAGAAGATCCCCTTTGATTCAAGACCCCCTTTTGGGTGGCCGCATCAAGACCTCCTTTGGATAAGAACTGGTTACCATGTATCGTCCCTTGTTGATCGTGGATCATGTATCTCCTTTTGTGTTCATGGATCTAGCACATGTGTGATCATACTTGTTGGTTTGAGTTATTCTCTTGTGTTCCCCTTTGTGATTTCCCCTCGTGTTCCTCGTGTTCCTCGCGGGATCCGCTCCTTTCGTGAAAGATCGGCCATCTAGGGTTCCACGCTACATCAAGTAGGCTCTTGTATGTTGCTCGGGGAGTCGCAAGTCGGTGGTGAGGTTGTCAATGTGTTCTCCTATTGCTTGGTGCTCTTGATGCAAAGCTCATCGTGATGTATGAGGACATGTCGTCGTCTTGCTCGATGAAGAGTGGGTTGGTAGAAGTACTTGGCCTATCCATCACTCCAAGCAAATATGTGAGTGGGAGAAAGAGAAAAACTTATACCAAATGTACCTTGACCGATGTTGAAGATGGATCAATAATCACGCAAATGTGGAACAAGGAAATAGCACAATTGGTACCAATTCTTGTCGGTTTCTCACACCTACACAAGTAAAAGCTTATAGTGGAGCTCGGTTAGGATGGTGGCACAAAATTTGATGCAATTGTTAGTCAGCCTCAATAATGTTGGAAAAGATTCAAAAATTTGCAAATGCAACAAGTAGTCCAATAGCAAGATATGGTACACGGAAACGCACACACGGAAAGATAAATGGGGTCGTACAACCAAGGAATGAGCCAAAATGTGGAATCCACGAAAATGATCTTGTTGCACAACACTAGAGGGATGCTAGCACGATTGCACAAAAGGCGGATACGAAGACTTGTGCACAACCTACTAAGCAAAAATTCAACGACTTCTATCCCAAGTATGCCCTATGTATGGTATTATGATGATATGATCCAAGATAATCGAGTATGGCAATCTTAATGTAATATGATGCTATGGTTCTTGCTTAAAAGCTCCTTGCTTATCTTTCCCTTTTGCTTAAAAGCCTATTTGGCTCTTTCTCTTTTGAGCTCTTTCTCATGCAAAACTTCACGAACCAAGATAGCAATTGTGTATGCGATGACAACTTTGTGACACAAAAGATGATACCAAAATATGCACCAAGATGATATGGTAAGGATGCAATGGGAAGTATGAGCCCTAATGTGCACAAGTGACGTTGCTGGCAATACTCAAAGGCTAGTCTCGATGGGTAAGATACGCAAAATTGGGCTATGGTGGTTATCAATGTAATGGCAAGGAGTAGACTAAGATGTCATCGAGATTACCGTCGAGGGCTACTCGTGTGTAAGCAAGGACAGATGACGGTGACGCGGTCGTTGTCGATGATGCATCCAAGGCGAAGATGAGCAGCGGTGATGTTGATGTCGAATCATTCCTAAGTAGCCGAAACATGGTAGGAAACGGAAACCACAACTCAAATTCTCAAAGAAAAATGTGTCAAAATTGTGTCGGAGTGCGAAACGAGTAAGCAATGGTGGGGCAGGAAACGAGTTGTGGTTTTGGAGTGCGTATGCGGAAATGGGAAAGGTATCGGAGTACGAATGGGGAGGTGGAGGTGCAGAGGTGGTGGTGGCGGAACTTAACTTTTTCAGTTCCGTCAGGAAATGTCGGACGTCCGATGGATGTCGGACGACCAGTGGTCAGACGTTTGGTAGCTGGCGGATGTCCGGTGCCTGGGCGTTTTCGGGCACGGGATGAACAACTAGGTTTCATGGTGGAGGTGGCAAAATTGGTCAAATTCTAGCGATTTTGTGGATGGAAAATGTGGAGATGATGGGGGAAAGCTAGATCCACTCGTGCAAAGCAAATCCATGGATCAAATCCAACAAAACTTCATCACACCAACAAATCACAAAAAACATTTTGGGGCTATTTTTGGTGGGGATTTTCGAAATTGGGGAAGAACACAACAAAATCAAGCTAGAAAACAAGGGGTAGGGGCTCAAATACGTGATCAACGTGGCTCATGATACCAAGATGATGTAGGGTCGAACCCTAACGGCCCGATCTTTCATGATTGGGGGGGATCCTACGAAGAAAATGAAGAACTAACACGGGGAGAAAACATGAGGGGAAACATGAGAGAAAGCACTCAACCAACAAGATTCGGTCACACATATGCTAGATCCTCGAAACACAAAGCAATACACAATCCGAATCCAACAAGGAACGGTACATAGGTAACATGTTCTTCTCCATGAGGAGGTCTTGAGGTCTTCCTATGAGCGAGGTCTTGAGGGGTCTTCCCATGAAGGGGTCTTGAATCCAAGGTGGATGTAACACCCTCGATGCGACTATAGCTCCCACGTGTCGAGGCACGACTTAGAGACATAATCGCATTGAAGGCATATGTCGCAAGTTAGGCAATCTTCACAACATCCCATGTAATATGTATAATAAAGGGGAGAACATAGTTGGCTTACACTCGCCACGTCAATCAAGAACATAAATAACATTACATCATCCAAAACACTCATGGCCCGACTATGGTGCCAAAATAGAAGAGAACCCAACATGCGACACGGTCCCAATCACCCCCAACTGGGCACCACTACTGATCATCGGGAAAAGAAACATAGTATCGCTGAGAGTCTTCGTCGAACTCCCACTTGAGCTCGTACTCGTCACCTGGAGCGGAATCACCTGGACCTGCATCTGGAGTTATAGTATCTGTGAGCCACAGGGACTCAGCAATCTCGCACCCTCACGATCAAGACTATTTAAGCTTATAGGAAGGATAAGGCAATATATAAGTGGAGCTGCAACAAGCGACTAGCATATAAGGTAGCTAACTTATACGCAAAAGAGAGCGAGAAGAGGAGGCAAGACACGAGCGAGAATCTATAGGAACAACCTGCGCAAGCATAACTCCAACACCGTGTCCACTTCCCGGACTCCGCGAGAAGAGGCCATCACGGTAACACACTCAGTTGATTCATTTTAATTAATTAAGGTTCAAGTTATCTACAACCGGACATTAACAAATTCCCATCTGCCCACCGCGGGCACGGCTTTCGAAAGTTCAATCTCTGCAGGGGAGTCCCAACTTAGCCCATGACAAGCTCTCACGGTCAACGAAGGAATAGACCTCCTCCCAAGACATTCCGATCAGATTCGGTATCTCGGTAACTCAAGACACTTTGACAGGTTAAAACAAGACCAGCAACACCGCCCGAATGTGCCGAAAAATCCCGATAAGAGCTGCACATATCTCTTTCTCAGGGCACACTCAGATGAGACTAGCTACGAGTAAAACCAACCCTCAAGTTTCCCCGAGGTGGCCCCGCAGGCAGCTCAGTTCGGACCAACACTCAGAGGGAGCACTGGCCCGTGGGGGGGGGCTAAAATAAGATGACCCTTGAGTCTGCAGAACCCAACGGAAAGAAGAGGCTAGGTGGCGAATGGTAAAACCAATGTTGGGCATTGCTGGAAAAGCTTTAATCAAGGCGAAATATCAAGGGGTTCCCATTATAACCCAACCGCGTAAGGAACGCAACATCCGGGAACATAACACCGATATGACGGAAACTAGAGCGGCAAGAGTGGAACAAAACACTAGGCGAGAGGCCGAGCCTTCCACCCTTTACCAAGTATATAGATGCATTAAGATAACATAGCAATATAATGATATCCCAACAAGTAAATAAATGATGTTCCAACAAGGAACGGCCTCCAATCTTCACCTGCAACTAGCAACGCTATAAGAGGGGCTGAGCAAAGCGGTAACATAGCCAATCAACGGTTTGCTAGGACATGGTGGGTTAGAGGTTTGACATGGCAATTGGGAGGCTGACAAGCAAAAGGTAGGCATCGTAGCATTGGCATGGCAAGAGCGAGCAAACTAGCATAGCAAAGATAGTAGTGATTTCGAGGGTATGATCATCTTGCCTGCACATTTGTCAGAGTTGACTGGATCCTCACAAGCAAACTCAACGGGCTCCTCGGTAGCGAACTCGTCTTCCGGTTCTACTCAAACAATATAAACAAGCAACAAGGATACAATCAACCACGTGCAAACTCAAACAACACGATGCAAAGATGATATGCTATGCGGGATGCGATGCGGGATGCAAAATGCAAGATATGACAGGAAATGCATGAACCTGGCCGCAACTTGGAATTCCAAGTGTGCCACTGGAAAGATGAGATGAAATCGCTTGAAAACGATATAAAGATCATCGGAATCGGAGTTACGGTTTGGAAATGGCAAGCGTTTTAAGAATGACGCCGGTCTGCGATTTACAGCAAGTAGGCATCTAAATGCAACGAAATGAACATGTTACAGCCACCAAAAATGACAACAAAATACTTGGCAGGGATGCACACAAGATGCTTAACAAAAGACTAGCACTGAGCTACGGCCAATTCATCCATTATGAGGTTCAAACAAGCATGGCAAAAACGCAAATGCAAAACAGATTCCAGACTCGGTGAAATTAACACTTGTCTGAAATTTCAGATCATAAAGCCCTCTTCGGAGCAGCAAAACAACATGATACATGACCTGATTAAGACAAAGAAGAACATGGCATGGAGCTACACAACAAGCTTAACAAAAGTCCCAAAGTGACTTGGGGCCAAAAAGGATCACAAAATATACTAACGGGCACACGAACATAGCTAAAACACAACCAGTTTTCAGACTTAGTGAAAACTGAGACATGCTGAAATATAACTCACGAAGGCATGTAAACAAGGTCGATGCACTCACTACAGTGCAAGTCATGGCAAGGCAAGTATACATCCACTAAGAAGGCACAAAATACAAGCTAGGCATGGCAAGAACAATAGCATATCATGCACGGATCAACTACAATAACATCGGCAAAATCGCAAATGAGTTGACGATCTGCCCAGATTCACAACGAAGCAAAAGTAGAGCTTGATTGACTCAAGCTAGGGTGCTCCATAGTTGCAAACAAAGACATAGATAGATAGAGAATAACATGATTAACAAAACTCCTTTACTGATCATCCTCAAAAGAGGCACGGATCACTAGGAAACAAGCTGAACATATGGCATCACGAACTAAATAATCCTAGACTTAGTGAAAACAACTAAGTCCCTGAAAACAGATTTACCGGGTGGCTCACTTTGCAAGCTTGCACAAGTCACCACACACATCCTAAAAATGCATCGGTTGCACCTCTGGAAAGATAACAAGATGCTTAACAAAACATATGAAGGACTCACAGGCATATCATGCACACAATAATCATGGCAAAAATGACAAAAGTCTAAGATGAACTAGCAGATCTGACAATTAACTCAAGAAGCCTCCTTCTAACAGCATTTCGGGCATCAATATGAGCTCAAATGAAAATGATGCAATGGGATGAAATGATGTACTCGTCGACGCGAACATTTTGATATACTATATGTCCAAACTGGAGCTACGGATGCAAAGTTACGGTAGGTCAAAGTAGGCATAAAAATTAGGGTTCGGGGACGAAAAGTCAACCGAGATATTTTCAGATCCAGATCGGGGCTGCACTGTTCACGCCGGAGCACGGACTTCGAGGACAGCCTGAGTCGTTCGCCGGAGACGAGGAAGGAGGCCGGAGCAGCGGGGAGAGGCCGGAGCCGGTGGTGGCCGAGGTCGGAGAGGCGGGGCGGCGCGGTGCCCGGCTCGGCGGCGGCCGGCGACGAGGCGAGGCGGCGGCGG
>NC_041392.1:350529570-350556139 GCF_002162155.2 Triticum dicoccoides
GGGTATTTATAGGCATAAGTGGAGCTAGGAGAGTCCAAATGAGGTGCGGTTTTCGGCCACGCGATCGTGATCGAACGCTCTAGATGATGGAGCTGAGTTTGGTGGGTTTTGGGCCAAAATGGAGGGATGTTGGGCTGCAACACACACGAGGCCTTTTCGGTCCCTCGGTTAACCGTTGGAGTATCAAACGAAGTCCAAATGATACGAAACTTGGGAGGCGGTCTACCGGTAGTAAACCAAGGCCGCATGACAAGTCTCGGTCCAATCCGGGAATGTTTAATCCCCACACATGAAAGAAAGCTAGAAATGACCATCGGAGGAGAACGAAGCGCCGGAATGCAAAACGGACAACGAGGAAAATGCTCGAATGCATGAGATGAACACGTATGCAAATGCAATGCACATGATGACATGATAAGAGATGCATGAAAAGGAAAACAACACACGGAGACAAAACCCGAACCCGAGGGAATAAATATAACTTAAGGCCGGAAACGGCAAGAGTTGGAGTACAAATTGGGAAAGTTACATCCGGGGTGTTACAGTGGATCTTCTCCGAAGAGGTAACGGTTCCTCGCAATGGAGTGGATCCGGATGGATGGGAGAAGCTCTATCTCACTTATGAGCTAAGACAATGCTAACCCTAGGAAGAGGGAGGAGGAGGAGTATATATAGTCTAGGTGGGCAAAGGGGTACATGGGCCTCGACCCTTCACCGTGTGCAGATAGGGGGAGCCGGATATCCGGGCGTCAGGCCGTATGTCCGGGCCTTCATGAGGAGCCGGATGTCCGGGCTTGCGGGCCGGATGTCTGGGCTGGCGGGGCTGGTCTCGGTGCTCTCTGGATAGCCTGCGCCAGATTTTTGGGAAGGTGCCGGATGTCCGGGGGTCGGCCAGATGTCTAGCCGTTGTAGAGTCGCCTAGCGTCAGTCTCTCTCTGGTCTTCTTCTAGTTGGTGGCGCTGGATGTCCGGGCTCCTGTCGGATGTCCGGCCGCTGTAGCTCCGCGGCTACTCCACTTGAGTTACTTCTTGATCCGCTTCCGTGTGGACTTGTTCTATGCTTTGAGCATCTCCATGGTTGTCTCCTCGGTTCCTAAGGACATGTAGTGTCTTTGCATGAGGTAGCAACCATGTCTCGCACGAATGGAAAGGGGAATATTTAGGAGCGGGTTCACCTTGTGTCCAATGGTGTATGATTAAGGTCTCATCGTATGTCCACTTGGGGCTTGGGGAGTAGTCATAGTGTTCATGGGGATGATTGTCGGATGCTCCGCATCACATGGGGTCCTATTCAACCAACCCCCATCTGAAACTATTCATCCAACCCCCAGCAACGGTCATTGTTCATCAAGCAGCATGTTCGATAGGCTTTAGTTAGAAGCACTAGCAAAGGAATCGCTCGAGTTCAGTTCACAGCCAAGGGATCAATCGCTCAGGTTCAGTAACGTAACTAGTGCAATCGCTTGGGTTCAGTAAGCGAATGCCTCACTCGGGTTCAGTTAGAGCCTAATGCCTTGCACACATGCGCGTACATGTGCGAGAGAAACGCGCAAACCTCCATGCATCGCTCAGCCCCGACTACCCACCGTAATCGGGAACTCCCGGAAATTTTCCTCGCCCTTGCTTCTACCACGATTTTTTCCGTCATGGACGGCCCAAAGAATGTCATGCAGGTGTGTCCCCGGCCTTCCTAGGACGAAAAGCTCAGTTTCTTTCATGATTTCTTGTCATAGAAGTAGGAGCCCACCACATCTATTATTATACATGGTTTTTTCACAATTATTGTCACAGAAGTGTCATAAGCATGACAGAAAAAATTCTTCGGGCCAAAATGTCATGGATGTGTCTTTTTTTAGTAGTGTTGAGTTCTCTATGACCATATAAGTCTCCAAGTGGTCCATATCTGCGGAAGAAGCTATGAATAGATCATTAACCCTGCAGGGGTGTATTTATTCACACACGCTCTCACCACTTACCACCATAGACATGTCATGTATCTTGGCAACCTTCAAGCGAAAGCCTCACGAGGGTGTCAGCCACAACCTGACTAACTACGCAAGACTCTAGTGCAGGTCTATCGCCTATCTGAGGCTGAACCCGCAAGGGAAGTCTGGCCAAAGTTTCCATTACAGCCCCAAATGATGTGTGCAGGGTTCCCAAGCCCACCTCGCTGGATGGAACTATGCTTGGTACAACGTGCCATGGTGCCTAGTCTGGCCCAAACCCACCTAGCTGGGTGCCACTTGGTAGACAAATAGCAAGGCCTACAAACTCTAGAAACTAGTTCCAACTCCTGGATGGAGATCAAGGTGGTTAATGAGCCGAGAGGGGTCATATTTCAGGGCCCAATGTGTGGTAGTAGCAGCTAGTCTTGGATAACATACAGACTCAGTTATTAATGACGATCTCAATGAGACAACCCACCATATACTCCTACATGTCCTTTCATCGCTCCCTTTACCAAATTGTGTTCACACACTTGGCTCGCAACATCAGAACATGGTCACATCATTCCAATTCATTTCCCGACGAGTCAGGCCTGACACGACTCTAAGAAATAGCAAGCATGGCATGGAAGAAGTCGCATAATGGCTCAAGCAACTTCTAATCATGCTAGGAAGGTTTAGCTATTTATTGTGACAATAACAGTTCATGCAGAGGAACAGGTTCAACTACCTCAACAAGTAATAGTTGAATCGTTGTTATCCTAATGCAATAAAAGAGAGCAGGAGCAAGGTAGTGGGATTGTATCGAGATGAACAAGGGGTTTGCTTTCCTAGAAGATCAATCATAGAGCATTTCTTCTCGGATAGGTAGTCGGTGCCACTCGTAGGAGCAGAACCTATTGAGAAGGACAGTATCGAAGAGACAATTAATACATATCAAATGCAAATAGTACGATGCATGATCATGGCATGGAGATATGATGTGGTTTTGTCTAATTAATCCAATATTTAATTTGGATGAAGTCCATTTGAACCAAAGGTTCAAATGCAACTCAAACATAAGCATTTTTAAATGCCACTTATGTCTTTTCACTTACACAGTAGGTATCAACTTCTTTTTCATGCATGAAAATCTTATAAATCGATAGATAGAATTTTTCTGATAATTTTGCATATATAAATTATTTCATTCTGAGCTACGGTTAATTTTCCATGAATTTTTGAAGTTTCAAACATTTTTTGGAATTTCCAGATTAATTTCTAAGATGAAAATCCCAGACAATGTAATTATGATGTCATCACGGTCAACACTGATGTCATCAGTCAACCATGGTCAGCCCAAGTCAAACCTGACCAGTGGGCCCAACTGGTCGGTGACTCAGCTAGTTAACTAGGGTGGTTAGTGTTATTTTTGCACTAATCCAAAACTAAACAAAGCTCGGCCCACATGTCATAGACTCTGGGGGGGTCCAATAGTAGTCAAATCTGGTCAAAATGACCGACAGTTAATAGTCGACGAGTCAAACATGGCGGAGCAGCTCGGGTTTCACCCTCCGGCGACAAAATCCGCGGCGGAAGCCACCTACATGACACTAGCGCTCATGCACTTCCAATAGTGCAAGCAGCACCAACTGGACCGGCTAAAACAATGGCAGCGATGACAAAGGCGACAGCCAGAGTTCGGGCTAGGTTGGGCTCGGTGATATGGAGGAGGAGTTGGTGGGAGTTGCGGCCTCCTGGGAGCATGTGAAGCATGTTGGCATTCTCCGATGCGGCTGTGGCCATAGCTACAACATGGCCGGCGGTGAGATCCTTGATGGTTAACCTAGTTGCAGCGCGTGAATGATGAAATGAAGAGGGGGGAACAGACGGTGAGCTAACCTCAGACTCATAGAGGTGGTTGGCAAGCTCGAGGGAGGCCGAATGGTGTCAAATCGACGGTGGCTGTCGTCGGATCCCGCGAAAGACGATTAAGGCGAGGATATCTGTACGGGGCTCCGGCGTCGTGTGGCTCGGCGTGGAGGAAGAAGAGGTTGTTACAGATCTTTTGGACATGTACAGGGGGTGAGGGAATGGTAGTGGTCATGGTGGTTCACATCAGCGCGGCCTCGGGTGCTTCGGCCATGGTGGAAATAGGCGAGGGAGAGGGCGAGGGGAGAGTCAGGAGGATGTCTAGTTCGGGATGGAAGCATCGATGTCTCCTAGCGCATCGCGCTGGCAAGGGAGGGTAGGCAGGAAACTCACGTGGTGAGCGGATCACGCACATGCGTCGGGCATGCGCCTCTCCTAACGGCGCCAGGTGGAAGACAGTGCGGTGGCTGGTGGGCTAGGCCATAACAGTAGCAGGCCAAGTAAAGTCGACGCAGCTAGATCTCTCGGCTTTATCCTATTTTGTTTTTTTGCTTTTTCCTTTTTGTAATTTGTTTTGATTTAGTTTTAGTACTAAAACAATTTATTAAATTCTAAACCTTTTTATGGGCACTCACTGAATTATTTCAGAGGCCCTCACCAAGTTTCAAAATATTTGGAGTAGTACAAATATTTATAGCATTTAATAGCTCCAATTTGAATACCATATGCATTAATTAAAACCCCATTGTGTCTTGGAAAAACGTGCACTATTTATGGTTAGGGTTTTCACCATTTTACCTAAATCGTAAACATTTTTTGAGGGCATTTTAGGTTCATTGAGAACTATTTTATTTGAAGCTAGTTTATTTAATGAGGTGCTAGGGTTTGATCATTTCACCAACTCAAATTCAACTGGATTTAGACATGATGCCAGCAAGAATAACTAGCCTAAGTGCATACCAGGCTAGAGATATGACAGAGAGAGACCTACTTTCTTGAAGAACTAGGGTATTTGGTTATGATTGTGAAATTTAGTTATGCTTGTTGCCCAAATGAAGTATTAGGGTCAGAAGATATATTGCAATGTCCTTCGTCAAAATTGAATCACTGAAATGCAATGAGAATATGATAGAGGCGAAGGTGTCCCGATGTTTCGATGAGATGGTGGCTATCGTTTTTCTGTGGGAGTCGACCTTGACGATCCTACTACGAACGTGCGAGACGTCGCGCCTTAGCAATCGCTAAACCAACATCCGAGGGTTTATTGACCACGTCGGAGCACGATCAACCTGACCACGAGGGTATGTTTCCTGTGAGAAAACAAAGAACAAGCAAGAAACTGAGAATGCAATTTGGATATTGCGAATATAAGATGAAAGCTTTATTGATCAAGGTGGGGTTCTGTGACGTCTTGGTCTGGTCGTTGAACACAAACGAAGTACGCGAAATTGCAGCTATGGAGAACTTTTAATCTAAACAAAACCCAAAGTCTAAACGGCGCCCTAAGGGCTGTATATCTGGAGGAAGAGGGGGGAATTTCATGGCCCTTGGAGGAGGGGTCCGAAACCAACCCTAACTCTTGTTACCCCACACAAACGGACTCTAAAAATAACCTATACTTAAGTATTTGGAAAATACATGGGCCTGGCCCAATAATAAGGTGACGCGGCACCTACGACAGCCTCTAGACGAAAATTATGAAGTGGCATCTTGTATATTTCATCCAAGGCTTCATGAACTCATTATGGTGGCTTCAAAGTCCTGAAATCATCACTTGAAACTTCGTTCTTGTTTCCCTTGCGCATGCCATCAACTCCATGCTTGTTCTTGCTCCAATGTTCATCCTTCTCCAAGCTAGTCCCTTCATTTGTAAGCAAAACAAATGTATCCAATTTAGGCAGTAGCATATTCTCATGAACATTAGAATCATTACAAAGAAACGAAAGTACCCGATAATTTAATTGACATGCACGAGCTCTAGTAATTGGTCCAGTATGTATAGCACCAGGGGCTGTGGGTGTAACAATGGTATTGATGTCCTCATCGGCATACCAAGTATAAAATTTTCTATATAAATGCTCGTGTGGTGCAGGGTAGATCACCAACGAGTTGGTCGATGATGCCCGGAAGATCACCAACGACACCAGCATCCTCGACAGCCATCATCTTAGTGAGTAAACATGGTCTAACACTACAAAAAAAAGACACATCCGTGACATTTAGGGCCGAACAGAAAAAAATTCATACTTATGACGCTTCTATGACAATAATTGTGACAAAACAAGGTATCATCATAGATGTGGTGGGGTCCTACTTTTGTGACAAAAAATCATGATAGAAAATGGGGTTTTCATCCTAGGCGGGCCGGAGACACAGCTTCATGATATTCTTTGGGACGTCCATGACGGAAAAAACCGTGGTAGAAGTGAGGGCGAGGAAAATATCGGGGTGTTCCCGGTTACGGTGGGTGGTCGGGGCCGAGCGATGCGCGTTTCTCTCGTGCACACACATGCGTGGGTGTGAGGCGTTGGGCTCTAACTGAACCCGACCAATTGCACTGCAGGCTATGCGTTACTGAACCCGAGCGATCGATCGATGGATGTTAATTGAACCCGATCGAGCGATTCCTTCGCTATTGCTGCTAACTGAAGCCGATCGATGTTGCCTCTGGATGAATAGTGAGCGTTGCTGCGGGGTTTGGATGAACAGTTCCCGGTGGGGGTGGATGAACAGGACCCCGTGGTGTTGCCTCTGGATGAACAGGACCCTGATCAATCGAGCCGGTTGGGGCTGGATAAATAGGACCCCGTGGAGGGCAGGATGAACAGGACCAACCCGTGGAGGGCTGGATGAACAGTAGACGGTGGAGGGATGGATGAACAGTAGCCCATGGAGGGGTGGTTGCACAGGAGCCCGTGGAGAGGGCTGGTTGAACAGTAGCCTGTGGAGTAGCACGCGGTGGAGGCTGGATGAATAGGAGCCCGTGGATGAGCAGTCGCAGGTGGAGGCCGGAGGAGGTCGACGGTGGATGAATAGTAGCCCGTGGATGCTGGAGGAGGTCGACAGTGGAGATGAACAGTATCCCGTGGAGTCTCGTTTTTCGGTATGCCACACCCCTCCCAATGAACAAGACCCCCGTTTCAACCATAGCGCTCCAACACAAGTCTGTTTCCTCCGTTTTGCGGTACGCCACACCCCTCCCGATCAACAGGACCCTCGTTTCGACCGTAGGAGGTCCGCTTCCTCCGTTTTGTGGTACGCCAGACCCCTCCCGATGATCAGGATCCCGTTTCGACCGTGGCCGGTCAAACACAAGGCTGTTTCCTCCGTTCTGCGGTACGCCAGGCCTCGTTTCCATCGGCTGTTCCGTCCAAGCCCTTCCGATGAACACGACGACGCATTCCGTTCTGACCTAGCCGGTTGGCTCCCCATGAACACAACAACGACGCTGTTTCTCCGTTCCGACCCAGCCATGTACACGAGGCCTGGCCGTACATACGCATGAGTAGGCGTTCGAGACCCTGCCCGTATGTACGTACATGGCTGTATTTAGTTTTTTGCACCCTGGCCGCTATACGTACGTGTGTACATGCTACGTGCGCGCCTCTTCTACGACATGTGCGCGCCTCTACATCGACCAGTATGTACATACACGTTCGCGACCAGAATGACAACACTACGTACGCTTCGGCCAGGTGGGTCCCGACTGTCAGGCACTTCCTTGCGTGCGAAGATGTAGCTGGTGGGTCCCAACAGTCAGGCGGGCAAACGGTTTTTTTTGCCCGGACGCACTTCCTTGCATGCGAAGATGTAGCTAGTGGGTCCCAGTAGTCAGGGGGAAATGTTTTTTCATGAAATACGGTGGCCCGTCCGGTGGGTCCCCGTTGTCAGGTGGAGGAATAATTATTTTGCCCGTAATAAGGAGGCACTTCCTTGCTGTGGCCATGGACCCAGCTGTCAGCCTCTCCATGTACAGTCCAGGTCCGATGGAAGTCGTTCCTTGACCACATTGACCACGCCACGCCAAGAGCACCAGGGTGGTGGACGACTGCGAGGCCTAGGAAGGGGACGACGCGAAGCCGAGGAAGACGTGGCAATGGATGCCCACGCGTAGAGGAGTACGAGATACTAAAATGCACACGAACAGTACGTGTTACTTTAACCTTGCCACCATTGTTGAACCATTGGATGTAGTAGGGATGTGGATGTGGTCTTGTGGTGAGAGATAGCTTCTCCACCATCTCCATGTTAGCCAAGTTGTTGAAGCTCCTTCCATCTATGATGACGCGAATAGTACGTTCCTTGACAACTCCCTTTGTATGGAACAAAGTATGCTTTTGATTTTTCTCAGCTTGTGTGACCTGCACACTCAAAACACGTTGAGCAACTAAACATTCATACCTGTCAGCGTCTTCAGGAGCCATGTATTGCGTCTCATGATCAGAATCATCTCCACCGTGCTCTTCACGTGTAATAAGAGACAAAGTCTCCTCATCATAGTCACTAGCAGACTCATACCCACCATCCTTAGTAGCAATCATCACACGCTCAGATTTGCATTCTCTTGCATAATGACCTCTTCCCTTACAACACGACAAATAATATCACTTGTGTGCCCTGTTGATGCCATGGAAGAAGAAGAGCTCTATGTAGGCCCAACAGGTGTGCTCTTGGCAGATAGTGGTGGTAGTGCCTGCTTTCTTGTATCACAGGTGGAGGTGGCACCTGATGGTGGTGCTGGTGCAGTGGAAGTAGAGGATGCACGTGGTGTCTATATTGAAGGTCGACCTGCAGAATAGTTAGTTCATGCCAATGCCTGTTGATCCTGCACTTCACATTCAGCTTTAGAAGCAAGATGGAATAAACGAGTGATATTATTATACTCCTTACTCTCTATTTAATCCACCCATAAAACATGCAAGCATAGCTTCATTATCCTCAACAATACCATATCTAATCATGCCAGTTTGTAATTCCTGATAATATTCCTGTACATAATTTTTTCCTTGTCTTAAACGCTACAATTTTTGAAGTAATTCACGTTGATAATACGGTGGAACCCAACGAGGACGCATAGCAGTTTTCAAAGCAGCCCAAGTAGTTGGAATATTATTCGGATACAATCTACGATGTTCAGACCACCACACACAAGCAAAACTAGTGAAAGCACAAAGTGCAGCAGCAACACATCTCTCCTCGGGATATTCTAAACATGTTAAACGTTGTTCGGTTTCTAACTCCCAAGTAAGATATATATCAGGAACGTATCTACCCTCAAATGGCGGCATATTTAATTTCAGCATAGGGAGATGGTCATGATCTCGTACCTGAGGGGGAGCCCTACCATTGCCATTATTTGCATGTGGACGACCCGGTGGTTGTGGTGCTGGTGGTTGCACGTAATTTTGATTTTGATCAAGCTCATTCTCGTAATCTCCCGCATAATCATCCTCCTCCGCATCATCAGCAGGAGCCACAGAAGTATCAACAACAGCACCTACAGTTTGGCAAGGCTCAAGAGGGACACGGCTCGCTCGACGGAGGGCTGTTTCGCAATGTGGAGGTAGTCGTCGTCGTTGTTGTTGTTGTTGCAGAGGTGCGGCAGGTGCAGCCGGTGGTGGTGGTGGAAGACGTGCAAGCAGTTCATTAAATTTGTAATCGAGCTTTCTTTCGAACGTCTTCTCAAAGCCAGGTATCTTATCCACGACCACTTCAAAATTGTTCAGCACATCTTGCACCATTTCAGTCATCATTTGCTAAAATTTATCATGCAACTCGTTATTCGTCAAGTTCTCCCAGTCAGTCTCGTCGACTTGTGATACTACCATGGTTAGCAGCAATAGAAACACACAAGAATATGATCCTACAGACTATTAGAAAATGGTGGTGGTGGGGCATCACAAATCCGTCAAGCAAATCTCAAACTCTTACCAGTTCTTACAATTAGGGTTAGTAGCAGGCGGTGATCGGCACCCGTCGTAGTCAAAACTCTCAAAACTTGGATAGAGCAATTACCAGGGAGAGTCAAACGCATGACGTAGATGTATGTGGAGCTGGGAAGGCTTATAATATGGTAGCAAAATGGGTCAGCAATAATCAATTCAGAGATGCAAAGTTGAATAAATGCTCAACGATGGTACTGTGCTGGTCCTAGGCTAGACCGTACTAGAGACGCGAGCCTAGAACATGAACAAAAATCACGGCGCGACACGTAAACAATGGAGGAGCACTCTCTGAATTGTTTTTCCTTTTTTCACTTTTTTGCACTTTTTTCCTCTCTTTTTGCTCCGCAACAAAAAAATTTCGAAAAATTCTACAAATGGTCTAAAAACTGCCTAGCTAGTATTTTCAAACTTAGTTTTTTTAGTTTGGAACTATTTTTCTACTGTGGGTAGCACAAAAGTTGGGGAGTCCGACTTGGTCACGACTCAAAGTATCGCGTGATCTGGAACTCGAAAACAAAGCAACAAATACTAGACTCGGACTAGTGGTGGAGATGAATCTGGTGGAACTCGGACTGGTGGTTGTATATGGCGATGGAATATCCAGACTCGAATTGGTGGTGGTATATGGCGATGGTGTATGTGGATTCGGATTGGTGGTTGTATATGGTGATGGTATATGAGGACTCGGATTGGTGGTTGTATATGGCAGCGGCGATGTATATGGTGGGGTGGTGGTATATGGTAATGATGATGACGATGGTGCGGCGGCGGTGTGACAACCTATGAACAGAACTCGAAACTCTAAGGTACTAGATGCTAAGACCGGTAACTCGACACGACGATGCAACCGCAAATTCAACAAAGCAAAACTCTAAAAAGACTATGCAAAGGCACAGATTGGTTCGGATATGATGACCTAACCCTATTTTTTTGGCTTTTTCATGGACTATAGGTATGAAGAACAGACTCGATCTAAACTACGAAAAACTGTAAAATCTCACCGAGCAACTTGGAAATCTGATACCACTTGATAGAGGCGAAGGTGTCCCGGTGTTTGGATGAGATGGGGGCAATCATTTTTCTGTGGGGGTCGACCTTGTCGATCCTACTACGAACGTGCGAGATGTCGCACCTTAGGAATCGGTAAACCAACTTCCGAGGGGTTATTGACCATGTCGGAGCACGATCAACCTGACCACGAGGGTCTGTTTCGTGCGAGCAAACGATGAACAAGCAAGAAACTGAGATTGCAATTTGGATATTGCGAATATAAGATGAAAGCTTTATTGATCAAGGTGGGTTTTGTGACGTCTTGGTCCGGTCGTTGAACACAAACGAAGTACGCGAAGTTGCAGCTATGGCGAACTTTTAATCTAAACAAAACCCAAAGTCTAAACGGCGCCCTAAGGGATGTATATATGGAGGAAGAGGGGGGAATTTCGTGGCCCTTGGAGGAGGGGTCCGAAACCAACCCTAACTCTTGTTTCCCCACACATACGGACTCTGAAAACAGCCTATACTTAAGTATTTCGAAAAGACATGGGCCTGGCCCAAAAATAAGGTGACGCAACACCTACGATAGCCTCTGGACAAAAATTGTGAAGTGGCATCTTGTATATTTCGTCCAAGGTTTCATGCACTCATTATGGTGGCTACAAAGTCCTGAAATCATCACTTGAAACTTCGTTCTTGTTTCCCTTGCGCATGCCATCCACTCCATGCTTGTTCTTGCTCCAATGTTCATCCTTCTCCAAGCTAGGCCCTTCATTTGTAAGAAAAACAGATGTATCCAATTTAGGCAGCATCATATTCTCATGAACATTAGAATCATTACTAAGAAACGAAAGTACCTAATAACTTACTTGGCGTGCGGGAGCTCTAGTAATTGGTCCAGTATGTATAGCAGCAGGGGTTGTGGGTGTAACAATGGTATTTATGTCCTCATCAGCATACCAAGTATGAAATTTTCTATATAAATGCTCATGTGGTGCAGGGTAGATCACCGACGAGTTGGTCGACGATGCTCGGAAGATCACCAACGACACCAGCATCCTCAACAGCCATCGTCTTAGTGAGTTGACATGGTCTAACACTACAAAAAAAGACACATCCATGACATTTTGGGCTGAACAAAAAAAAATTGTCATACTTATGACACTTCTATGACAATAACTGTGACAAAACACGGTATCATCATAGATGTGGTGGGGTCCTACTTCTATGACAAAAAATCATGATAGAAATGGGCTTTTCCTCCTGGGCGGGCCGGAGAGGCAGCTGCATGATATTCTTTGGGCCGTCCATGATGGAAAAAACTATGGTAGAAGGGAGGGTGAGGAAAATATCGAGGTGTTCCCGGTTACGGTGGGTGGTCGGGGCCGAGTGATGCGCGTTTCTCTCGTACACACACGCACGTGGGTGCGAGGCATTGGGCTCTAACTGAACCCGAGCGAGGCGTTGGGCTCTAACTGAACCCGAGCGATCGATCGATGGCTCTTAACTGAACCCGATCGAGCGATTCCTTCGCTAGTGCTGCAAACTGAAGCCGATCAATGCTGCCTCTGGATGAACAGTGAGCATTGCCTGGGGGGTTTGGATGAACAGTTCCCGATGGGGGTGGATGAACAGGACCCCGTGGTGTTGCCTCTGGATGAACAGGACCCCGATCGATTGAGCCGGTTGGGGTTGGATGAACAGGACCCCATGGAGGGCAGGATGAACAGGACCACCCCGTGGAGGGATGGATGAACAATAGACGGTGGAGGGTTGAATGAACAGTATCCCATGGAGGGTGGTTGAACAAGAGCCTGTGGAGAGGGCTGGTTGAACAGTAGCCAGTGGAGTAGCGCACGGTGGAGGCTGGATGAACAGGAGCCCGTGGATGAACAGTCGCAGGTGGAGGCTGGAGGAGGTCGACGGTGGGTGAACAGTAGCCCGTTGAGGCTAGAGGGGGTCGACGGTGGAGATGAACAGTATCCCGTGGAGTCCCGTTTTGTGGTACACTACACCCCTCCCGATGAACAGGACCCCCGTTTCGACCGTAGCACTCCAACACAAGTCTGTTTCCTCCGTTTTGCGGTACGCCACACTCCTCCCGGTCAACAGGACCCCTGTTTCAACCGTAGGACGTTCGTTTCCTTCGTTTTGCGGTACGACAGACCCCTCCCGATGAACAGGATCCCGTTTCAACCATGGCAGGTCGAACACAAGGTCGTTTCCTCCGTTCTGCGGTACGTCAGGCCTCGTTTCCATCGGCTGTTCTGTCCAAGCCCTCCCGATGAACACGATGACGCATTTCGTTCCGACCCAGCCGGTTGGCTCCCCATGAACACGACGACGACAATGTTGTTTCTCCGTTCCGACCCAGCCATGTACACGAGCCCTGGCTATACGTACGCGCGAGTAGGCGTTCGAGGCCCCGCCCGTATGTACGTACGTGGTCGTATTTACTTTCTTGCACCCTGGCCGCTGTACGTACGTGTACATGCTATGTGCGCGCCTCTTCTACGACATGTGCGCGCCTCTACATCGACCAGTATGTACATACACGTTCGCGACCAGAATGACAACACTACGTACGCTTCAACCAGGTGGGTCCCAACTGTCAGGCACTTCCTTGTGTGCGAAGATGTAGCTGGTGGGTCCCAGCAGTCACGGGGGCAAATCTTTTTTTTTTGCCCGGACGCACTTCCTTGCATGCGAAGATGTAGCTGGTGGTTCCCAGCAACCAGGGGGAAACTTTTTTTCACAAAATACGGTGGCCCGTCCGTTGGGTCCCTGCTGTCAGGTGGAGGAATAATTATTTTGTGCGTAATAAGGAGGCACTTCCTTGCTGCGGCCGTGGACCCTACTGTCAGCCTCTCCACATACAGTCCAGGTCCGATGGAAGCCATTCCTTGACCACATTGACCACGCCGCACCGAGAGCACCAGGGCGGTGGACGACGGCGAGGCCTAGGAAGTGGACGACGCGGAGCCGGGGAAGACGTGGCAGTGGATGCCCACACGTAGAGGAGTACGAGGGTTCACTGGTTCGCTGCGTTTTGAGGCTGCCGTCACCGCGGAATAACAGGGGGTGCGGGTGAGTAGAGGGATGGCCTGGCCAGCGGTGGGAATAGTAGGGGGCGGTGAGGCCTCCGCGGCAGCACAGCCGTCCACGGGAGGCCGGAGCATGCGGCACGACCGGCGATGCTTTGGGCGGCTGGAGCAGGAAGACCAGAGGTTGAAGAAGCACTACGGTCGTTGGATGGACATCGTACGGTCAGTGGAGCTAGAATCGTTCATATTGACTAAGTGGACAAAGAACTCCGTCCCCGTCAACTTAGTAGGCCCACAAGTCAGCCTCCCATCAAGGTGGGTCCCAACCAGTAGGGGGAGTATTCATTTTTTTGTGCGTAATAAGGAGGCACTTCCAGTGGGTCTGAGCTGACAGCGGGGGGAACATTTTTTCCACGAAATACGATGGTCCGTCTGGTGGGTCCCAGCAGTCAGGGGGGAAACGTTTTTTCGCCAAATACGGTGGCCCGTCCGGTGGGTCCCTGCTGTGAGGTGGAGGAATAATTATTTTCTGCATAATAAGGAGGCACTTCCTTGTGGCTGCCGTGGACCCAGCTGTCAGCCTCTCCACGCTAGTAATCTTCCGATGGAAGTCGTTCCTTGACCATGTTGACCACGCCGCATCGAGAGCACCAGGAGTTGGACGACGGCGAGGCCTAGGAAGGGGACGATGCGGAGCCGGGGAAGACGCAGCAGTGGATGCCCACGCGGAGAGGAGTACGAGGGTTCACTGGTTCGACTGCGGTGTGAGGTTGTCGTCGCCGCAGAATAACAGGGGGTGTGGGTGAGTAGAGGGATGCCCTGGCCAGCGGTGGGAGTAGTAGGGGGCAGTGAGGCCTGCACGGGAGGCGGGAGTAGGCGGTCCCGCTGGCGCTGGATTTGGCGGCTAGAGCAAGAAGATCGGAGATTAAAGAAACACGACGGCCGTTGGATTGACATCCAACGGTTACGTCTGCTAGAATCGTTTGTTGATGTATATAACAACTAAAAAACATTTCATACGCGTCAACTTAATAGGCGCATAAGTAAGACCATTCCCTCTTTTTTTAATAATTTATATATAGCTCATTGCGACTTCTTGTGCAATTTATTACAGTCCGTTTTTTTGGTTGGCCGGGGCCAATATCGCATATTTCTGTGGGTTCCAAACTATTTTTAATACCGAAATGTCGAGCCAGATTTAAAGTACTTTGAAGATATATTTAAATTAGGTTAATGCCCAGTGAAATAGGAATCTGAACATGTGAAAAAATTCAGAAATTATAAAGTAATTGCCAATTTGTCATCTGTTTTTATATTTACAACCAATTTCATATTACTTTCAAGATTTGCAGGCGTCTTGAAAGAGTTGCAGCCCATCAGGGCGTAGAAAAATAAATAGGCCTGGATTGGGTATTCTTCAGAAGAAGAAAAAACTGGGCTCATTTTCACAAAGAAAAAATAGCTGGGTTGGTCACATGGTGAACATAAAATATAAGCCTGGGCTAGACGGGCCACAGCCCAGTTCAAACCCAGCTCCATCTCAACAATAACAAAAAAAATACTGCTCGAGCAGCTACGTCCCAGGTGTCAGCCGATCTTGTGTTGTTCTCTAGTCTATTGACTATATACGCTCACAATGTCGTGGGTGCCATATGTCAGAAAAACACTAGGAGGAAGCATTTTATTTTTCCTTACAGTGACATGGTGGGCCCATACGGTCATCCTCTCCACGTACTTCTGCTGATTCCTGTTGTTCGTTGACCATGTTGACAACGCGAGAGGGCGGCGCCGCGATGAGCGCGCCAAAGCACGCGGAGGATGACGGCGAGGCCTTGGACGTCGGCGTTAATGATTTAGGAGGCGGTGGGGCGGCGATGCGTGCGCTGAGGCGCAGCCAGCCATGGGAGGCCGAAGCAGGCAGCCCCGCCGATGCTGGTTTGGTTTTGGCGGCTTGTGACGCCCCAAGACCGGAGCTTTAGATGCCTTCCATGGTTTTCGGGTTTCGTCGTGTGATTTGTTTGGTTCATTGCATTCATCATTGCATCATGTGCATTGCATCATGTCATCATGCCATCATGTCATTTATTTTTCTTAACTCAACTAAATAAATGGCATGGATCTTTGATCCATTTAAATCGAGGGAATTCACATCGTGATTCTCTTTACAACTTATCCTCTCGATATTTAGAGAGCTATAGTAAATATTCCAATTATGTGGAGTTACCTTGACACACTTGCAAAATATTTCCCCACGCCTTCGTCACATGCATCATCTCCTTCTCCTTTCCTTCTATTTCTTGTCTTTTGCTAGTCCCATTTTCCCCCTTCTCTATTAATGTCCATTCTTTTCCTATAAATTCTAGACCATGCCAGGACCATCTCCTCCAATTTTCAGATCCTTTGGACTTGTTTTGGTTGGATTCAAAAATGGCTCAAGTTTGAATCAAATTCAAACTTGAATTATTTTTCTATCTCTAAAATATTGCCAAACCATTTTATTATATTTGAGCAAAGTTCCGGCGCTCCAGGAATATTTTATTTTATGAAATATTGCACTGCTGGCCTCTTAGAACTCCCACCAGTCCAACCCAACTGGGCCTCCCGCACCGGCCAACTGAACTCCCACCTAAACCTAGCCCATCTCCCTCGAACCGTCCTCCTCCTTCGTGCTTCATAGCGCCGCCAGGAGAGCGTTGCACGTGCACGCAGCCGAGCCTGATCCACTCGATCTCTCTCTCTCTCTCTCCCGATCCCTTTCCTAATCCCGTCAATCCCTCCATCACAGACACCGCCGCCCTAGAGCTCCACTGCCGCCAAGCGCCGCTTCCAGCACCCTCCTCCCCTCGCGTTCCTGCCTTGCCCCGCCGTGAACGTTGCAAGACCTCGCTGCTGCCTCCCCGTCTCCGGCCATGGCGCCCACGCCGGCGACCCGACCTGCCTTGTCGCGCTCTACTCCTTCCCCCGCGTCCCCGTCTCGCTGGAGCGCACCACCACCATCGTCCCCTCCTTGCTCGGGAGAGCAAAGGCTCTATCCCGAGCAGCACGAGCGCTTTGCTTCTCCACCGAAGCTTTTCTCCTGTGCACCGTCGCGTCCAAGTCTAGCAAGCCGCCGCCGCACCTTCTAGCCTCCTCCCGCGCCCTGCATCGAGCCGCCCAGACCGCGGATCGCCAAATGCCATCCCTGCTGCTGGGGAACCTCGGTTCCACCCGTTCCCCGTCTTCGGTGCCGCGCGAGGCCTCCCCCACGCCTCGCTAGCTGCTGTTGCGCCGTGATGTTCCTGTTCGTCCCTCTGCATCCACTTCCAGCAACTCTCCCTGCAACCTCATCTTCGTCACCGCCTCGTGTTGTCCCTACCGACTCCGACCAGGGAGCCCCGCCGCTCGCCGAACGTGACATCCGCCTCCTGTTCGTGCTGCATCGCCTCGTTCGCGGGCACTTCTTTGCCACAAGTGCTCCTGACTGAGACCCTCAAGTCATGTACCCGAAGCCCAAGTCCGAAGACTACCATGGACGTGTGCCTGGTGTCACTTGGATTCGTCAAGACCGCCAAGACCCATACCTAGATCGTCAAGTACCGCCTCTGGGATTCACCAAGTACCACGACGTCGGTGCCCCACCAAGTTTGATGTCGAAAATGCACAGCTACCGTCGTCGAAGACCCGGGAAGCAGAATGCCAAGTACCCCTTCAAGACGACGAGACCGGCAAGTTTGAATGACGCCAAGTACCTCTCCGAAAAACAAAACATGTACCACTACGTCCGGAGGCATCGGATCTGTCAAGTCCAACAAAGAATGTGTACAACTATCGGCGACCCCGAACGACTATGAAACGTGAACCTCTACTTCCCCTCCAAAACGTGTCCCACTACCGTCACCAAGATCGCGAGAACCTCTACCGTCGACCCTAGAGCATGCGAGAACGACTACTTCCACTATTGCCATCGCGAGAACGCCTACTTCCCTCTACGAACGAGAACCGTCGCCTTTGCACGCTCCGAAGGTATAACCATCGGAACGACCGCCCATGGATCGAATGCATGTTTGTTTTATGAGATGAACCGCATGTTTTCACCGTATGCGATTGATGTTGCACGTTCCTCCCCGTTTGCCATGCCGTTGAGCCGTGGGAACCCGGTAACCGGGATCACCCCACCATCTCTAGCATGTTCAGCACATCCGCACACTTGCTTCTTTTGCACCGGTATCTCCGTGAGCTACCGGAACCGATATGTTGCCGTGGCATCATTTTCGGATTTGTTGCCGTGGCACCCCTTTCGTTTCCGCCACGATGACAAATGCCTCATATCTTATCATGTCAACATTTTCATAAAAATTGCATCCAACTTGAACATGTCATCCGCATCATGATAACAACATTTAAAATGTTTAAAATTGTTGTTGCATTAAATTGCTAATGCATATGGGGATATACCGGATTTGTTGTTTGTTATATCCGGCCCCATTTAAATTGTTTAGATGGTATAGTTTTGTTATGCTTCACCTCTTGCCATGTTAACCAACATTTAATATTGTTGAGTTCCTAACCGAGCGTGAACTAAATAATTGATGTGGTGTTCCGTCAATATGCAACGGAGTTGCATATTGGGCTCCACTTAATTTGTAGGATTGCTTGTGCACTTTGCCATGCCATGCTTCATTAAAACAGACATGCATCATACTTGATTGTGCGTCATGCCATGTTTATGTGGTGGTTGTTTACTATGTTGTTTGCTTTTTTCCGGTGTTGCTTCTTCGGGTTAGTTATGATAACGTCGTGTTTGTGAGGATCCGTTCGACTTCGTCCGTTTGTCTTCTTCATGGACTCGTTCTTCTTCCTTGCGGGATCTCAGGCAAGATGACCATACCCTTGAAATCACTTCTATCTTTGCTTGCTAGTTGCTTGCTCTATTGCTATGTTGTAATACCTACCACTTGCTATATCATGCCTCCCATATTGCCATGTCAAGCCCCTAACCCACCTTTCCTAGCAAACCGTTGTTTGGCTATGTTGCCGCTTTGCTCAGCCCCTCTTATAGCGTTGCTAGTTGCAGGTGAAGATTGGAGTTTGTTCCTTGTTGGAACATGTTTGTTGTTTGGATATCACAATACCTCTTATTTAATTAATGCATCTATATACTTGGTAAAGGGTGGAAGGCTCGGCCTTATGCCTGGTGTTTTGTTCCACTCTTGCCGCCCTAGTTTCCGTCATACCGGTGTTATGTTCCTTGATTTTGCGTTCCTTACGTGGTTGGGTTATAATTGGAACCCCTTGATAGTTCGCCTTGAATAAAACTCCCCCAGCAAGCCCAACCTTGGTTTTACATTTTCACTAACAACCTATCACCTTACCTTGGGTTCTGCAGACTCAAGGGTCATCTTTATTTTAACCCCCCCCCCCAGGCCAGTGCTTGTCTAAGTGTTGGTCCGAACCTGTCAGCCGCCGATGGCCACCAGGGGCAACTCTGGGCTGGCCTACCGGAAGTTTGGACAATCCGGTGTTGCCCTGAGAACGAGATATGTGCAGCTCCTATTAGGATGTCGGCGCATCGGGCGGCTTTGTTGGTCTTGTTTTACCGTTGTCGAAATGTCTTGTAACTGGGATTTCGAGTCTGATCGGGTTGTCCTGGGACACCCCTGCAGGGTTTTGAACTTTTGAAAGTCGTGCCCACGGTTATGGGCAGATGGGAATTTGTTAATGTCCGGTTGTAGAAAACTTGACACTTAATTTAACTAAAATGAATCAACCGCGTGTGTAGCCGTGATGGTCTCTTTCCGGCGGAGTCCGGGAAGTGAACACGGTTCTTGTGTTATGTTTGAACGTAAGTAGTTTCAGGATCACTTCTTGATCACTTCTAGTTCACGACCGTGCTTTGCTTCTCTTCTCGCTCTCATTTGCGTAAGTTAGTCCCATATATGCTAGTGCTTGCTGCAGCTCCTCCTCACTACCTTTTCCTACCCATAAGCTTAAATAGTCTTGATCTCGTGGGTGTGAGATTGCTGAGTCCTCGTGACTCACAGATACTTCTAAATAGTTGCAGGTGCCGATGATACCAGTGCAGGTGACGCAACCGAGCTCAAGTGGGAGCTCGATGAAGATCGTGTTCGTTGTGTTGTTCCGTTTCAGTTGGTCAGTAGTGGAGCCCAGTTGGGGCGATCGGGGACCTATGCATTAGGGGTTGTCTTTCTTTATTTGGTTCCGTAGTTGGACCTTGATTGTATCTGGATGATGTAATGCTATTTTTATGTATTGTGTGAAGTGGCGATTGTAAGCCAACTCTTTATCCCTTCTTTATCCAGTACATGGGATGTGTAAAGATTACCCCTCTTGCGACATGCCTACTATGTGGTTATGCCTCTAAGTCATGCTCCAACATGTGGGAGATATAGCCTCATCGTGGGTGTTACAAGTTGGTATCAGAGCCTTCCCCAACTTTGGAGCCCCCTGCTTGTCGGCGTTCTGGGAACGGGGGTCCCCAGACTTGCCTGCCTGCGGCGTGGCTCAGGTGGGGGCCCAGCACGGCCCATCTTCATCAGCCCAAGCTCAAGAGCCTCGCGAGGGGCCAAGCCTCGCGGGGCGGACGACAGGAAGCTTCCTCGAGAGTGGCATCATCAGGTAGGCTCGCGAGGAGGCGAAGAGATCAATGCAAGGGTACCTCACGAGGATCCCATGACGCAAGCCATGACGATCAAGGCCAGGCGGACGGCGGCCTGCGCAGGGTCCTTGTTTCCCCTTTGGTGTAAAGGGGGCAAGCACATGCCAAGGTATCAGGCAAAGGTTACCATTCCAGTGCAACGAGACCAAGACCAGCCGGACGGCCGGATGGAGGTCACCGTGGAGCCCAAGACGGCGTCATCACCAGTGCTTTTGGCAGCCGAAGACCACCTTTGGTCAGGATAACTTGTACTAGATGCTCCCCTTCAAATTGGCCAATTGTTGGCGCCCTTCCCGCTCAATTATCCAGGGAGAGGCCCAGGGCCTCTATAAATAGAGCTAGCCACCATAGAGTAGAGGACGGCGAGAGATCTGGTAGAACCCTAGCAAAGAGAAGGGAAACCCCAATAGAGACTAAGTAGAACACACCGCATCAGCTCAAGAACACCCCTCGCGAGGCTGTTCTCCCCTTATACTGTCCATCATCAGCCCCAGAGGCAATCCATCACACCACACACTGGAGTAGGGTATTACACCACAACGGTGGCCCGAACTAGTATAAACCTCGTGTCTCTTGTGTTGTTCATCATTTTTCATCTTAGTTCGCATGAGAGGATCGGACGTAGATCGGTAGGGGAGAGATCTCCGCGCGCGCCCCAGTGTTCGAACCTCAACGGTCTGCCGGAACCCGAAATCTGACATTTGGCGCGCCAGGTAGGGGTGCGGCGGAATCTTTCTTCCGTTGTTCGCGTGTGATCTTCCATCGTGACCATGGCTGGCGCTCGTCGGGCTTGCGCCGAGCGCCGGGCTTCTCGCGCCGCTCGCATCGCCCAGACGGCGCCCGTCGGCGGCCCCCCTCGTCGTTCCCCATCGCCCGCCGCCAACGCCGCCACCGGCCCGGCGGGAAAAAGCAGCAGGCCTCATCCGAGCATCCTTTGGTGCGGCGGGATGGCCGCACCGCCACCCCATCGTTGACTCCAGCTAGCTCGTCGTCCCACGCCCGTCGCGCACTCATGGATGTGCACGCCTCACTGCTCTTGGCGCGGGAGCTCCTGCACTATAGCCCCATCGACGACCTCTATGAGGACTGGCTCGCCCGCATCACCGAGATCGTCAGTGCCGCAGGGGGATCCCCCTTGCAGTCCCTCTTGCTGCCTCGCCCTCCGTCCCATGCAGGGGGGCGAGGATCAGGAGGCGCCTTTGCCGCCTCCTCCCCAAGAAGGTGCCTTGGCTCCAAGGCGCGCAGCCCCCGTGCGGGACCCTCCACGTCCGGTGCCTCCGCAGCAAGAAGGGAGCTGCCAAGAGATCCCACGTCCCCGGGAAGGTGCTCGCGCGCTCCCAGCTCCGGCGCGCCGAGATCGCGCCCCAGCACCTTCACGTCAAGACCCCGCGCTGCTCCCAGTGGTGGCGCATGGTGACCCGCAAGAACAAGTCCAGCACCAGCAAAGGGCACCAGTGGCCACGGTGGGCTGCCTCGCCTTCACCCCCGAGCTGCGCGACGTCACATGGCCAGGCAAGTTCAAGCCTGACCTCCCTCCCTGCTACGATGGCACAACGAACCCCGCGGAGTTCCTGCAGCTCTACGAGCTCGGCATCGTAGCCGCCAACGGAGACGAAAAGGTCATGACGAATTGGTTCCCCATGGCGCTCAAGAACGGCGCCCGCACTTGGCTCCTGAGCCTGGCTCCCGGCACGATCTCCTCCTGGAGCGAGATGCGCACCCGCTTCATCGCCAACTTTCAGGGCACTCGCGACCGGCCCCCGGCCGTGAGCGACCCGCGCCGCATCAAGCAACAGCCAGGAGAAACCCTGCAGAAGTACATCCAGGGCTTCAACTACGCTCGCCTCAAGATCCCCAAGGTGACTGAACAAGCTATCATCTCAGCCTTCTCCGACGGCGTGCGTGACGTCAAGATGAAGGAAGAGCTAGCAACCCATGAAGACCTGTGCACATCCCTGGAGCTGTTCTACTTGGCGACCAAGTGCACCAGGGCTGAGGAAGGGCGCCTCTCCCTCCTCGAGCTCCCAGCAGCTGACCCGGAAGAAAAGAAGCTCAAGGCCAAAGACGTGAAGCGCAAGGGGGCTGCTGTGCTAGCAGCGGAATCGGACACCAAGCGAGGCAGGGATCAGCCTGAGTCATCCAAGGGCGGACGGTACTGCGTGTACCACGACCTCCACACCCACAACACCAACGAATGTCAAGAGCTCAGGGTCGTGCGAGATGGGCGAATCAGCCGACGCCCAGAGCGCAACGACAGGGGCAATGGCCGAGGAGGAGGAAGTGGTGGCGGACGATGGGAAGACCGTGGCCTTCGCCAGGGATGGCGTGACCGCCCTCGCGAGGACCGCTGGTAGGACCAGCCTTGCGAGGGAGGCTGGAGGGACCAGCCTCGTGAGGGCCACCCGCACGGCAACACAGGCCACCCTCCTCTGCCGCCTCCACCAAGGAGGAACGAAGACCAACACCAAGACGATGGGGCTGGGGGCTTCCAAGAGCCACGTGCAATTGCTTGCATCTTGGGTGGCGCCCAGGCCCCAGCCTTACAGCGCATCTTCAAGCAGTTTGCTCGCGAGTTGAATGCAGTCCTTCCCAAGCTTGAGGTCACGCGCCCTCTCAGGTGGTCTTCGTGTGCGATCATGTTTAGTTCCGCAGACCAGCTCAAGTGTGCGGCAACGGCCGGAGTCCTCCCGATGCTTTGCTCCCCAGTCATCAGCAACGTGCAGGTCACCAGGACCCTCATCGATGGTGGGGCATGACTCAACGTCCTGTCCGTCGAGACGTTCGGCAATCTCCAAGTGCCGTATGACCAGCTTCAGCCGACCAAGCCTTTCTCAGGAGTCACCGATGGTTCCACTATTCCAATTGGGCAGGTTCACCTTCCGGTCATCTTTGGGCAACGCAGCAACTACCGCACCGAGCTCATCGACTTCGACGTCGCTCACATCCGCCTGCCGTACAACGCCATCCTTGGATACCCAGCCCTAGCCAAGTTTATGGCAGTGACTCACCATCGTTACAATGTCCTCAAGATGCCAGGAAGCAGTGGAGTCATCATCGTACCCTGTGAACAAAGGGACGCAGTGTGCTCGCTTGAGCGTGCGTTCCAAGCCACAGCAATCGAAGACCCAGATCACGGGAGCGGGAGGCCTCCCGAGGCGACCCTCAAGAAGAAGAAGCCCTCACCTGGCCCGAGCCACAAGGAGGCAGGCACCTCCGGAGGTATTGCGTCAGGATTCATGCCCGATCAGGGAGCACCTCCCTCTCATGCATAGGAAGGCGCGCCCAGCGCCCTCCTCAGGAAGGGCTTGGGGGCTCTCTCTTGGAGAGCCGCCGACCTTGCCAAGGTCGCGGGGGAGGCGCTCGGGCACCACTTGGAGGGGTGCTTGCAAGCACACTTCCCTCAGGAAGGTACAAGTCAAAGGAGACCAAGCCCTCAGGATTTCATCGCAAGGAACAACCATGAGCTACAAGAGTCCAGAGTCATGCACGGCAGCCGCCGCTTACCTGCTATGGCCCCACATCCAGGCGAGGATGGAGGACTGCGCGCCTGCGTCGATGCACCAGGGCTCAACCGAGCTGCGTCCCAGGAGCGCCTATGGCCTTCGGCCGTAGGGCGCTGCGAGGGACCACCTCACAGCTACGTTCGCATGCCCTTCGGCCTGCCGAGCATGGTCGCCGCACATCAACGCCTGTTTAAAAGCATACTAGAGGCTCAAGAGGTCAGGCATCACGCGATCCTGGCGAAGGTGGTGACGGTCCCCGAAGACCTGCACGTGCCACCAGAGCCTCCCGAGGCCCCTGGGCCTGGGGGCTCATGAGGGACGACGTCTTCACCACGCAACGCTCACTTCCTCAGCATCACTTCATCTTCAACAGCACCAGGTGACATCTTTTAGAGTTCTACTTTCAGCTGGGAGCACCCACAGGGCTGCACCATTCCCAGGCCGCGTGGGTCCGTCTCCGTGACATGTATCCATTTTGGTTATGCTCTTTATTTACCTTGTTGGGGGCACCCCTCGGGCTGCATCATCCCCACGCCGCTCGGGCCCGACCCAGCGGCAGTTGCTTTTCCAGCATTTACCTTAGGATGAAGTTGTTCTTTCACACTTAATCTGATTCCCATAATTATCACCTACTGCTTGCCGTCATGCAAAGCTCTTGTACGTTAAAAGGGGGGCGCCTCAGCATCGCGACTCATGGGCTCTTACTGGCTCTCCAGCCCTCACCCCCTGGCCTTGACCCACGGCATCGCGACCTGTCATACCAGCGGCGGCTGAGCTCGCTCGAGGGCCGGGACCTGAGGACGTAGAGCATTTGCATTCTATCAACCCTGCAGGAACACACCAATTGATAAAGGCCCAGAGCCAGGTGCAACCCGCCTCGAGGTAGGGCCTCGTGAGTCCTGCGCTGGCTCACGGGTGCCCAGATACACCTCTCCTAGCCCTACCATGCCGGCCACATGTCAGGGCGGGGTTGTACACGCCCCGGGGGCTCCTCCCGGAGGGGAGCACCCTCCCACGCACCAGTGGAAGCACCATGCTCCGCGCTGGCTGACGACACTATCGAGGAGCGGCTATGCCCGTACACATACGGAAGCGCTATGCTCCGTGCTGGTGATAAACAACTGAGGGCAGCCCACGGCCGTACCAACCTCAGGGAGCCTAGAGCTCAGTGTCCGGCACCATCGCAACGCCTCCCCTCGGGAGTGCCGCGTGAGGGGGCTGGACATGGGGGCTACGCCCGGGCCTCGCCCGAGCGCACACCACCTAGCCAGGTCCCTTGCACCTGGTCGTCGTGCGCCATTCCCCGAGCAGAGCCAAGGTACAAAACCCGTTTGAGCGGTAAGGGGGACTCCTGAGCATCGCGACTCAGGAGCCTAACTTGCCACGTAGCCACTCACTCCTTAGTCCCGTCCATGGTTTCCAGTCGGGGCTAACACTGGGTGAGGTACGCGCGGGGACGGGCCCTGCCGACGTAGAACGATCAATCCACTCCTCGCTCCCCCCTTCCCTACTTGTTGCTCGCGCATCAAGGGGGACTCCTGAGCATCATGACTCAGGAGCCTAACTTGCCACGTAGCCCTTCACTCCTTAGTCCCGTCCATGGTTTCCGGTCAGGGCTAACGCTGGGTGAGGTACGCGCAGGGCCGGGCCCTGCCGACGCAGAGCGTAAGCAAGTAGGAGAGGAAATGCAAATTCCAGGAAATTCAAAGCAAATATTACAAGCCATAAGATTGTTCCACAACGCCAAACACAAGTTTAAACACCTCCGCGAGGCATGGTGCATGTGCAGGAATAAAACAGGATGGAAGTCGCGAAGGGATCACTCCCCAGTAACGCTGTCACCGGTGGTGGAGTCACGCTGGTGTAACGCCCCGAGACCGATGTGCCAGGTGTCTTCCAGTTTTTCGCCGTTGTTGTCTTGTCATTGCTTGCATGTCATGCATTTCATATCATGTCATAATGTGCATTTCATTTGCATACATGTTCGTCTCATGCATCTGAGCATTTTTCCCGTTGTCCATTTTGCAATCCAGTGCTCCTATGTCACCCGGTGTCCCTTTCTACCTCTTTTCGTGTGTGGGCGTTAAATGTTTTTCAGATTGGACCGAGACTTGCCATGCGGCCTTGGTTTACTATTGGTAGACCGCCTGTCAAGTTTCGTGCCATTTGGACTTCGTTTGATACTCCAACGATTAGCCGAGCGACCGAAAAGGCCTCGTGTGTGTTGCAGCCCAACACCTCTCCAAAGTGGTCCAAAACCCACCTAAGACATCTCCATCATCTCGGTCGTTCAATCACGATCGCGTGGCCGCAAACCGCACCTCATTTGGAGCTTCCTAGATCCCTCTACATCTATAAATAGATCCCTCCATTTCATTTTCGGGTCTTTTTCCCCGAAACCCTAGCCTCCCTCTTCCTCGCACCACCGGACATGTCCATCCCGCGCCGGCCAATCGCCGGTCGCCACCTCAGCGCCGTCGCCTCCCTCCACCAACCCGCATGCGCCACTTGGCCCCTGCCTCTTCTCCGCCGCCGCGCCTCACCCGCCGGCCCGCCAGGGGCCGCGCGGGGCCCTCCGGTCCCGGTCGCCGCCGCCTGTCGCTCGGCTCGCGAGAGCCCGAGCCTCGCCTCCC
>NC_041392.1:350556379-350638723 GCF_002162155.2 Triticum dicoccoides
GCTTCCGTCGGTGGCCGCCGCAGCTCCGATGCCGCCCGCTGCACCTCGCCCCGCCTCTTTCAAGCTCCGGCCACCGCGGACATGAACTCCGGCGAGAGCCCCGGTGCCACCTCGAGAAGCGTGCCCGATCCAGATCTGGATCTGAGAATTCCTCGGGTTGACTTTTTCTCCCCGAAACCCTAATATTTTGCTATCTTCATCATGCCATAACTCTGCATCTGTAGCTCCGTTTCGTGCGTGTAGCATGTAAATATGTTCGTCTCGACGAGTACATCATTTCATCTCATTGCATCATTTTCATTTGAGCTCATCTTGATGCCCGAAATGCTGTTGGAAGAGGGCTATGTGATGAATTTGTCAGATCTGTTTCAGCAAATAGCTTTTTGTCATTTTTGCCATTTTTAATGTGTGCATGCTATGATCCTGAGCTCTACATGTGTTTTGTTATATACCATGCCATCTTTACAGAGGTTCTTGCCATGTATTTTTGTGATATTTGTGGTGACTAGCACAAGCTTGCAAAGTAGCGTAATCGGTAATGCTGATTTCAGGGACTTAGAATTTCACTAAGTCCTTGTCCTGATTTTGTTGTTATGCCATATGTTCATGTTGTTTCCTAGTGATCCGTGCCTCTTCTGAGGATGATCGGTAAAGATGTTTTGTTAACATTGTGGTGCTCTATCCATCCATGTATTTGTTTGCATTTATGGTGCACCTTAGCTTGAGTCAATCGAGCTCTACTTTTGCTATAAAATGTTCCTGGCAGATTGTTAACATGTTTAGTGATTTTGCCGAGGTTGTTGCTATTGATCTGTGCATGCTATGTTGTTGTTCTTGCCATGTCTACCTTCTATGCCATGTCTTCTTGATGGGTGTATGCTTAGTTTGTCATGCCATGCTTTGTAGTGAGTGCATCGAGCTTGTAAACATGCCTACTCGTTAACTGTTTTGCCATGCTCCAGTTTTTTCACCAAGTCTGAATCTGTTTATGTTTTTGCTATGTTCACATGCTTGCAATTGTATTTTATGATCCCTTTTGGCTCAAGGTCACTAAGGGACTTTTGTTAAGTGCTTTGAGTAGCTTCATTACATGGCTTGCTTTGTCATGATATGTTCCCGTAGCATGTAGTTTTCATGCTCTAAAGATTGCTACCTGATGATATATTCCAGACTTGTGTTAATTTCACTAAGTCTGAAACCTGTTATCATTTGCACTTTTGCCATGCTTGTTTGAACCTGTTAGTGGATGAATTAGCCGTAGATCAGTGTTCATCTTTTGTCAAGCTTCTTGAGTGGATTCCTGCCATGTATTTTGTTGCCATGTTTGAGTGCTGTAACATATTTATCTTGATGCATTTAGAAGGCTACTTGCTGTTTATCGCAGAGCGGTGCCATATTTGTTTTGCTTGCCATTTCCAAACCGTGCATCCGATTCCGGTGATCTTTATATCGATTTCAACTGAAATCATATCCCCTTTCTAGTGGCACTCTTGGATTTCCAAGTTTGGGCCAGCTTCAATCATTCCTTTCCAAATCATGCATATGCATCACATACCGCATCCCGCATATCATACCATGTTCATGTGTGAGTTGTTTACTATGTTGTGTGCTTCTTTCCGGTGTTGCTTCTTCGGGTTGGTTCCGATAACGTCGCGTTTGTGAGGATCCGTTCGACTACGTCTGTTTGTCTTCGTCATGCACTCATTCTTCTTCCTTGCAGGATCTCAGGTAAGATGACCATACCCTCGAAATCACTTCTATCTTTTCTTGCTAGTTGCTCGCTCTTTTGCTATGCCTATGCTACGATACCTACCACTTGCTTATCATGCCTCCCATATTGTTGAACCAAGCCTCTAACCCACCTTGTCCTAGCAAACCGTTGTTTGGCTATGTTACCGCTTTGCTCAGCCCCTCTTATAGCGTTGTTAGTTGCAGGTGAAGATTGAAGCTTGTTCCATGTTTGGAGCATGGATGTTTTGTTGGGATATCACAATATCTCTTATTTAATTAATGCATCTATATACTTGGTAAAGGGTGGAAGGCTCGGCCTTATGCCTGGTGTTTTGTTCCACTCTTGCCGCCCTAGTTTCCGTCATATCGGTGTTATGTTCCCGGATTTTGAGTTCCTTACGCGGTTGGGTCATAATGGGAACCCCTTGATAGTTTGCCTTGAATAAAACTCCTCCAGCAAGGCCCAACATTGGTTTTACCATTTGCCACCTAGCCATTTTCTTTCCCTTGAGTCGGCCAGCTCAAGGGTCATCTTATTTTAACCCCCCCGGGCCAGTGCTTCTCTAAGTGTTGGTCCAACTGAGCGATGTCCGAGGCTACCAGGGGCAACTCTAGGCTAGCTTACCCGACGTCTTGCTCATCCGGTGTGCCCTGAGAACGAGATATGTGCAGCTCCTATCGGGATTTGTTCGCACATCTAGGTGGCTTTGCTGGTCTTGTTTTACCATTGTCGAAATGTCTTATAACCGGGATTCTGAGCCTGATCGGGTCTTCCCGCTAGAAGGAATATCCTTCGTTGACCGTGAGAGCTTGTGATGGGCTAAGTTGGGACTCCCTTGCAGGGATTTGAACTTTCGAAAGTCGTGCCTGCGGTTATGGGCAGATGAGAATTTGTTAATGTCCGGTTGTAGAAAACCTGAAGTTGACCTTCATTAAAATACATCAACCGCGTGTGTGACCGTGGTGGTCTCTTCTCGGCGGAGTCCGGGAAGTGAACACGGTGTTGGAGTTATGTTTGACGTAGGTTGTTCTAGGATCACTTCTTGATCATAGTTTCTCGACCGTGCTTTGCCTTCTCTTCTCGCTCTCTTTTGCATATATGTTAGCCACCAAATATGCTAGTCGCTTGCTGCAGCTCTACCTCATACCTTTTACCTTACCTATAAGCTTAAATAGTCTTGATCGCGAGGGTGTGAGATTGCTGAGTCCCCGTGACTCACAGATACTTCCAGAACTAGCTTGCAGGTGTCGTTGGACCGTGCAGATGACGCAACCAAGCCCAAGGAGGAGCTCGATGAGGATCTTGTCCTTTGTGTTGTTTCGTTCTAGTTGATCAGTACTAGAGCCCAGTCGGGACGATCGGGGATCTGTGTAGCATTTGGGGTAGTCTTCTTTTATTTTGGTTCCGTAGTCGGAGCTTGATTGTATCTGGATGATGTAATGCTTTATTCATGAATTGTGTGAAGTGGCGATTATAAGCCAACTATGTATCTTTTTCCCTTATGTATTACATGGGTTGTGTGAAGATTACCTCACTTGTGACATTGCTTTCAATGCGGTTATGCCTCTAAGTCATGCTTCGACACATGGGAGATATAGCCGCATCGAGGGCGTTACAGCTGGACAGCTTCGCCTCTCGAGGTCGCGAGGCCGGCGGCACCGTGCCCGGGAAGGACGCTGGGGGGGCGGAACTTCCCCAGCAAAACCTCGGCTCGGCCTCTCACGGCCTCAACGGCGGCAGCGGCACGGTCGCCTCTCACGAGCTCCAGCAGGCTGTTGAAGTCGACGTTGGGGTCGCGCAAGTAGACATGGTTGAGGACAGCGTCAGCGCTGTAGAAGACAGGGCATGCGCCTCGGCCTCGACCGTGGGGCCAAGGCCGTCCGCGACGTCCTCAAGCGCATCAACCAGGAAGGGGAGCAGCTTGGTGGGGCCGTCCTCCGCACCAGCCAACGGCTCCTCCAGGCCGCTCTCATACGGCGTCTTCAGTATGCCACGAGCCTTCTTCTCCAGCTTCGCGAAGGCCACCCGGTCCTCCATCAGGACCTTCGCCTTGGCGTCCAGCTCGGTCCTCTCCGCCTTCAGCGACCGCTCCAGCGTCTCCAGTCGGCTGTGGCGGTCATCAAGCTTGGCGTCCCTGTCCTTGGCGGCGGCCTCCCTAGCCTTCATCTACTTCTCCTTCTCCTGGCGGTTGTGCACCTCCTTGGCGATCTCGTCACGCAGGCCTTACATCTCGGCCTCAAGAGTCTTGCAGCGGCCCTGGGCAGTTGCAGCGTCGCCCAGGGCAGCGTCGCCAGCGGCCTTGGCTTGGTTAGCGGCCCGCTTCTCCTCGTCGGAGGACGACACGGCCTGGCTCAGCACCGCTCGGACGGAAGCAGCAGAACGGGCCCAGCCAGAGGCCAACTCCAGGCGCCTGGACACCAGACGAGGGTTCGCGCTTAGGAGATCCTCCCGCAGTTGGCTCAGCTCATTGGCAACCTAGTCCAGGATAGCGGCAGAGGGAGCAGAAGAGACAAGAACCTATGGAGCAGGCAGAGAAGATGGCAGTGTCACCACGGCTTGGCAGGAAGGGACCTCCTGAGCCTTGGCCGCCATGGCCCCAGCGTCGGGCACAGCCGACTCCAGGTCCAGCGAGGCCACGGGGGCTAACTCCTCGCTGGGGTGCCCCAGTTGGCCTCGCGAGGGCGGTTGGGTCACAGAGGTGTGGGCCTCGCCGTCCTCTCCCCCAACAGCCGAAGGCGTCGCCCCGGCAGACGGAATCGCCCCAAGCGGAGCCGTAGAAGCCTCTTTCAACCTCTTGGCAGCAGGTGTCATCCTGGTAAAAGAGCGCAAACGTCAAGCCTCAGCGCCAGAAACCCGGAGGGAGAAAAAGTGGCGTAGCAAGGCCACTGAGGGCTTCACACCAACATGAGCCTCGCAATAATAGGCGAAAATCGCCAGGAGAAGGACAGAGTTGGGGTGGAGATGCAGGGCCTGCAAGTTGTATTGGAGGAGAACGGCATGGAAGAACTCAGAGAAAGAGGCACCAGACTGGCGACAATGGCGCTCACGAAGAACGGGTAGAACATGCTCCCCTTGCCCTCAGGCTGGTCAGAGCCGACCTTGAGCACAGTCGCCCCTTTGCTGCCCTGCGCCATCGTCATCAGGCGCGCGAGGGCGAGGTTCTTATCTATAAAATTCGGGGAATCCAGGGCCGGCGAGTACCAAGCATTAGCCGGGGACTTGCGAGTCGCCATGGCGTGCCGGATGTGAAGGATTGAGATGGATCTGGAGGATTTCGTGAGCAAGAGGGAGGAAAGCGAGAAAGGGGATCTAGGGCAAGATGGACGAGAGCAGGGCAAGTAATCCTGGCCCGGGCACCCCCTTTTGTCAGTCGCGCAGTTGCCGAGGCATCGTGGGAAGTGCAGACGGCCACGTCCAATCAACCGCCACGCGGCGCCCAAGGCCACAGGCTGTTAGGGCCCGCGGCACTTCATGCTTGCCCCTTCTCTTCTCTGCTAAGCCAAGCCCGTGCGCGCCTTGGGCCCGGGGGCTACTGTCGGCGTTCTGGGAACGGGGGTCCCCAGACTTGCCTGCCTACGGCCTATGGCGTGGCTCGGGTGGGGGCCCAACACGGCCCATCTTCATCAGCCCAAGCTCAAGACCCTCGCGAGGGGCCAAGCCTCGCTGGGCGGACGACAGGAAGCTTCCTCGAGAGCGGCCTCATCAGGCAGGCTCGCGAGGAGGCAGAGAGATCAATGCAAGGGTACCTCGCGAGGATCCCATGACGCAAGCCATGACGATCAAGGCCAGGCGGGCGCTAGGCGGGCGCTGGCCTGCGTAGGGTCCTTGTTTCCCCTTTTGGTGCAAAGGGGGCAAGCACAGGCCAAGGTATCAGGCAAAGGTTACCATTCTGCTGCAATGAGACCAAGACCAGCCGGACGGACGGACGGAGGTCACCGTGGAGCCCAAGACGGCGTCATCACCAGTGCTTTTGGCAGCCGAAGACCACCTTTGGTCAGGATAACTTGTACTAGATGTTCCCCTTCAAATTGGCCAATTGTTGGCACCCTTCCCGCTCAATTATTCAGGGAGAGGCCCAGGGCCTCTATAAATAGAGCTAGCCACCACAAAGTAGAGGATGGCGAGAGATCTGGTAGAACCCTAGCAAAGAGAAGGGAAAGCCCAGTAGAGACTAAGTAGAACACACCGCATCAGCTCAAGAACACCCCTCGTGAGGCTGTTCTCCCCTTGTACTGTCCATCATCAGCCCTAGAGGCAATCCATGACACCACACACTGGAGTAGGGTATTACACCACAACGGTGGCCCGAACCAGTATAAACCTCGTGTCTCTTGTGTTGTTCATCATTTTTCATCTTAGTTCGCATGAGAGAATCAGACGTAGATCGGTAGGGGAGAGATCTCTGCATGCACCCCAGTGTTCGAACCTCAAGGGTCTGCCGGAACCCAAAATCCGACACTGCTTGATCGAATCGCTGGCGTTGTTGAGTCTAGAAAAATGTTGTGAGTCTTTAGGATTATATATATCGGAGAGTAGGATTCTTTTTACTCCTCAGTCCCTTCGTCGCTCTGGTGAGGCATCCTGACGTAGAATTTTGGCTCTTCTCTTCTCAAATTTCCTTAAAAAAATTTAGGATCACGCGGGTATCTTGGAATCGTTCCGGTGGTTTGGTGACAAGAACATTGTTCTTGGTGCCTCCTCACATTTAGGGGTTGTGGCAGTGTCCCGGGGAGTTGAGCTCCGAGGTGTTGTCGTCACAATTTTATCGTTGCAGTTCTGGAATACCTGAGTTCGCCGACATCGAAAATCTCCTTTATGCAGTTGTTGGTGAGATAACCTCGATGCCACCCAGTACTGGGGTGGGAGTTCGGGAGTATTGCCATAACTCGTATAATGGATGCTTTTCAAAGGTTGAGGTAAACGATTTTTGAAGGTTTCTTGGTTATGTGTTGAAGGATGGATACAGCTGGATGTAGGTATTGTTAGTTTGGGTGAGATATTATGCTTCCCATGTATCACCAACACCTGATTGCATAACCAGAAAGGTGTGGGAGTTTATAAGTGGGAATTCAAGTATCTCTTAGAATATCTTTCCGACAAATGCATGATATGAAATTGGGGTTCGACGTCTAGTGGTCCGCCTATCCATGGTTGGTTTTAGAGTGGTCCCGTTGTGTCTTAAAGAGTCCTTGGCTATGCTGACTCGGGGACGCTTCGTATGTCATGTGCACTGCCTTGTACATGATGGTGCTGTACGATCGAGCCTATGTCGGCCCCACCACAAAAATTCGGATGAAATCTCTATCATATGTTTGTTCCGGCTTATTCTGCAAGCCAATCCTTTGTTTTGTTTTCAGTTGTGGTATTCGAGTTGCTTCGAAGTCAAATGTTGATTCCATACCTTTCCTAAGCGGTGTTCTCATATTCCTATGTGAATACTAATCCTTCTTGATCATCGAGATTGTGTTGTCAATCCTTTTCAACCGGCGTGTTTCTCTTCAAGTGGATCCGATCATTTAAACATCAGCAAGATCAATTATCATTTCTTCTCAACGGTGTTTGTTTCATCCGTCCCAAGTTGCCTTTGTTTTTCCCACCCTCCCAACCCTTTTTCTTCAAGGACCCGGATTTCTTAATTTGTTATCCATTTTATGGATGTGAAGTCTCTCCATTCTTTTCAATCAACGTTCTTACCCGGTGGTTCTCTTGAAGATGTTCTACTAGTTCATCATTCTTCGTTCTTTTTCTTCTCCGGTGGTTTTAATTCAAGCTTTTGGTGTTGATCATATTCATTTTTCCTCGTTTCAAATGCTTTCTCATGCCGGTGCACCTCTCAACTATCCTCTTCTCGCTATTCATTTGTTCCGGAGTGCTGAAGACATCTCGAAGAGTGTTTCCACTGGTATTCGTTCAAGCTCTTTCGAGATTGTTATCTTGTTCAAGCCATTTAATTCAACCGGTGCAATCTTTCTTTTAAATCATTTCAACGGTGTATCTTTCAGTGGGCCCTAACCCACAGGTCTTTTTTCCAGGATCTTACCTAACTCTTCTAATCTTTCATGTTGTTACTCTCAAATTCTTTTCCAAGTTTGATGTAAGAATGAATTATCATCAGTCAGATGGTTTCTAAAAAGATCTTTCAAATTCTTGCCATCGTCGATTCAACCTTTCTAATTTTTAATCCCAGAGTATCTCAACGATTCATGGTGGTATTTCTCATTGTCATTATCAACATTTGAAGACCGAAGAAGAGTTTCTCTGCAATCATATCCGTTCTCTTGAAGATTCTTGGTTTAGCTTGATGCCTTCCTCTCATAATTGTTTTCGATTGTGAGAATTCTTTTGACCTTTCCGGAGCAATTCATGAGTCTTTTCAGTTCGATTGTCCGAAGGCCATCATTTTGGGTTATTCATTCTTAGCTTTCATCTCTCGTTCTCCAAATATGGCCGGTGCTTCGCTCAAGTATTCTCCAATCAGTTCTTGATCTCTTCGTTCTCTTGTATCTAAACTCTCTCATGTATTTTCGTTCATTTGCTAATTCTTGCCGGTGATTCATCCCTTTACTTTATTCCTTTATAATTCTTACGGTAGTTCATTCAAGAGTTCTTCTCCTTCGTTGTCATATAGATTCATTCGTTCTTTATAAACCTACCGGCGGTTCGTAGTAGACCTTTCCAAGTTGACGCTATATCTATCTTAATCCTTTCTACGAGAATAAGTAGTATGCCAAATCCGTTGCTTGTCATCAATTTAGTTGGTGAAGGATAAGCATAATCTAATTCTTATTCTTGTTTCATCGAGTAAATTCAATTTCTGCTTTTCCGGAGTGGTTCATCATATCACATACTCAGTTCGAGATGCTTTATCTTTTCTTTTCTCGGAGTTCCAAGCTCTCTCAATTATCTCGTCGCGAAGCTCCATCTAAATCATTGCAAGGATTCACCTTGTGTTTTCAACTTCACTTTCCTTTCGTTTGATCATTCTTTGTTACCAGAGTTCTTCATGGAGGCTCTACATGATGGTTCATCAAAGATTTAATTCCTTCTCGAAGTGTTCATCGAGATTCTTGCCTGAGGAGTTCAAGCATTCTTCATCCTGCATCCCAAAGTGCAATTCTTTCTATCTTATCTTTTGAGATGGTGTTATGTCTTTCTTGACAATTTTCCCTTCATGTTTCATGATTCAAAAGTTGTCAAGAATGAGGTATTTAAACCCATCATTTTTCTTTCATGGAGTTATCTTGGTATAAATTTGACCTAAAGCCTTCCATTGGGAATGTTGTTCTTGTGGTGATTATCTATGATCCAAGTTTTATCCTTATCACCTCGGTAGAAGAAGCCTTCTATCTTTTCTAGCTCTCAATCCAAATCCATTGTTTCCGTTAGCGGAAATTTGTCACCTCATAATTTTGAGATGTCTTCTATAAGTCCATAACAAGCTTACTCTCTTTGTTGTTGGTTTTCCAACAACTTCGTTATAACCTTCTTGGAAGGGTGTTTTCCAACAACTTACCGGGCAGCATACCTTTCACCATCGCTCGTGACACAGCTCGAAGATGAAAGAGACTCGGACCTCGACACACCATGCTCTCGTGCACCACCACCTCGTGGCAGCCGCGCCATGTCGAACCCCGACCATGCCATATGGGCGAGGTTGAGCCCCTCCGGCGACCCGACGAGTGTGGTGAAGTGCACGAACATTTTCTCACCATGGCTCTGATACCAAGTGTTGGCATGGCCCAGGAGATCGATGGATACACACACGCGAGTACGAAGTGGACACACCTACACTTCTCACGTAATACACAATGGAGAGGAAGAACGCAAACACACAGAGCTTTTCTGGCACACGCACTTGTGCCTTTTCTGTATTCCTCATCTCAAATAGCAAAACTGGTTACAAGCCTATTAAAAGGAAATATGCAATGCTCACAGGGCCAAGCCAGAACGGCTTGATCTGTTTCTCACTCTCCACTACCTGCATGTACCCACGTTCAGCTCTTGTATGGCTTCTCCTCAACGGCCACACAACCAGGCCAAACTTGATCCATGCATGTAGCTTGCCACTATTAAACTTGACTAATCCTAACAACTAGTGCATGCACTACTCCACTAATGACTTACAATCTGGCCGCTGACTGCACTCTCTGTATCGCTTAGTTCTGCCTCTTGCCAGTATGCCCCTCTGCCATTATCACATGCATGCAACTAGCTAGAACTTAGTCAGCTACTAAAACAACATCATGCAATCCAAAATAAACATGATCTAATCATTTACTCTTGGCACTAATAACAAGATTAGTTCCAACACTATGTACAACAGAGGGATGCTTTAGTAACTAGACAACGTTACCTACCGTGCCGAGCACGGTTCAATTCCCTCGGTCGCCGCTCGCCAAGGTCACCCGTCAACTGCATTGCCTAGTACTACTACTACTACACCAGGATGAACACAGAATTGAGCATGTTTGTTCGTGCCTAGTACTTGAGTTAATATATCAGGCAATGCACTGGTATAGAGGGATTATCCTTTTGCTCTGCATATATAACTTGTCTGAAGTCTACTAAGCAAAATGTTTGACCAAATCCTTTCTTAAGAAATGCAACATGACAGATGTATGGCTTGAAAATTAATTGCATGATGCAGGTTATGATATTGTTTCGAAACCTAGATCTTAAATTTCAGAAAATACAAAAGTGACCATAAATTCTTGAAACTAAGCATGGTCACGTGATATGGAACAAATATTACTTCGTAATTTTTTTTCTTCAATTTGAGACAAGCTGTTTATGACAAGTTGCACAAATGAAGACCCAAGGTATTTTGGAACAAAGACCTGTCACGTTAAGGCGAACGCTTTCACTATTAAAACTGTGGGCATTTACGTGCCGCCACGAGTCCCGCTTCTCATCGGCAGGTGCCGTCCGAGCAAGCGTGTGAGTCGATGGGAGGCGTGCGAGCCGACCACTACGCTGGCTGACAGGGAGGCGTGCGAGTAGACCGCTGTGCAGGCTCACCGGGAGGCGAGCCCTTTGACCAGGCTCCGCCGCCCAACTTCGTCCCAACTGCTCCCACTTTTAATGTCGCTGGCGCCGCAGTTTAAAATCAACCCCGCACTACCCGAAATCGCAACAATCTTCTCTCTTCCTATCCGATTCTCCTGTTGTCTACCTCCAACCAACCTGACCTAAACATACGCCATGACGCATCACGATGGTCTGCCCTTAGTCTTCCAGTTTCCCGAGGAAGACACCCAGCCGGAGTCTCAAGAACATAAGGCGCTTTCGGACGAGCTTGAACTGGCCTTGCGGGAAGACGTCGCGCCTGTCCCTGCTCCCGTTCTGGCTCCCGTCGCCCCGACTGCGCCAGCGCCCATCCCCGTGGCATTGATGGGCTGGGAGCCGCACATTGTTGCCGAGCTTGATGCCACGGGGTTCCACGAGGTCCCCGTCGACTTTCACGCGCCCGTGCACCTGCCATCGCATGCGCCTGCGCGTGCACTGACGCGCACGCCCGTGACGGTGCCCATGGACCTGCCAGCGCATGCGCCTGTGCGTGCACTGACGTGTGCGCCCGTGCCGGTGCCCGTGCACACGAATGTCTCCGTCGCGCCATTGACAGCGCCTCTCCCTGCGCGGGTGCCAGTGCCCCCCTCGGCGGCAAGGATGGCTGTCGTCGACCGCTTCCTTGCACCAACGCCAGTCGCCTCCTCCCGCCAGTTGACTTGCTCCGAACTCCAGAACATTTTGGCCTTCCTTGAAGCTAGGCCAACGTCTAGGAGTATGCCAACAATGGCGCAAGGCATCACCGTCATCGTCGGTCAGTGGCCCGAGGAAACACAGAGCACGGCAGAGGAGCCACTTCCCACCGCAAGACGCCCCCTCCGCCGCCGCGTAATCTAAATGTGCCATGAAAAACGTTCGGATTGCCATGCTTAAAATCCGAACGTTTATCATTTCCTTTTATTTTAGATCGATTGTCATATAATTCAAATTCGGAGACAGACTGAGCAAAATCTATGGCTTGATCGATTGAATGTTCTGCTAGAGCCGTATGAAATTAAAAATAAAACGTCATCAAGCCACATGTATTCCTTGTCATCCAACGACCTAGACTGCTTCAATGTCAAGCGCTCAACACGTTTAGCGTGCAGTTAATTTCATTCCAAAAATAGTGCTAATCACATAATAATACGCAAATAATATCCTACTTAATATCCGCATTGCACGTACACACTAACTAGTGTTGCTAGCACGTGAAACTGGTGCTATAACTTGTGAACCCGTCCAGATATGGTCAACGCAACATCGCCCGCGAGTTCTTCATGTTTGCCCATGCGTCTAAACGCAGAAGGGGAGGAGAGAGAGAGCACAAATGGAACCCACCCGTAAGTGAAGGCGAATAGTACTAAAAATTATATTACATGTTATCAATTAAATAGGCTGTGGTAATAGAAAAACATTATGTGAACAAAGGGAGGTACAACAAACATTGTTGTTCTATCTATGTTGCCTATTGACGTGCGGCTTGAAGGCCCTGGTCGCATGTTCGATCCTCGTCCTCTATTTTTTAATTTGTATATGGGTCCAAATTTGTTTCATGACATGTGGGCCCCTTGGTGTGTAGTTTGTAGTACTTTAATTTGTGGGTCGAAATTTGTGGACTATCGGTGTGTAGTTTTGTAGCTTATTTATAATAATTAAAGAGAACAACAGAGATTTTTGCAATAATACCATGGTGCGACATTGAAGGCGAGAAAGGAAGTGCGAGAGAGCGATGACCGAGCCAGAGGGAAATCAACTAGGGGAGTTGCGGGGGTTGCAACGGTGTTTTGAGTAGTTGTGGGCTGAATGCTACGAAAATATAATCTAAACCGACCGTAATAAATGCCTACACAAATTAATCCAAGGTTGGAGTGCCCCTTGCAATGTAAATAGCTCTGGCTTTGCGAGGGGTGGAGAGGTAGCTTCAATGTGTGGAAGATACGGCATGAGAAAGCGAGGTCAATCGAGAGACATATAGATAGAGAGACAAAGTCAGTGTGGTCCGACATTCATTGAATATATATATATGCTCTGGAGAGATATTGTCCGATTGAGCTTCTGGCAAGGGTGAGGGCTGTAAGATAGAGCTTGAGAGATGATCCAGTCACAGAAGTGTAGATATATTTTGTGCGTGGGAGGAAGCAAGGTCAATCAATCACATAGGGTCATCGTGCGATCGAAAGAGTGAGATGGGTTGGAGAGAGTGACCTAATGTGCGTGAGAGAGTATACAATGTGAATAAGTCGAATTGGTCTCAAACATGGTGATATATCATTTTTGTCCGAGAAAGAGCGAGGTCAATCGAGACATACAAAGAGAGAGGGAGGGGGAGAGAGAGAGTGTGTGGCCCGCCATGAGGTCGAAAGAGTGAGGGCGGCTTCGATGGACTGACCTAGATAGACAATCTGCGTGAAAGAGTATAGAGTGTGTCGATCGAGGCCCGAACAGGGAGATATACCATTTGTGTGTGAAAGAAAATGAGGTTAAACGAGACTCACATAAAGAGAGCGAGATTGAGCAATTGTGGCCCGCCGTGCGGAAGAAAGAGTGAGACAGTCTCGGGGGAGTGACCTAGATAGACAACGTGCGTGCGTGCGCACGAGAGGTTGGGGGCTAGATAGGCAATCTGTGTATTTAGCGCTAGAGGGTGAGAGGGAGAGGGGGAGAGAGAGAGAGAGCTCGGCATGGGGTGCAATGGCGGGTGTGTGAGGTAAATACATTTCGTAACAGAGTGGAAAAGGGGGGTTGTGTAGTTGAGAGAGTTAGAGATCGAAACATGGAGAGAAAGAATGGATGTGTGTTGGAAACCGATAGCTTCCTAAGGTGGTTAGGAGAGGAAGATTGACCGATACAGGAAGTATGTAGCATGTGTGCGCGCGGGGGGAGGGGGGCTAAAAACAACATTTGAATGTAGATAGTACGAGACTTAATATTGATGTTTCAATTTGGCGTACATTGTAAGATTGTAGGATCTAGAAGTAGATGTGTCTAGAAGGGGGGGTGATTAGACACTTAGTGCTAAAGTTGCAATTTTTAGGCCTTTTTGGTTTGAGTGGAGTTTTAGGCACAATTTCAACATACACAATACATATCAAGCAAGCATGCAAAGAGTATATGAGCAGCGGAATGTAAAGCATGCAAATTGCAAGAATGTAAGGGGAAGGGTTTGGAGAATTCAAACGCAATTGGAGACACGGATGTTTTTCCCATGGTTCGGATAGGTGGTGCTATCCTACATCCACGTTGATGGAGACTTCAGCCCACGAAGGGTAACGGTTGCGCGAGTCCACGGAGGGCTCACCCACGAAGGGTAACGGTTGCGCGAGTCCACGGAGGGCTCCACCCACGAAGGGTCCACGAAGAAGCAACCACCCACAAAGGGTCCACGAAGAAGCAACCACCCATAAAGGGTCCACGAAGAAGCAACCTTGTCTATCCCACCATGGCCATCGCCCACGAAGGACTTGCCTCACTAGTGGTAGATCTTCACGAAGTAGGCGATCTCCTTGCCCTTACAAACTCCTTGGTTCAACTCCACAATCTTGTCGGAGGCTCCCAAGTGAAACCTAGCCAATCTAGGAGACACCACTCTCCAAGAAGTAACAAATGGTGTGTAGGTAATGAACTCCTTGCTCTTGTGCTTCAAATGATAGTCTCCCCAACACTCAACTCTCTCTCATAGGATTTGGATCTGGTGGAAAGAAGATTTGAGTGGAAAGCAACTTGGGGAAGGCTAGAGATCAAGATTCATATGGTAGGAATGGAATATCTTGGTCTCAACACATGAGTAGGTGGTTCTCTCTCAGAACATATGAGTTGGAATTGTGTATGTGTTCTGATGGCTCTCTCCACGAATGAAGAGGAGGTGGAGGGGTATATGTAGCCTCCACACAAAATACAACCGTTACTCATAGTTTTCCAATCTCGATGGGACCGAATCAAAAAACTCGGTCGGACCGAAAAGGTAAACCTAGTGACCATTAGAGATTTTCGGTGGGACTGACATGCAACTCGGTAGGATCGATATGGTTAGGGTTTGGGCATAACGTAATCTCAGTGAGACCGATTACACCAACTCGGTGAGACCGATTTTGGTAATTAGCTAACCAGAGAGTTGGTCAGGCAAACTCGGTGGGACCGATTTGCTCTTTCGGTGAGACCGAAAAGTTACAAAAAGGAAACACTGAATTTACATTGCAATCTCGGTGGGACCGATTCGCTCTTTCGGTGAGACCGAAAAGTTACGAAAGGGAAATAGAGAGTTTGCAATCCCATCTCGGTGAGACCGAGATCCCTATCGATAGAACTGAATTTCTAGGGTTTGGCAGTGGCTTATGACAAGTGAAAATCGGTGGCGCCGGATAGAAAGAATCGGTACGACCGAGTTTGGCTTAGGGTTTAGGTCATATGTGGAAGTGGGAAAGTAGTTGAGAGTTTTGGAGCATATCACTAAGCACATGAAGCAAGAGGCTCATTAAGCAACACCTCATCCCTCCTTGATAGTATTGGCTTTTCCTATAGACTCAATGTGATCTTGGATCACTAAAATGTAAAATGAAGAGTCTTGAGCTTGAGGCTTTAGCCAATCCTTTGTCCTTAGCATCTTGAAGGAGTTCCCACAACCTTTAGTCCATGCCACTCCATTGTTGAACTTATCTGAAATATGCTAGATAGAAATGTTAGTCCAACAAGAGATATGTTGTCATCAATTATCAAAACCACCTAGGGAGCACTTGTGCTTTCAAAGATTTGAACTGAGGACCATGCATATGGGTAATTATTTCGAATTCGTGCCATACTAGGTTTCGAAAAGTTGACATTGACTCGATTTTTGTGCTTTTTTGTAGGTCATATGTTTGGATCCATCCAAAAGTTTTCTCACTACCATGGTGTTCATCATATACATATGAATTTGTATTAAAAAGTAGCATGGATACAGTGAAATGCGAAATCCACTTTAGAATTGGAGATCGCTATGTGACACACACTCTAATTCAAATAACTAATTATGTGACACACACTCTAATCCACGTTAGCATGGATACCGTTTCGATTTTTTTTCAAATAACTCCTCATTAATTAATCTATAGTATCTCGTTTCGAATGACTAATTATTGCAAGGAAAACACGAGCATGGTAATACATACAGATTCATTTGCAAATGAAAGAAGATTCGCTTGCATTCTCAAATGTAGGCGCACCAGGCAGACCAGGGTCGTGTCATGGTGGTCACGTGTGTCGGACGGACGCTTAGCACCCAGCCACCCACCCCCCTCCCTCCCTCCCCCCCCAAAAAAAGGACGATGACAAAATAAATTCACGCTTCCACGTTTCGGATTGAAATATCTGGCGGCCCCAATTCCAGCCCTGCAAAATCTCCCTTCTCCACCGTCCCCTTCCGCGCCCAGATTGCTCAAATCCCTAATTCGCCGCCAACCCAAGCAAAGTTCGAATCGCCCCTTATCTCGTCTCTTTCCCCACCTCTTTGCCGGACGACGACGACGAAGACGACGGTCACGCTTCACCACCGCACCAGAGCTACCTCATCTACGCCCTCATCCGCCGCACCGGGTGGTCCATCGACAACGTCGGCCGCCGCAACCGACATGCCTCACAGACATCGACTTCCACCGCATCAGGTGTGCTTCATCGACGCCGTCTCCCATCTCACCGGGGCTACTTCACCGAGCACATCGTCGCGCCTCCGCCCTCCGAGGCCGCTGGGGCTTCACCAACGATCTCGTCCACCGCATCATAGCGCTCCGCTGCCACTCAAGATCTGCATCCATGCGCGGCCAGCCAACGCCAGCGCATCACCCTCAACGGCTCTGAAGTGACCCGCACTCTAGCTAGGCGAGCATGCCCAAACGCCGGCCCGAACTAGGTATCCACACATCACTCCCTTGTGCACTGTTCCAACGATGTTTGGATATCCTGTCACTGCTCTCTTAGCTTACACGCCTATCCAACTCTGACTTTAACTCTTATTTCTTCTGGAGATATCATCTGAAACATGCAAATCCATTTTTTAGCAAAGCATGACGGCGCTACGGGATCTGGTACACATCCTGCACACCCGTATAACCTTGTAACATTACAAAAAAAAAGACACATCCGTGACATTTTGGGCCGAACAAAATTTTTTCTGTCATAAATATGACACTTCTATGACGATAATTGTGACAAAACCCGGTATCATCATAGATGTGGTGGGCTCCTACTTCTATGACAAAAAATCATGACAGAAAATGGGATTTTCGTCTTGCGCGGGCCGGAGACGCAGCTGCATGACATTCTTTGGGCCGTCCATGACGGAAAAAACCATGGTAGAAGCAAGGGGGAGGAAAATTTCGGGGAGTTCCCGGTTAAGGTGGGAGGTCGGGGCCGAGCGATGCGTGTTTCTCTCGTACACGTACGCGCATGTGTGCGAGGCGTTGGCTCTAACTGAACACGAGTGAGGCGTTGGGCTCTAACTAAACCCGAGCGATTGCACTGCAGGCTACGCATTACTGAACCCGAGCGATCGATCGATGGCTGTTAACTGAACCCGATCGAGCGATTCCTTCGCTACTGCTGCTAACTGAAGCCGATCGATGTTGCCTCTGGATGAACAGTGAGCGTTGCTGGGGGGGTTGGATGAACAGTTCCCGGTGGGGGTGGATGAACAGGACCCCGTGGTGTTGCCTCTGGATGAATAGGACCCTTATCGATCGAGCCGGTTGGGGCTGGATGAACAGGACCCCGTGGAGGGCTGGATGAATAGGACCACCCCGTGGAGGGCAGGATGAACAGTAGATGGTGGAGGGCAGGATGAACAGTAGCCCGTGGAGGGGTGGTTGAACAGGAGCCCATGGAGAGGGCTGGTTGAACAGTAGCCGGTGGAGTAGCGTGCGGTGGAGGCTGGATGAACAGGAGCCCGTGGATGAACAGTCGCAGGTGGAGGCTGGAGGAGGTCGACGGTGGATGAACAATAGCTCGTGGAGGATGGAGGGGGTTGACGGTGGAGATGAACAGTATCCCGTGGAGTCCCGTTTTGCGGTATGCCACAGCCCTCCCGATGAACAGGACCCCCGTTTCGACTGTAGCGCTCCAATACAAGTCCGTTTCGTCCGTTTTGCGGTACGCCACACCCCTCCCGATCAACAGGACCCCCGTTTCGACCGTAGGAGGTCCGTTTCCTCCGTTTTGCGGTACGCCAGACCCCTCCCGATCAACAGGACCCCGTTTCGATCATAGGAGGTCTGTTTCCTCCGTTGTGCGGTACGTCAGGCCTCGTTTCCATCGCCTGTTCCGTCCAAGCCCTCCTGATGAACACGACCACGCATTCCGTTCTGACCCAACCAATTGGCTCCCACGCATTCCTTTGCCTCCCCATGAACACGACGACGACGCTGTTTCTCCTTTCTGACCCAACAATGTACACAAGCCCTGGCCGTACGTATGCGCGAGTAGGCGTTTGAGACCCCGCCCGTATGTACACATATGTGCCCGTATTTTCTTTCGTGCACCCTGGCCGCTGTACGTACGTGTACATGCTACGTGCGCGCCTCTACTACGACACGTGCGCGCCTCTATATCGACCAGTATGTACGTACACGTTTGCGACCAGAATGACAACGCTACGTACGCTTCGACCAGGTGGGTCCCGACTGTCAGGCACTTCCTTGCATGCGAAGATGTAGCTGGTGGGTCCCAGCAGTCAGGGGGCGAATCGTTTTTTTGCCCGGACGCACTTCCTTGCGTGTGAAGATGTAGCTGGTGGGTCCCAGCAGTCAGGGGGATATGTTTTTTTCATGAAATACAGTGGCCCGTCCGGTGGGTCCCAGCTGTTAGGTGGAGGAATCATTATTTTCCGCGTAATAAGGAGGTACTTCCTTGCTGCGGCCATGGACCCAGCTGTCAGCCTCTCCACGTACAGTCCACGTCAGATGGAAGTTGTTCCTTGACCACGTTGACCACGCCGCGCCGAGTGCACCAGGGCGGTGGACGATGGCAAGGCCTAGGAAGGGGACGACATGGAGGCAGGGAAGACTCGGCAGTTGTTTCCCACGCGGTGGGGAGTGTGACTGTACGAGGGTTTACTGGTTCGTCTGCCGTCGCCGGAGAATAACAGCAGGTGTGGGTGAGTAGAAGGATGGCTAGGCCAGCGATGGGAGTACGGTCGGGCGGTGAGGCCTGCGCGGCAGCACAGCCGGCCGCGAGGAGGGAGCAGGCAGTCCCGCCGGCGCTTGTTTGAGCGGCTGGAGCAGGAAGAGTAGAGATTGAAGAAGTACGACGGCCGTTGGATGGACATCCAATAGTCAGTGCTTGTGCATCAACCTTTTTTTAGGAAAGCCTCAAATCTGTGGAAAACAACATACAGCCTATCTGCCATTATTTCTAATAATTTACAGCCCATTTGCAAATTCTTAAGGTTTTTTTGGAACCCATATTCTTTTTGTTAGCATTATAGCCCATATTGTGGCAACGGTTCAAAAATTATACGAAATTTTGCATATTTCGGTGCGGTCCGAACTGTTTTTAATCCCGAAATTTCGACTCACATTCAAATTGATTTTAAAAATAAATGTATATCAATATACAATCCAACAAATTCTCCACGCATAAAAATTAATGTAATTTAAAATCTTGAAATTAAAAAAAAAGATATTTGAAACTAATTGCCGGTTTGATGTGTTTTAAAAATGTACAGCCCATTTCTCATTACTGATGGGCCATTTTCTCAGCCAGCCGAATGAAATCTCTCCTCGTCTTGAAAGATTTGCAGCCCAACAGGCCTGACAAAGCGACTTACTTGGCAAATCACAAAAAAATGTGTTGTGGCCATGAACCCAGCTGTCAGCCTCTCCACGTATAGTACTCTTCTGATGGAAGTCGTTCCTTGACCACGTTGACCACGCCGCGCGGAGAGCACCACGGCGGTGGACGACGAGGAGGCCTAGGAAGGGGACGACACGGCAGTGGAAGCCTGCGCGGAGAGGACTACAAGGGTTCACTGGTTCGGCTGCGGTGTGAGGCTGCCATTGCCGTAGGGCCTGGCCAGCGGTGGGAATAGTAGGGGGCGGTGAGGCCTCTGCGGCAGCACAGCCGACCACGGGAGGCAGGAGCATGCGGCATGACCGGCGCTGCTTTGGGCGGCTGGAGCAAGAAGACCAGAGGTTGAAGAAGCACTACGACCGTTGGATGGACATCGTACGGTCACTAGATCTAAAATCATTCATATTGACTAAGTTGACAAAGCCCTTCATCCCCGTCAACTTAGTAGGCCCACAAGTCAGCCTCCCAACAAGGTGGGTCCCAGCTAGCCGGGGGAGTATTCATTTTTTTGTGCGTAATAAGGAGGCACTTCCGGTGGGTCCGAGCTGACAGCGGGGGGAACGTTTTTTCGCGAAATACGGTGGCCCGTCCGGTGGGTCCCAGCAGTCAGGGGGAAACGATTTTTTCACAAAATACTGGTGGCCCGTCCGGTGGGTCCCTACTGTTAGGTGGAGGAATCATTATTTTCCACGTAATAAGGAGGAACTTCCTTGCTGCCGCCATGGACCCAGCTGTCAGCCTCTCCACGTACAGTCCACGTCCAATGGAAGTCGTTCCTTCCACGTTGACCACGCCGCACCGAGAGCACCAGGGCAGTGGACAACGGCGAGGCCTAGGAAGGGGACGACGCGGAGCCGGTGAAGACGCGGCAGTGGATGCCCACACGGAGAGGAGTATGAGGGTTCACTCGTTCGGCTGCGGTGTGAGGCTGCCGTCGCCGCAGGGCCTGGCCAGCGGTGGGAATAGTAGGGGCGGTGAGGCCTCCACGGCAGCATAGCCGGCCATGAAAGGCAGGAGCAGGCGGCACGACCGGTGCTGCTTTAGGCGGCTGGAGCAAGAAGACCAGAGGTTGAAGAAGCACTACGGCCGTTGGATGGACAACGTACGGTCACTGCAGCTAGAATCGTTTATATTGACTAAGTTGACAAAGCCCTTGGTACGTCAACTTAGTAGGCCCACAGGTCAGCTTCTGAAACAGTGCGCCCCAGATGTCAGGGGGAGGAATCATTTTTTGGGAGGGTGAAGCTAGAATATCCGAGATTGAAGAAGAAGCACGACATTCGTTGGATGGACATCCAACGGCCACTGCTGCTAGAACCGTGTGTTGACTATAAGTTGACAAAGCCTTGCATACGTGTCAACTCTGTTTTTTTAGGGGACGCGTCAACTTAGTAAGGCCAGAAGTGTGTGGCAGAGAACTTACAGCCCATTTGAGATTTGTAAGAATGTGTGGCCCATTTTTTAATTCTAATGGAATTTACTACAACCCATTTACAGTTTGTCAAAAGTACAACCCATTTCAACCAACCGTTCAAAACAGAATTCAATAAAATTTCCCACATTTTGATGGGATCCGAAATATTTTTATCCCGAAATTTCTAGTAAGATTAAATACAATTTCTATGTAAATTTATATTACGTAAAAATCCAACGAAACATTGCGCTCGCAACAATTAATGAAATTAAAATTTTCAATATCCAAAAATAATATTTTATAAAGTAATCACGTGTTTGGTGCATTTTTTATAGTTACTGCCTAGTTTTTATAATTGCATCCCATTTATTATTTCTTAAAGACCATTTTCTTGTTAAGCCTAATGCATCCCTCCTAGGAAAGATTTGCAGCCCAGCGGGGCGGAGAATAACAACTTGACCTTGCATGGGTATTCCTAAAAAAAGTATAGCTGGGCTAGCCATTTTCAGCTTGAAAAAAATTAATATCTGGGCTGGATATCTGGCCTAGGCTAGACGGGCCATAGCCCGCCCAGTTAATACCTACAGCGATGTTTTCGTTGTTGTTCAGAGGAGAAAAATTAATATCTGGGCTAAACATCAAAAAACTCTGCAATGCTCAAACATAAAAACCACAAATACTGCTCGAGCTACTTGGTCCCAGCTGTCGGGCGCTTCTTGTGCAATTCTCTCATTTATTGACTAGTACTACATAGGTTGACAATGGTGTGGGACCGTGATGTCGGGAAACCAGGGGAAGCAAAATAAATAACTCCAGCGAGCGCTTCCACCTCTGCCTTGTTGTCTCCCGTGGAAACCCCTTTCCTCCCTTTTTTTGCTCGGGCAAGGAGCAATGCATGCAGCACGTCCATGCGGTTATTAGGCAAGAAATAAAAAGCGCTTTGCATGCTATGAATTACAATGGCCTGCATGGGTAGCTAATAAGGCATCCTCTTAACTGCTGTGATTAAATGTTGTGTTTAGAAGAGAGAAATATTCTTCTTTTCCACCAATCTGCTTGCACCTAGGTCATGATGCACCTTCTAATACGACTTATTCACCTAGACGGAGGGAGTATAGTTTTATACATATATATATATAATAAGGAGGCACTTGCGTACGTGAGGCTATGGACATGGTGGGTCCCCATTGTATCCCCTCCAAGTAAAGTCATCTCCTCGCCCGCGCGCGCTTTCCGCCCAAAATAGTCAGCGCTGCCTGCCCCGCTTCCCAGTGCAGGCGATTGCTCCGCCTTCAAACGACAAAAGTGTCATCCGTCCGTCCATCTGCCGCCCACATTAATGATACGCGGTTGTCGAGGTGGCTACTCCGGCGCCACACGTCCATCCCTCTGCCCGCCCACCATTGTTATATAAACTGCTGCGCTGGCCATAGCCGCAGTCATCCGCATATGTTCCCTTTCAACTGTCCACACCACTACTGCCACCATGGCTTCCTCACGCTCCAGCGCTCTTCGGGACGGGCGGACGACAGGCCACAAGGAGATGGCAGCCATTGCTGCCGACCGGCTGGCCAGCAGGCAACCGGAGGACGACGACGTCCCAATGGAGAACATGGTAGTCGACGATCCGGCGCCAACCCCCTCCTCTGCGCCATCCTCACCGGTGCATTGCACCATGACCATCGGCGAGGCCCGTGCCCAATATATGGACAGTGTGAGGCAGATGCGTTAGGAGTAATTCCAGGAGGCGCAGGCCGACGCCGCCTACAACCACCATCTCCTCCAGGAGCATCTGTAGGCGGAGGAGCAGATGGCCGCGGAGCGGGCAGAGCAGGAGGCGCTGGTCGACTCGTACCACTCCACTCGCAAGGGCCGCCTCAAGCGCTGGCGGGAGCGCATGCGGGTGGCGGAGGCTGTGGCCGCCTACAAAGAGGCTACCAAAGAGGGCGATGAAGCGGGTGAGGGGCTGTTTGGCGAGACCGAGGATGAGGCAGAGGACAATGTCAGCTCCGCCGAGTCCCCGCTCCGCTGGCGTCGACGAGGCCCTGCTCCGCCGAGCCCCCGCGGCACCAACAATGAGGCAGAGGACACCGCCGGCTTCGCCGAGGCCCCGCCCCGCCAACAACAAGGCAGAGGACATCGCCGGCTCAGCCGCCCACCCTACCGGCAACGCGGGGGAGGATTTCCACCGCTTCGCTGAGGCGCCGCCCGCCGGCAATGAGACAGAGGACATCACCGGCTCCGCCAAGGCCCCGCCCTGCTGCCAACGAGGCCGCGCCACACAGAAAACGTGGAAGAGTAGAACATGGTAGGTCGCCGCCGCTTGGGTCCAAGTAAGGCCACCGCTGCTACCCTCCTGTTGAAGCCAAGCTAGGCGGGTTGACCATTGACGGCCGGTTACCTTCTTGGCGGCGACATGGAGTCGGGGAGTTCTGCTGGAGAATAACACTGCTTCTACTTAACTGCTGGTGCAGTTGGCTGACTGACACGTGGGTCCAACAGGCCACATGTCAGTTACGCAATTGCACCTGCAGTTAAGTCACTGAAGCCTCTGTTCGGCTCAGCGGGACACGGGTGGGTAGCTTCGGTTAATTAATTATACCTCCAGCGCACCCCTTTTTAGTTGAAGAATGTATGAAATGTAATGAAATCTGGCATGTTTATATGAAATCCGACCATGTATGAATGAATTTATTTCGATTAGTTCGAATTCCTGTATCACTGGCATTGGATGAACATGCAAAACAATATGTACTAGCATTATTCCCAGGGTGATCACCTCGTTTGCAGCAGTTTCACATGTACTCCCTCCGGTCCTTTCTAGTCTGCATACAAGTTTTGTCTGCAGTCAAAGTATCTCTACTTTGACCAATCTTATACAAAAAAGTATGCACTTTCACAATGTGCGAAGTAAAAAGGAACAGAAGGAGTACAAAGAGTTTGAGCAGGTTTTTAGCGTTTCTGTACATTGCAATCAAACACACAGGCCTGACAATTCATAGAGAACATTCAAAACAATCGATGATTATGCATCTCAGCGACTCACATGTCATAGGCAATATTTACTTCACAACTAAAGAATAAAGAAAAAATTGATCGACGCTGCTGACAGCAAGGGCGTCCCATTCAAAAATATCAAATGCATGTCTTGCTAAAATCAATGAGCAAAATTTGACAAGGTTGTCCCATTCCAAAATATCAAATGCCTATGATTGTGGAATGGGCAGGGTTTGCCATCAGTTCGGACATTGACATGGCACCTCATGCTAAATAAACCAGCTGTTCTTTTTGTGCAGTTCCACCAAAATCAACCAAATTCGGGCGTAGCTTGTATGATTTCGCCCTTATATGTTGCAACGCCTTGAACTTATCGACACCTCCTTTCTTGTGGTGGAAATGAATGATTCGATGTATTCATGAACATTTTGTGCAGTTCCCATTGAAATCAAGCTGAGCACCCTTGTTTGCACAAATACAAAAAAGTGATTAGTATAGAGCAAACTGTACTATGAATTGACAGTTTCAACATGCACATACATGGTCCATGTAGAGCATGCTTTTAGAAAAATGGAACTCACCAGAAAGAATCCTCGAACAACATTGTACTCGCGCATGACAGCAAAAAATGGAGATTTTGTCACTCCTTCTGAGCTGAAGTTAGTTTGGTCTTGTGGGGAGTAATGTAACCATCCTTCAACTGCTCCTTGTAATGATAAGATAGACAGGGCTTCTTCATCCTGGCATAATCGGAACTAGTCACTTCACGTACTCCATATTCTTCTTCAGAGGAAGATGATCATGTTGTGCAAAGACAAGAGGACTACTAAATGCTAGCATCACTGTTTGCTCGAAAAAAAGGAAAGGAAAAATTTAAAATAGCACAGATGAAGCACTTCTCAAGGACAGTAACACTTTTTCATGACAGCACCGGGAGTTGATTTTTGTTTTTCTTCCCCTTGTTCTTCCCCTTCATCACTTGGTTCAATAACAAACAAGCTTTGCCTTCAATGTAAGATTTGGCATGTCAATTAGGGAGCACAAGTATAGTACTAAACTTAATTTTATGATGAAAGTGGCAAAATACAGGCCAGCAGTTGTGAAATATCCTTATCTTACCTCAATGGGATATTACGGTGCACATACAGATTGGAAGTCTTGTCTCCATTTGTGCAGTTCACTAAAATCAAGCAACATTGTCGTACAAGTAGCACAACATATGAATGCACACTGCAGAATCATGTGAAAGAAGGCTAGTACTGACCTCTCATGGTGCGGAATTCAAACAACTCACAAGAAGAAGATCTGAACCAAATTCGCCTTAATGGATAGGAAGTAAGATCTCCTCTTGTGCAGTTCCACTAAGATCAAGCAATCAAGCAACATTGTCGGTGTGACATTTTGGTTGAACTGCACAAAACACTCTTAAAACAAAAGTGTTTTGTGCAGTGCAACAAAAGGTCACAATGGCAACAAGGTGAAGCAGATAACCCTGTTTACACAGAGGTGCAAAGGAAACAATTAGTGGTCAATAACGGTGGATGACACAGAAGCCAACAAAAAGAAGCATCTACCTTATCTAAATGGGAAAGAAAGCAAGACAGTAGCATTTCTCAAACGGTGGCATTGATTAATATTAACATAGAGATTATATTAACAATAAAATTCGTTAAACATGTAATTTGCTTTTAACTGTGGCATTGCTTCAATTTTCCAGCGGCATTATTAGAGGGTGTTTGTTTACAGGGATATTTTGGTGTAGGGACTAAAAAAACTCCGTGTCAGTCCCATCTAAACCAAAGAGGAGGGACTTTTAGGGACTAAAAGTGGGCATTTGGGACTAAAGAAAGAAGACCCCGAGGGAGCCCCTGCCACGCATCGCACCTTGTCTCTATTAGTTCATTACTAGGGGTAACATGGTCTTTTAGCATGTCATTTAATAACCTCTAGTCCATGTTTAGTCTCTGGAACCCAGTAGTTAGGGACTAGGGAGTTTTTAACCAAACAGGGCCTTAGATTAACAACAGCTAATGAGTTGCACGGGACAGTGGACGCACCAGCACCATGTGCATCTACCGATGTACTGTGGTCATGCACAGTCTGTTGCAACAAAGAACAAGCAACCAAGGAGCATATTTGTGTTGGTCCCAGTTTTGTTATCTTTATACGCCTTTCCCTATGTGAGCGCAGCAAATCTAGCCCTGCTCAAACTCTACAGCCTTGTCCCTTCCTTTCCTTTTTGAACTAGTACTTTCGCCCCTTCCTTTCCTCTTTGAACCACATCCTAGATTTATGCGATACAACTTTCCCCACTACTTTCCCCCATTCCTTTCCTCATTGAACCACGTCCTAGATTAATGCTATACAACTTTCCCCCTTCATTTCCTCTTTGAACCACATCCTAGATTCATGCTATATACAACTTTTCCCACTACTTTCCCCCACTCCTTTCCTCTTTGAACCACGTCCTAGATTCATGGTATACATGCAGCTAGAGCAATGCATGTGGAGTAAGTAAATTATACCTTAAGGTTCTTGGGGCGTGGTTCGGTGGGAGACGGGACGGCGCCGAAGAAGAAGGGGTCGGAGGCCCTCCCGCGCCGCCGCTGGGTGGAAAGTGAACAGCTGCGCCGGTAGTCCCTCGCCGACGGTGGCAGCGTTAAGCCTCCTTCCCTTCCCGGCGGACGGATCCTGCCGGCTCTTTGAGTAGCAGTGAGGGGAGAGAGAGGCCAACGAAGTCTTTTTTAGATCTGGAGAGGGCGAGAGAGTGTGAAGAGAGCAACTACAAGCGCTGAGGCTCCAGCGGGAGAGGGCGAGAGAGTGAGCGAACAGGCTAACCAGCTACACAACCCTCCCGTTATGTTCAACGAGAGGGAAATAACCTTTGATACATTCCTGCATTCATGTAACAAGCATGCCGTGTTTTTTTTGTGTCTATGGGAGTCATTGGGATTTCAATCATAATCGTGGCATGTGGCTTTGGTGGTAAGACTATCCAAAGTGGTGCAGAAATAATGCAGCCTTAGTCACCTTACCTCTCTCCACGTAGTACATTGGGTCCCACCAGTCAGAGGGTGAAACAAACAAATTAATAAGAAAAATTAAAAGTGCCAGCGGTGTATCTTACCTCACACATCTCGCTACTGCTCGGGAACACTGTCCAATTGATCCATCTGTTTGCTCACGTACTATTTTAAGTGAATCCTTATTATAACATGCACACAAATTTTGGCCACTTGTATTCGACTTAAGTCAGTGTGCCACCGTATCTCGTATACTTACTACTCCCTCCGTCTAGGTGTAATAAGTCATGTTAGAAGGTGCAACGAGACCAATGTGCGTGCATGTGTGTGTGGGTGTGGGTGTGTGTGTGTGTGTGTGTGTGTGTGTGTGTGTGTGTGTTTAACACCATGTGTGTGTTAGAGAGAGCGACAGATCGACCTACTCCTACAGAGAGATGTTATGTAGTGTACGATTTTAGCCGCGAGAGTTGGTGCATCCTCTAGTTTCCGGGCGTGTCCGGTAGGGACATGCGGACAGCTGCCACGCCCGCTCCTGACCAGCCTGGCCCACCCAAAGCCCCTCCATCGCCCGCGCACGCTTCCCGCCCGAAACGGTCAGCGCCGCTCCAAAGAATCGGTGCCGCATTCATGCCCGGGCAGAGAGGACACGACCTCTCACTGGCGCAAGAGTGATGGTTGCTTCGTCCGTCCAACTTACTGCTGGGTCTATGTGATTTGACGGCTCATTGGTCTTTATTACTGAGGTAGTAGGACTGCTGGATGTCCCACGCTTTCAGCGAAAGGAGGTATACTACTACTACTAGATTACAATTTTCTCCATTCTTACAGCGGAGGCATGCAAGAGCAGTGAAAACACGCAGGCTCAGTGATTACATGGCCCACCTCACACTACTATCACCTTGCGACACCTAACTCTTTACATGGTACTCCCTCTGTTCCTAAATATTACTAGATGAGTCCCCGCGCGTTAGCGCGGAACAGCAGTATATCTCTCTGCACAAAATTATCGATTTCATAGAACAAAAACAAAACTCTATTACCGCATGACAAATGTGGTAGCCCAACTAAATAAACTCCCACCATCATTTAGATCATCCCACGTAAGGAAAAAAGATCAGCCAACTCCTGAACTCCTACTGCATAATAGGATTATATTTTTCTTTTTGACATGTTAATGGGACTTAAAAGCTCATTCACATGCATGCTACCGGTGCATGCTTGCATGCAGACATGTTGATGTGATTTAAAACCCACTCACATGCATGTGGCACGGTATTTCTGCATGCTTGCATGTGGCTTAGTGCGGAGCCTCTCAACGTCAAGATCAGACGGCTATTATGGACTGATTTACTTCATCTAACGGCTACATCAATTTTGATGACGTGGCTCAAGGAGAGGATAGAGAATTCCTAGTAGTGGGGGCTAGCTATTACTAGTAGATATAAGTCTTTGTAGAGATTCCACTACATACGGAACAAAATGAATGAATCTACACTTAAAATGCATCTATATACATCCGCATGTGGTTCATGGTGAAATCTCTACAAAGACTTATGTTTAGGAATGGAGGAAGTACTAGTATAGTACGTACTGTAGTTTATCAGCGAGATAAATTTGTACAATGCTATGAAGCTTCCAGCTTTTGTTACATGTATCTTGCGTCCAAGGTTGCCCGTTGCAACATTTCATCAAATACAAAGGAGACTAACATGCATGCTATTGCATCTCAATGATTGACAGATCATAGCAAATATGTACACCCTTCGTTCCAAAATAAGTTTCTCAACTTTGTGCAAACTTTAGTACAAAGTTTTACTACTACTAAAGTTGACACTTATTTTGGAACAGAGGCAGCTAAAGAAAAAAACGATCCATGCAGTCCCTAGCCCTTGAACCGTGAACCCTGACCAGGCTTCAATTTGCTGGCAACGTTCGAGCTTCCTAATAAATGAAGTTTGCAACCTTTTGACCATCGGATCATTTTGTGTAGTTTCACCAAAATCGAGATGAGCATCCCTATGGCAAAGAAATTGAACAAGCGTGATTAGAATAAGATTATTGGGACTAGCTGATGAGACATAAACTCATCACAAATACAGTACGTAGAAGCCAGTAGAGGTATGTGCGGGGCAAAGAAGTAGAGAAATATCCACAGGGAGTGATGTGGGCAGCTGGAACAGTGGTGCAAGCCGGCTGTAAAGGGAGCTGTACCTGAGGGACGTAGCTCAACCTTGAGGAGGCCGGCGGGAGGCGGCAACTGCCCACATCGCGGCAGTGAGCAAGGGACGAAGGCAACCTCACCGGCTTTGTGAGAGAGAACGGCGGGGACCCCTCATCGGGACGTGCCGACAGTGAGTTTTCACCGTCGGCGACGGCCACCGCATCTACACTAAGCACCCACCCCTTCCCCAAGCGGACATGATTCGCCAGGATGTTAGAGATGTGGCCACGGTCGTTTTGTGCGAGAGAGTGTGAAGAGAGCAACCCCAGCAAGCAACCGTGTAGGCTGGCCCGTCCTGACTATGTACTCCTTTTCTCTCCATATGAACCTATCATATTGCGTACATGCCACTGAAGAAAAAAATTATTTATAAATGACGCGGTACCTACTACTCGTTCTCCTATAACCTTGCACTTGGCATCTCCAAAATATTGACCTTGCGATTGGCTCTTCGTCTCTTCGGGAAGTCGAGCAATAATGGTAGTGCAGTATATATCGTTCTGGCTATATGAGACCGAATGAATTGCTGCACGTCCACCACGTAGGCGAGGGTCGAGGGGCGAGGGAGAGTGCTACATATGGAGCAAAATGAGTGAATCTACACTCTAAAATACGTCTATATACATCAGTGTTTGGAGTATGCACTAGTAGTTCATATTGAAATCTACTAAAGGACATATATATTCCAAACAATATGATATAATCTCTATAACCGAGGTAGTAGGGAAGAGGAGTAAACGGAGGGAGTAGTAAATTTTTCTCCTCGTCCTGCGAGCCACCGCGCGCATGGGTGAGGGAGCGGGCGTAAGGCGTAGTAAGCAAGCTTCACCTCATCCTGCGAGCCACCGCGCCCGTGGGCGGGGGAGACGACGTACTAAGCAAGCTTCTCCTCGTTCTGCGAGTTGATGGGACACATCAAAAGTACTCCAGTGTATAGACCCTTGCCTCTAAGGTAGGCCCCACATGGTTTACCTCTTTTTTTAACATAACACATCAAGTCGCAATTTGTTTCTTCACCCGTGGTAGACGATCCTCCCACCACCAAGTGGACAACCAGTACACGTGCCAAATTACCACGTGGGCTGCCTTTTTCGTACAGAAATGAGCTCCACCATGTACCCGCTCAGGTGTGGTTGGGAAAGAGACGGGAGTACATGCGCCGTGCATGCACCTCTTCTCTTCGTGCATGTTCCCCACCTACGTGGGTGTGTGTGAGAGATACAAACCGCGTTTGTGAGTGTTTTTTGTTTTGGGGTGGCGGTTGATTTCGTGAATTATTTGTGGGAATATGTGTCGATGACATCTCAAAAAAATTGCATGCAATGTGTGTGAAATGGAGGCCTATCCATATCATACGTAGAGGGTCGGGCAATCCACGAGAAGAGAGGGACGGTTCATAGCTATCGATAGAGTTGAAGAGAGGATCAAGTGGGTGGGTGCGAGATCGATGAAGAGAGCCATCGAAATTGTGTGTGTGTGTACAAGTCAAAGATATAGGGCGACTGGCCTACCGGAACGTTAGAGGGCACACGTCAAGTTTGTGTGTGGCAGGGAGACATGACTAGAGCGCTCGATGTATCGGTGTGTGTGGGGGGGGAGGGGGTGGTGGGAGGGGTAGGCAGAGGCCTAACTATAGAGGTAGAACGCCTCGTATATGTGTTGAGAAGGAGAGACCCAGCTATGTCTTGAGGGATATCGGTCGACATCCATACATAACTGAAGGACGGGAAATATGATGGGAGAGAGATAGAGGAGAGAGAGGGAGGGAGAGGGAGGGAGAGGGGTTGAGTGCTGGATGGGTGATGGAGTTGCTTCTCGAAGATGGTGGGAGAGTCCTAATAGACAAACTGAGGGTGGAACTACAATGTTATCAATAAGAGTGGGGATGTGTTTCTGTGTGTGCCTGTGCGTGATAGATCTGTCGGGACGCATCCATGGATGATGAAGAGGAACCATGTGTTTGGTAAGAAAACCTAACTAGATCGGTAGATCAATTGTAGTTTGTCGGAGGAAGGGAGAGACACAACTAATGACGTAGATCGATTGACGTGTGGGTAAAAACGAGTTATAAGGACCTAGCTAGCTATATGTATAGCGAGAGATCGGTCGGTGTACGTCCATTTGTTAGAGGCTAATAAGGCCCAGCGAGACGGATAGACAGAGAGAATGGAGCTAGGAGGTGGTGCGAGAGGCCCAACTAGTAGCTAGATAGGGGGAGGAGTGTGTGGTTGTGAGAGAGCGATGAAAAGAGGGGCGAGAATTTACATGTGTGTCTGACCGTATGAGAGACATGAGGCAAGCAAACATAAAGGAGGAGATTGAAGGTGTGTTTGTATGTTGTAGGCAGGCATCGCTGGAGAGGTTTATCGATCGGTGTGTGTTGGAAAGGAGTTGTGGAGACTCTGGGAAAATGACCTAAAGAAAAAAATGAATGTGCCCGGTGGATAGAATGTTGACGGAGGGGGAGGGCGAGGAGGGCGTGTGCATGCACGAGAGAAAGTTAGTGGTAGCTACAAAGGTTAGAGGATTGTGTGGGTGTAAGAGACTAACAAAGATCATAATTTGATATGAAAGCGGATTCATATATTTGAATAGGAGATCATAGTGTTTTAAACATTGCATGCATGAATATAGCGGTGATACACGTGCTGTGCACATGTTATACCATAATGTGATAATGCATGGTGTTTGCAACTCACAGCTAAATGCCGGACAATCTAAACCATACTATACATCAAACAATCTCACATTTTATTTGAATTTGTGATAATGTGTGGCGTTTGCAGCTTACAACTAAATATCGAACAATCTAAACAATACTATATATCGAACATTCTCACATTTTATTTGAATTTGTGGTAATGTGTGGTGTTTGCAACTCACATCTAAATACTTGTAGGCGTAGGGGGCGGGGCACCATACATAATGTGATAAACACATTATACATATGAGACATGGTTTAGATTATGAAGATCTAGATAGAGCTAGAAATGTAATGTGATTTGAAATCAAAATAAAGTGGATTCAAAAAATCTAGTTCGAGTTCATATAGTACACATAGTTCATATGTAACTCGAGACTAATCATTTGGTGTGCTATGAAGATAATACACAAACGATGGTTTAACTTGACAATAATGATGATTGTAGATCTTACTAAAACAGAGAAACAAATTCAAATGCTTGGACTTCACAACAACCATTACTGTAGATCTTATTCAAATAGAGAAACGAATTCAAATTTAGTTCATATTGAAGCAGTAGTATATACGTTTGGAATGCACTAAAACGTTCATTCGAGTAGTAGGTTGCATGCATTATACACGTAGCGAAATATTTTAATTGAACATAACATGAATTCAAACTTTTGAATGAGATTTGTAGGGCGCATTGATTTGGTACAGTACACGTTAGGCTTGTCCGGAAATTTCAACCCGCGCCTTGTTAGCCCGAAATATTTAAGATATATCTTTGTCTCGTTGTGCTCCGACAACTCCCACCATCTCAACCCGCGCCTTGCTATTCCGAAATTACAACACGCGCGAAAACTCCCACCTCCTGTGAAATCCTGACACGCGAAATGCCCGTGGTACCCCTGAACCGAAAGAACCACCTTAAATCGGTGGGGGTACTTTCGTAACTTACCCCACATTTCAGACACGCGTGTCTCTAAGCCATGGTTCCCCACTGCCATCCCATCCGCCCACCCATTCATACACCGAGGCCGCGAAAACCCGCGATGAAACCCCACACCCTGCTCCGTCCGCCACCCAGCCGGAGCCTCTTCCCCGACGACATCGTCCATAGTAACACCTCGACGTCCCTCATCCACCGTACCGGATGAGGATCCGTCGTCGATCTCATCGTCCTGCCGGTTCAGCCACCCCGTCCTCCACCTCCAAGGAGCTGCCCCGAGGTTCCCCTCGTCTTTCATGCCACCTCCATTCCCACACCGCCGTCTTCACCTGCACCACCGGAAGAGCATCATCATCACCATTTCCTCGAATGAAGCTACGGCCTAATCGGCGCCACCAAAGAGGTTGTACACTAATCGCCGCATTTTCTTCTTGATTCGATCTCACGGTGCTGCCGGCGTTCGGTCCCGAGCCGACACGATGCGGCTCCATCCACGGCGGCGTTGCCGGCCACTTCCTCCACGGCGTCGCTCCCTCGGCGGCAACGTCCACATCAGTAGGACCTGCTGCTCTTTAGCTCTCGCTCGCGCTGCTGCTCTGCTCTTGCTCTCGGTCCCCTGCCTGGTCTGCTCTTGCTATTGCTCTTGCTCGCGCTGCTGCTCTCCCTCTTGCTCTTGCATGCGATGCTGCTCCCATTTAGCTACACTTCACTCCGATGCCGCCGGGGTGAAGGAAGAACCAGCCACAGCGGGAGCGGGGCTCGCCGTAGAGGTACCCCACTATCTATCTTAGGGTTCAGGATGGGACGGTGGTCGCCGGCGGTGGCGGGGCGTTGGCGGGGCGGTGGCGTGGGGATCGCCGGAGAAAAAGCTCGGCACGGGGGGGCCTAGAGGGATGGCCGGGGCGGCGGCAGACCCGCGGTGGGGAGTGTTTTCGGGGCGGGCGGGGCGGCGCAGCGCGGGCGGCAGGGGGCTGCTGTTTGGCCGACTCAGGGGGGTGCAGGTTGAAGATGAACCGCATGCCCTTGATTTCGTATCCAACGGCTGCAAAATCGACTGGCCAGAGATGAAAAAGTCAGTCGACCGACGTGTAGCCTCACCTTGCTAGTGCGTCCAGTTTTGACAGCAAAATTCAGTTTCGACAATTAAGTTCAGTTTCGACAGTTAAGTTCAGTTTCGACAGTTATATTCAGTTTCGACAGTTAAGTTCAGAGATGAGCGGCTGATGTATTTTACATCTCGCACTTTGTGGTTATGTATTTTGCGTCGTGTATTGGTGATGCTATTAGAATTCCACTCAGGTTAATGTTGTTCATTGTCTCTCTTGTCCTGCTTCAGCCTCGGCGTCGTACAACTAACCGGAGCTGCTCCAATGATGAAACCCTCCATCACAGCAGAGCAGTACCTCGGGCTCCATCTCCAGACGCCTAAGATCTTCTTCCCCTCCTCCGATAGCCAAGTCAGCCGGAGCATCCTCACCGGCCAACCCAATCACGCTGAGATCGACATGGCTTCGCCAAAGAGGTTGTACACTTGTTGCATCTCTTTTTTACTCTACATGTTATATATATTGTCCACTAAGCACACGGATTTGTTCCTTTAGTGTCTCCTTGAAAGAAAAAACGTAGGAATTTTAATTTTCACTTGTCCTCCTTTTAAAATTCCTATTCATGAAGCACAAGACTAAGAGATAGTAGCATAATAGCATTATAACCATACATTTTCTTGTGGTTTGACTTAATCTCACCATGCTTCTTTCCATCCTGTGATCTTCCAATTGTTGTGAATCAAACACACGGATTGGCAGAAATCCTGTGTTTTTAAATTCTCTGTTTTGCACGTGCATTCCTATCCTATTCCTGTCTATTTCCTATCCCTGCATTGTTGTAATCCTCCTATTCAAACGAGCCCTTACAGAATTACTTCTCTTACAGATAGTTGTCAAAGAAAACCTTGCGTGGTTTGTCCCGCTCCTGCTACGTCGCCGTCCACCCCAGCTCAGCTACTCCAACGACAGAAGGGTCCAGCACAGCAGGGATCCGGCCTCCAGACTATCTTTCACCGCCTCAGATCTTCTTCCCCGCCGCTGGCAGCCATGAAAACTGCACTACCATCATCAACCGAGAAGATGACCTCGAGGACTACACGGGTCCGCAAGAGAGGTCGCACTCTTTCGTGTCTGCTTACGTTATGCATCGCTTAATATTGCATGCTAATTTATCGTCCTGTTCACTAATTAGACTCTGAGTCAGCTCCAAACTAATGGTCAAACTTGAGTTTTTAAATGGTTGTGGGGTACATATCGGGGCCGCTATTAATAGTATCTATCTACTATCTGGTTAATCTCCGGTGTCTACTATGAGTTTCATGTTGGGTGGGAAACAAACAGTAAAGAAGCCATTATCTGTATTTTTTAACTGAAGCCATTATCTGCCTGCTATTATTGGTTTTGGGTCTATCCACAGGTTGCTACCATCACTCTAGATTTCTGCGTGCACTCCTTACATAATCTCACTATGTTTTATTCCTATGCATGACAGTTATTGCAAACAATGGAACTGAACATGTAGAGCAAAAGAGACGAGCCTTGTGTGGCAATAAAATTTCATGCAGGCGTCGCTCCATGGTAGGCGCAAAGGCAGCCCCCCTCCACGCATTTCGGATTGTAATCGAGAGGAAGATATCCATTCTGAGGGGGATTCAGAAGGAGAAGACAACTCCTATTTACCCCTTGAGGTCTTCGCTCTAACTTTGCATGCTGATGTTGGTTATATCATGCATATGGTGTCTTGCATTGCTTACTTTATACATCAAATATGTCATCTACTTAGTTTAGACATCCTTTGTGTGAATGCCATATGTTTAGTTTATTCATCGTTTATGTGAATTATGCAACGCCATCTTGTTTAGCCAGGCATCATATATGTGAATTTTGCAATGCCATCCTGCTTAGCCAGTTATCTTATATGTAAATTATATCAGGCCATCCTTTTTTTCATTACATATTACATTTGTCAACAATGTTATTACATTCAACTGCTCTTCGTGTGCATCAGCCATTTGACACGGTGATGGCAAATTCTGGAGTGAAAACAAGGTCTTCAGAGCAGAGTATGCTATCTGACGAAGCGCATATCTCGCTAGTTACGAATAGCTCCTTAGAGGAGGATTCAGAGACAGATGACCAGTCCTATTCCCCCCCCCCCAAGGTGTATGCTCTAACTTGGCAGGGTTATGTTGCTCATATCGTGCGTATGGTGCCTCGCATTGCTATGTCATTTGATTAGTTTAGACATGCTTTGTGTGAATGCCACCTGTTTAGTGTCTAATTACCATATATGTGAATTATGCATTGCCATCTTGTTGCAAGACATTATATATGTGAATTATACAATGTTATCTTGTTGCAAAGGCATTATATATGTGAATGATGCAATGCCATGATGTTTAGCCAATCATCATGTATGTGAATTATATCATGCTATCATTTTTTTGTATTACGTGTTCCATTTGGTGACAACGTTTGTATATTCAACTACTCTTCCTGTGCATCAGCCATTTGAAGCGGTGATGGCAGTATCTGGAGTGAAAACAAGGTAATCAGAGCAGACAATGCTACCTGCTGAAGCAGACATCTTGCTGGTTACAGAGAGCTCCTCAAAGGAGGATTCAGATACTGATGAACATTCCTATTTTCCCCCTGAGGTCTATGCTCAAACTTGGCAGGGTTATATTACCCATGTCATGCATGTTGTCTTGCATTGCTTAGTTTTTACATCATATATGGATTGCCATCTCCTTACTTGCTTACTATATAAATCATATATTTGAATTATATCATGCCATCATGTTTACATAGTACATACACATCATCTATCTGAATTATGGCATGGCAACCCATTTAAAAAAGACATCATATAGTTATATCATCTTATCCTGTTTAGTGTTTACAGTCATCATATTTTGAATTATGGCATTCTATCCGTGAATGTATGTGAATTTTGGCATGCCAACCTATTTAATAAACACATTATATAGTTGTGTCATGTCATCCTGTTTACATAGTCTCATATTTTGAACTATGTCTTTCCATCTTTTTTTTAGTTAGCCATCATAATGTGAAATTGTGTCATGCTATCCTGCTTAGTTAGCCATCATATATGTGAAATTGTGTCATGATATCCTGTTTGGTTAGACAACATAAATATGAATTATTTCATGCCCTCTTTTATTCCCCACTATCCATTGCACCTGTCTATCATACAATGTCTATACTCTCAATTACTTTTCTTGTTTATCAGCTATTTGAATTGGAGAGCGTGATGGCAGTATCTAAGGGAGTAACTACACGGTCTTCAGAAAAGATAGTGCTACCAGTTGATGCAGATAGAACCACCGTTGTACTTGCCCAAGGACCAGATCCACCACACATAACCCAGACTCTCGCAGATTGTACCCCTACCTAGTTGGACAGAGAACCAGCTACACCCCTTCTAACCCCAACCCCGGCAAATAGTAACCCAGTTCCAGTTGACACAGCACCGTCTCCACCAGAGAGCACCCAAACATGAGCAGTTAGTAAGGGAACTGCAGTGCCCAAAGCACGAGGACCACCACTCCGAATCCCAACTCAACGCTTAAAGGAGAAGAAGATTTGTTCTCGGGTCAGGTTCTGTAGCTATGGTTCATACCCCTTTGCTCTTGCATGAGTGTATTTACTCATACCAACTATTTTCAAATTTGAAGGATGGAATTGAAACTCCAATGGCGCAACAGGTATGTTTTAAACCTGTTTCTTTAACTGGTTTGCTGTTGTAACCTGCTCTATGTTGATTTCAGTTTCAATTGAATAAACAGTTATGTTCTCATGTCATGCACATTACAAGTGTTGTTATTGCTCTATAGTTACCCACACTTATATTCTATCTATTATGCTTTGTCTTGAACAAATATTATTTGAACTGTGTCTCTATCTTGATTTGGCAACAAAAACTAGAATGGTATAGACCATAAAGTGACCATGGTACATAGATATATGTTTGTTTCATGCTGTTATCCTGTCCACTTTACTAGTGAACTCATTTACCAAAATGAGTTTCATATACAACATGGTAAACATGTGATGTGTCTGCTTGTTTCTCTTCTAGAATGCGGACAAAATATTGGAGAACAGTACCGCGTTATCCAATGGTAAAGGAAGTAATGCAGATAAGGTTCAAGATAGTGAGACATCCCTATTGATCTCCAAGAAAGCTGATAAAAACTATCTTGACGACAGTGAGGGAACCCAAAAGTCCTATCTTGATGTAGTGTTCGAGTTACTGGCCACTACTGCTGGCACAAGCTCTTCGAACTCGCTGCCTGAATCAGTTCGTCTTCTTGAGTCTCAACTTCAAGTTGAAAGACATCGATCAGATGTGCTGCGACAGGAAGCTGAAGGACTGAGGAAGTCCCTGCAGAATTCAGATGCATATTTTCTGGTGCAATAGCAAGCGCTGGAGGATTTAAGCGCCAAACAAGAGAAAGTTAATAAGCTTGCTAAGCATCTTGCCAGCATTATGGGTACCCAGGATATTGTTTCTTGAGATCTTCTGAAGTGGTTTCAGTTCTGGATTTGTTTTGCTGCGGCGTCTATTCGCGTTGGTCGCCAACTTTGACAACCAGTGTATATGATATGCTACTTTGTTCCCTATAGTTGCACTAGTGGCGAACTTTCATGCCTAGTGGATGTAATATGTGTAATAGCCGTGATAGCCTAGCGTTAGTTGCTTGCTTATTTATTTCCTTGTTGTCTTGTTTATTTCTTTGCTTGTAGTCATTGAAGTTCTTTTTCCGCGGTTAGCTAGTGGCTGCAATAACCTATTTTTTTAAAACTAGGCCACAATAACCATGGGCTAATATTTATTGTAGTGACACTGGGCCTCCTACTGGCCGTAGAAACAGTGGGCCTTCTACGGGCCGTAGAAACAATGGGCCTTCTACGGGCCGTAGAAACAATGGGCCTTCTGCGGGCCGTATAATCAATGGGCCTTATACAGGCCGTATAATCGATTGGCCAAACATGGGCCAAACAGACCGCATTATGTTCGTAAACGGGCTAGAGTTGGAATCGTCCGTTCGTGGGCCGACCATAACGGGCCATCGTTAATAGGCCATATTTGATGACGCTATGAAATCGGCCCAACGTATTAACGGACCACAAACGGGCCGACTGTAACCACGGGCTGAATTTGGCCCACAAGCAGAAAATGACAGTAATGGGCCGTAAGTAAACGAATGCTGGAAATGAGCCCAAGAATAAATGGGCTCTGAGAAGGCTGAAAGATAACATGGGCTAGAAATGGCCCAACGGAATAACGGGCCGTTAATGGGTATAATGTGATACACTGTTCATTACGGGCCAGTTTCACCACGGGCCATTAATGGGTGTAAAGTGATACACTATTCATTACAGCCCAGTTTCTCCACTGGCCATTAGTAGGCCAATAGTTACATAGGGCCTCATATGGGCCAAAAGACGTCATGGGCCATACATGGGCCAGAAGTGAAAACGGGCTGGAATCATATTGGATGGTCCAGATGACGCTACTAGGCCTAATTCGGATAGGGTGTAATGGGCCTTGGGTTAGCGGGATGTAAATGGGCTATATTCGAACAGGCCATTAACAGGCTTTCCATGGGCCGGCCCGCCAGCTTTTGACCAAGTCAAACAGGCCGGCCTTTTCACAGGAATGGGCCTCTGTTGGGCCGTGCCACATGTCGATGTATCATAGGCGCCTTCCATCCAATGAGTGGTTGACATCTGTCCCAACGATGAGCCGACACGTATTTCCTCCAGCCAATGATGATTTTACACATGGAAAATCCCCATTGGTCGGGGCTGTTAATGGGTTATCAGATCCAAAACCCGACCCGATAGCTTAACCGCGTTCCGTTATGGTGGATGCCACGTGTCGGTCACCCTTGACGAAAGCACTTCTGTGACGCGCAATTTATCGTCATGGAAGTGGACACTTCCGTGATGATAATTTTGGTAATGTCATGGAACACTTCTACGGCAGCACAGGTATGACTATCTTGATTCTGTCATAAATTTTTCATGGATGTACATGCATGACAAAAAAAGCGACCTACTGTGACAAACACGTATCATCACGAAAGTGTATTTTTTTGTAGTGTAAGTATCTCTCCTTTGGTACAACAGCAAGGTCGATTCCTCTTATTTGATCAGCCATTCGTCGTGTCAAAAATGCAGAGGGGGGTGCAAGGAGCACAAGGCCTGCACATCCAAGCAAGTGGTAACATGGACATGTACATGGAACATCCCAAGCGCAAGCAGAGCTGCAGTGAGCCTGTACAATGAGCTAGCATAAGTCTCTGCATTTCATTTAATTCATACTGGCATTCGCGTATGATTTGTGTGCAATGGCGGATCCACGAATTCAAGTAACCAGGGGCGAACATTTAACTGAAAAATACGAAGGCACTTGCACTCCGGAAATCAACATAACTTGAGAAATGTGAAGCTACATGCACTTTGAAAACCAGCAAGTGATCCAAAGTAGTTCAGATTATAAACACTAAATGATGCAAGCACCAAAAAATACAAAATGCAACATGGTGTACAATGACTACATACATGGTCTGTACCTGCTTGAATTATTCGTTCTCTGGATGAAAATATCAAAGTGTAATAGCACCTATAACCAGTGCGCAAACTGCATATCAATATATATATCCTGCACAAGTATGCCAATAGTTTCAAACAACAGATTAGAAAAGTATTTATGCTACCTTGTCATTACATGGGGACTTTCTGGTAGATGGCCTCGACGTTTCCTCAAGCCATGAAAATGCACTATAATTTGCTTGTCATCAATGCCTGCAAATCTCTATGTCTCTCTCAACATAGCAGATCATCATTAGAAACTAAATCCTTCAATGGGAGCTTGCAAAATGCTTGCATTAGATGCCTCATTAGACACTATATGTTCATCACCAGGAGCATGTACAATGTTTGCATCAAATCCTTTATTAGCAGTCTGTTCATTAGACACTTCAGGCTCAAGAACAACATGAGCTTGGATGTTTGCACCGGAAACTTGATTAGATTCATCAGATTCAATCAGTTCAGTATTGATTGGGGGAGTTATAAAATAAGTAGAAATTGGTTTCATTTTCTACATACAAGCAGTTTTACAACACCGTCAGGTTTAACTATTGGCCAGAAATTGAAGAGTTGAATTAGATATAATCAGGGATGTGATGTACCTGCTCGTTGCGCACGCTACTCTTGCAAGCTGCGACTGTCCATTTGCGCAAGCTCGCTGCCATGCCCGTGCTGCCGCCAGTGCCTTCCATGCAGGCTACACCCAGGGTTGGATCTTCATCTTCTTGTCCTTCCGTTCGCTTGAAGCCCGGCGACCGCCCTCCAACGAGGGCGCAAGGAAGTGTTGTGTCGGTCTGTCCAGCGGCGGCTAGGTTAGGAGCAAACCAAACTGGAGGCTGGAGCGGATGAATTGGAATTTTTCCTGCTGTCGGTCGATATGGGAGGCGCTCGTTTGGGCCACGAGCCTGCTATAGGGCCTGCCTTGCACTTATGTTACTGGACTATCCAAATTGAAACATTTTTCTTCATTTTTTACATTGCGTGCTCGTGTGTTGGGACGAACAAAACTAGCCTGGGCCAACCTGGATGACTCAAACTAGGTGCACACTTTCAAGCCACCTGAGGCGGCCGCCCATACCAGCCCCTATGGTGGCATCACCCCTTTTTGCGTGTATGATAGGGGTAGTGAAAAATATTCCGATGGCGCTTTTGATTTACCCACAGAATGGTTGAATTGCTTGTTTCTATGAACTGAGTTCGCCAATAATGCGAAGGATGCCAGTCTTTTCATCCTATTGTAGATTGCTTAGATCTCGATATGCCAAAAGTAATCGCATGAAATATAAAGTAAAAGCAAGTGTGATGTGTGGGGCTACAACTAGTCTGATTACACGTCCTCATATAACATATGAAGGATGCACCATCTTACCAGATTAACCATTCGACTTACCAATGCAGCGTGGGAAGAAGGAAGTATTGGGACTGTGTATCCAAGCATTTGATGCCATGGACTCCTTCGTACAACCTTGTAAGCAAAAAAGAAGTTGCAGTGTGCGTGTACAAAGAACTAGCATAAGTTCAGTTACCTGCTTCTCGGAATTTTAGTTAGCCACTTATTGCAAAATTGTTCAATTACGTTGCTTGGCTTAATTTAGTTTGCTACTGATTACATAATGCCACAGCCTGTTAATCCTATTATAGACTGTGCCTATCTATGTGTTTGATACTTACTGTTAAGAATTACATGTTTGCCTGAACTTAAATAGCTACTTGTTTGTTTAACTGCTTTGCTGCTGCAACAACGAGTTACAATGATGTTAATAACTACTTTTCAGCATCGAATTGAAACTCTTTAATTGCTTGTTTGTTTAACTGGTTTGCTGTTATAACTCCTAGTTGTGCTGTTTTGCTAATTTCAACTTTTCTGAATGCAATCGGAACTTTAATGGCAAAACATGTTAGCCCAAGATCAAAGAGCGAGGTCCCATGGACGTTGTATCATCCCACAGCAGTGGCACCGGCCCAATCATGCATTATGAATTGCCAACTGCTGATGCTCTAGAGGATAAACTAGTGGTAGAAAGAGATTCTGCTTCTGCACTTAGATATGAAGTTGACATGTTGAGGAAGCAAACAGCACAATCAGTAGCAGTACTCAAGACAACCATTAAATATTTGGTGGATTTCAAAATGAAGCAAGCTGAGACTGACCACATTGTTAAGGTCCTGAAGGAAAAAAGGAAATTAAATTCCCACTTGGTAAATCATAGGTGAAATGTTCTTTTCATCGTTGAATAACCTTTGTGTTGTTTGTTCATGTAATCAATCAAACCATTTGTTTTAGAGATCATGTAATAATTGTTTTTTTTTGTAATTTTATTTGAGCACAAGTCTGTATTAATTGATAAGACTTGGATACATTTCATTTTGATTGTTGTGCCAGACCTACAAATATGCCAATCGGGCTGAATGTGCATTCGGCAATAATAGTAGTATAGATGGACCATAAGTTGCACACATCGGAAAGGGCCAAGCTTGGCTAAAAAAATGATGTTGTTGTAGCAAAGAAAAGTACAGCGGCCTGGCTTATGTATGTTAGTTGATATTATTGATCCATATACTCTATAAGTGTTTATATGTCTAGTAGTTCTGTACATTCTTGGTTGATTGACTCGGTATTTGAATCTTGATACATCACTTGTGTACATATCTAAATGGGAGTACACATTATGCTGTGTGTGACATTTGAGTTGGACATGAAGTGTTCCAAATATTCGAATTCACATTAAACTAGATTCTAGCTTCTGAATTTGAGTATCAGCATTTGTAAACCATATTCATATATGACAAGGAATACATCTTTGTCGTCCTTTTGAAGATATATAGGAACACATAGAATGATTTATAAAGATTCGTATAGGAATACAAAATGGATTTGAATTTAGTTGCCAGGGTAAACATGGATGCTTATTGTCCCAAAATTCGAAAGAAGTGGCAAAATGTCCACTCCCACGTCGGCTGCCCGAAGCCAAGTGTTTGGGAGATGGAAATTGCTGTCTACCCATTACACAGACAATCAATCGCCCGATTTCCACTGCTCTAAATAGGGGTAGGATAGTAACTTCAATTAGACGTGACACGACCGCCTCTGATCCCATTCCGACACACTGGGCGCCAAACATGGGCAGCAAAACACAGTTGATTCAAGCTCGTCCGAAAGACCTGTGTTTCTCCCTCCATTTCCCCATTCATACACGGTGGGCGGCAAAACAAACTCGACTCAGCCGAAATCGATGTAGGCAAATATTTTCAATAGGGGCAGGTTTGTAACTTCACTCAAACGTGACACAACCGCCCTACCTGCCGGCCCCCTTCATACACCGTGGGTGCCAACCACCCTCTCCTCGCCTGAAATCGCTCTGGGCAAATATTGGCGAGATACGAGATTATCGTCGTATCCCCAACCGATGAGACATCCAAATTTTAAACGGGGGCTAAGTTCGTAACTTTCCCATATTTCAGACAGGCGCGTCCCAAAAAGATGGTTCCCCGTACCTCTCCCTCCATTTCCCCATTCATAAACCGTCCACGCTAGAACACCATCCCCACACCAGCATCCGTCCACCACCCCATCCATCGCCGCCGTCCTCCACCACATCCATCGCCGCCGTCCTCCACCACATCCATCGCCACCGTCCTCCACCATGCCGGAGCGCCTACCAAGACCGCGTCATCCACTGCTAGAGATGGACGTTTCTCATCCACGGCGACGGACCAGGAGCGTTGCATCACGTCGTCTCGCTTCATCGGCGCCGTTGTCCTCTTTGTTGGGGCCGCTCACACGACCTTCTCTTCCATGCAACGGGACTTATCTCCCAATGCACCCATCTATCGTCGCAGATCTGCTTCAATGCCACCAACAGCCATCGCACCCCCGATGCCTACACGGCGCCGCAAGAGAGGTGGTACTTCATATCTCCTCAACTTTTTGATCTCAACCAGAAAATAGATCTTAACTTGGTTACTCTACTTTCTTTTTAGCTCTTAGAATTTAGTTATTAGTTCGAAGCAAACAATGGCTGCTAAATATCATTTCGCCGGTTCCCCCCTTTTATGATGACTATACGATCAGAATACGTGCTTCGTGTCATAATAGCACTGCTCTACCCATCAAGCTAAACAAGCTTAGTTGTTCTAATACGAATCTGATATTATTAAAACAGATTCATTTAATTGGTCACTAAATGTTCCTAAATTATTTTCGAAAATGCATGTTCACCGCTCGGGTGTGTATCTCTACAGGGTGCCCACAGTGGGCCAGCCCACGCTAGGATTTTGGGTCGTCCCAGGCCCCGATTCCCCTCTATTCTGCCGCGCACTTGCGATCTCTACTCGCCCCTAGCCGCCTGCCTCACTGGCGACTTGCTGTCCCCGGACGGCATGACTCTAGGAGGAGACACCGGACTAACAGGAGGTCCAGAGCCGCTCGCCCAACAGCGTCACCGCTACCCGGGTGCACCGCCGTGCCTACCGTCCCAGTCCGTTCGGGGCTCAGGCGTGCAGCACCCACTAAGCCAACCCGATTTATCCTGAGATAAGTCCTCAACACTTAGTAGCCACTCCTCATCAGCCATTTTCTAATTGATTCATTACTCATTAGGCAAGACTGTCATTAGGGTTTGTTGTGTGCTCAGTGCTACCTACACTTAATGGTTCAGATGTATTTCGGTAATCTTTAGTACCTGTAAAGTTCACAGGGTTTTCAAAATTTCGGCCCTAGGAACAGACACTAGTCATTTCGGATTGTTGATCGTAGTGACATTGACCCAGATTACTACTGCAAGCGAGGTTTGTTGACAATTTTACTTGTCTTTCTTACTCATTCGATATAATATCCAATTATTCACGTCGATTAGTTGCAAACAATAAGTGCTAGACAAACTTCTTGATTCAGATTTTGGACCGTCTCTTACTTCAATCACAATTCTGCATACTTGTCCTGGTAAGCTCACAAGTAAATGATTGATTCACTACATCTATGCTTGCATGGTCATATTTCTTGTCAATATTCTTTTAGGGTGGACCACCCTGTTTCTAAGTATTGCAACGTAGACAAGAGTGAATAGTATTTCTCTATGTGATCTCTTCCATCATGTGTGGGCAACAAACACTGCATTGTATAGAAAAAAGTGTCATTTCCAGCTTTTACATAGGCTTCGATCTTTTACATGGAATACAATCTGCCTACTTGCTTTGTGTCGCACTACCAACACTCCACCATTGAAGCTAAACATTATGCCACTCATAATTCCTTAGTTTATTTGTTCAAATATGAATTTCATATGATTCTAGTGTTCCTACTTCAGTTTTGAAATGTGTGTCTGCCTGTTATAGAGACATAAGGGGTTTGTATTTCTGTGTGTGGTCTGGTCAGCACGGTTGGGGTGAACTTTGCATATGCAGGTGTTTATAGGGAGACACTCTTCGAGTTGAATCCGCAATGCATTCCATAGATATTCTGACTACTTTTTATGTTTTCATGAATGTCAGATTCTGAACAGCATCATAATGATTATGAGCTTGCGTGCATGAAAAGAATAAAGCAGAACAATGCCATGGCTGTCAAACTTGGCATTAAGGGACTGAAATCAAGTCTGGATGCAATGCAATGCAAACGCTCTCCACCTACAGATTCATGCTCAGAATATGATCCTAACGGTGATTCTGAGCTAGAGGGAGACCTAAGTCAATGTAGCTCCCTAGTGGAGGATTCAAAGGAAGATACACTATCTTATTCACCCATTAAGGTGCTTGCTCTAACTTTCCAAGGTTATATTTGTCGCACATATCTTGCAACTGATGCTTTGCATTGCTTCTACTTTGTTGAACTGCCATTAGCTTAGTTTACACATCGTGTATGTGAATACACCCTACCTATCCATTTTCAGTACATATTTCATCTGTCATCATACCATATTTATCCATTCAAATGTTGTTCTTGTGTATCAGACGTTCAAAAGGAAGAGGGCGATTTCTGATCATGGAGGAGCACAAGCAAAGTATTTGGAGAAGGTAGTGGCACCTGATAAATCAAATAGCCCATTAGGTGTAGTTCCAATATCACCTAACCCACAAAACACCACAACTCTAGCAGACTCTAGCCCTAATACACTAGTCATTTCTGATGCCCCAACGCAACAGACCCCAACTGCAGCAAACATTATGATTATGCTAGTTGATATAGCACCAGCTCTATGATGCAAAACCCCCATTCCAGCAAAGAGTACACCAAATGCAGTTGCCAAATCCCTTCTCGAACCAGAGAGAGCCCCAATTGCTGCAAATAGGACCTATGTTCCATTTCTTCCCAATTTAGAAGACAACTTATATTGTTGTCAGGAACTTTGTGCGCATCTTTCCTTCATGGAAAAATTATACCGCAGACACAGAACAATTTTCAGTCTCCCTCCGCAACTTACGCGTAAGTAATGTACTAATGTTATTCATGGTCATTGCTGCATATGTTTCTACTCACAGAAGACACAAGATTTTATTCTTTTAAATAGGCAAGGACCAAACTGGATTGTGAGGACGAGCAAGGGTTGGTTGCGCTTTTCAAGCACTCGTTGATGAAGTATCGTTCCTACCCGAGGCAAGCGCACTTCGATAGCAAGCCTCTAAATGAAATTTATGTAAAGTCTCTGGTGCTACATTTATCCGACGGTGACTGAATAATGTTGTTACACATTGGTCTACAGCGTAAGGTACTATCTATGATATCACATCACAATTTGAACTACATTTCTGTATTTGCCTGAACGTTTCACTTGTACGAAAACTATTAGCAAAAGAACATTCATTCTCAAGGGACCACAGAATCTCGCAACTATACTGCACACTGCATTACTCTTGTGGGTACCTCTTGCCCTGTATGACTATACTTACTTTCATAGCTGTTTGATTATGTAGCATCACTACACATGTTAGCCTCGTTACCGTCCATTTGGTAGACATTTTAAGATCCTTATGGACTCCTACATAAATTTAGAATCAACCCAATGCTTTTGAAGAGGTTTAGCTCTGCAGTCCTCTTGTAAGGATTGAACGTCGTCTATCACTGTACTTACATTAACAGCTACTCCCTCCGTCCCATAATATAAGAACGTTTTGTACAGTACACCAGTGTTCAAAACACTCTTGTATTATGGGAAGAGGGATTGGTTCATTGTGTAGAATTATGCATCTTATCTCCCTCGCCCACCATTTACTAAAAAAGATCAGATCTATATTTAATCTTACCAAAAAGTAGAATACACAGACAATGCCAGTGCAGAAGTGTAGCCCATTGCTCTTGTCAGTACATTTTGTCCTGTAATGCTTGTACTTCCAGGGATTGGTAGTTGATTATGTAGCATCAATCTGCATCTTATCTTCATTATCCTGTATCCCTTCCAGTATTATCATATCTATAATTACTCTCTACAAAATGTAGAGTACAGGTAATGCTTATGAAGAAGATTCTGTGCTGAAATTCTTGAGTCCTTCCCTTGACATGGAGAAGGGCATTATAAAGCCGGTGTTAACTGTTAATGTAAGTCAGTCCTTCTCAAGCCTTTATCCTCAACTACTGTTTAATTTTCCCATACTCCCTATCATTTACTACTGTTTAGTTTGCTATTTCTACCAAAATGCATGTTCGCAAGAACCGTCAGTTCTAAGTTTTACTTGTAAAACCAAATTCCTTATTCATACCATGCACATTACTCAATACTCCCTATATGTATGCTTGTTTTTGTGGATCTATAATCCAGTGTGTGGTGAAGCAGCCCATGTTTGCACCTTGTCATCTCCTGTTTTATCTTACTGATGTGGCTGATGATATGAACAACATGCCATGCACATTAACCAAAATAGATACAATGATTTTCTTTGCCCTTCATCTATGCTTGTTATGTTGACATGGTAATCCATTAGTGTGGTGATGCTCCCCGCATTATTAACAATGCCAAAGTATGGTATTGATATTTTGAACTTACTCTTTATTTTCTAATTTGAAATTGGATGGAATTGACAGCACAGTTATCTTTGTTTATACATGTGAAAACCCTGTCATCTCTCTACTTTGTTTCAGGGTAATATGTCTGATGGCATCCACAAGTCTGCTGAAGGCTGTGAGACAAGCCCAACATATATTGCATCAAAGAAGGCAAAACATCTTTAAGATAGCGAGACAACCCCAAAGTTTTGTCTTGATGCAGTGTTCAAGTTACTTGAGACTAGCAGCCAGACAAGATGACAGAATTCGTTGTCTGAATTAGTTCGACTTCTTCAGTCCAAAGTTCTAGCAGAAAGGCATTCTGCAACTCAACTTTGACTTGAAGTCCTATCTCTAAGAAAGATTGCGGAGAACACCAATGAGAACCTCATCGCTAAACAGCTACACCTGGAAGCTATGACCAACATGATAGGCCGGTCTCACAGCCTTGCTCAGCAGCTTGTGCAGCAGTTCCCGCGCAAGGCTAACCTTTCTTGAACTGTCTTGGAAGTGGTCTCGGTTCAGTATTATTTTGTTACGCTGCAATCGTGCCTAGTTTTTGTAATCTGCTTCTTCATTGCGCGTTATGATCACTAGTGGCGAACTTTGATGCCCAGTGGATGTAATATACCATAAATAATTTATTGTATAGTGTAGGTTTATTCTTAGTTACTATGCCATAATTTCTTTATTGTATAGAGTAGGTTTGTACTTAATTCCTACTAGTTACTGCCATCATTCGCTATCTGAAAAAAATCAGATGTAGTCGACTGGTCCGAAACATTTGCCTCTAACGGGCCTGGTGTTTAGTGGGCCACAATTGGGCCGGCCTGCATCTTTCATGGGCCTAAGTCATTGGGGCCTTCACACTTTGCGCGAGGCCCACAACTTACACCGGCCTATATTTTAGTTGGGCCTTTTGTGGACCCAGCGCTTAGTTTGGCCAAGGTAGCGCTGGGCCATTAACAGGCTGAATATTGTACTGGCCTTTTACGGCCTAGATGAAACCATGGGCCTTTAGCAGGCCAAAATGCATATTGGGCCTCAATTTCCACTAGTCATTGACGGGCCTTCAGCAGGCTGAAATGTAGGCTGGGGCTTTTTGGGCCTAGTTATATCACGGGCAGTTACCAAGACGAAACATATCTCGAGCCTTAGTTGGCCCACGGATATCATGGGCCTTTAGGCCGAAAGCTTAGTACAAACATCAACATGCCGAATTATGCGACAGGCCTTTAACAGGCCCAAAGTCACATTGGGCTTAATTGTTTCCACCTTTATCACGGGCCGTTAGTGGGCTCGATGTCCTGTCGGACCATATATGGCCCATGGGCACCACGGACCATTCCCAGGCCGAAAGTCACACCGGGCTGAAATGGGCCCATGTCCACATTGGGCCTCTAACAGGCCGAAAGTCACTGGGCTGTAAATGGGCCCAAATATTTGGCAAACAATTAATGGGCCAGATCTGGCTTTGGGCTGTATATGGTCCCAAATATTCGATGAACAATTAACGGGCCAGATCTGGCTTCGGGCCGTAAATGGGCCTTTATTAAGCAGGCCAGTATTGGGCTGGCCCACTAGTACCTGAGTAAGTACTACGGGCCTTTGACTGGGTCGGCCTTTTTAACCTATATGGGCCTCTGTTGGGTCGTGCCACGTGCCGAAGTATCATAGGCACTTTGGGTCCAATGAGTGGATGACATCTGTCCCAACGGTGAGCCGACACGTGTTTCCTCCAGCCAATGATGATTTTACACGTGGAAAATCCCCATTGGTCGGGGCTATTAACGGGTTATAGGATCCAAAACCGGACCCGATAGCTTAACGGCGTTCCTTTACGGTGGATGCCACGTGTTGGTCACCCTTGACGAAAGCACTTCTGTGACACGCGATTTATCGTCATGGAAGTGGACACTTCCATGATGATAAGTTTGGTAATGTCATGGAACACTTCTACGACAGCACAAGTATGACTATCATGATTCTGTCATAAATTTGCCATGGATGTACATGCATGACAGAAAACGTGACCTACTGTGACAAACACGTATCATCACGGAAGTGTATTTTTTTGTAGTGTAAGTGGTTTCTCATGTATATCTAGTGGTGTAGTTGCTCAAATCTGATGGAGATTTGGACATGTGATATGTGTACTAGTGTTGTGTACTGCTAGTGTTTTCGCACATGAATATTTGGAAAATGAAGGATAAGTCCTTGCCCAATTAGCTTATGTTTGTAGGGAAACTGATCCAAGTGGCTTATGTTGATTCATTTCCGTTCCGGCAAATTTCAGTCACTTGATATGTCCTATGTTCAGCAAAGGTCATGCCAAAATTTGTGGTGAATTTTGGCATGACTTGTGCTAGAAAGTAGGACATATCGAGTGTCCGTGATTTGCCGGAGTGGGAACTAAATGACATTCCGGAAAAACATAGGCCATTTTTTATGTCATTACTCAATATATGTAGCTGGTTGAATTTCAGTCTATTGAGGCTCCTTGTGTGATGTTCAGAGAGGAAGAATCCCAACTATTTTTATGGGGGTCACTTCCTCCTCTTCTCCTCGTGATAGACCTTGGTAATGCACGAGGGAAGAGGCTGCGAACATCATCGACGGTCAATATATCAGAGAGGAAGAATCCTGACTATTGCCATGGGAGTCGCTTCTCCTTCTTTTCCGTGTGCTAGACATTTTGGTGTAATGCACTAGGGAAAGAAGGGAAGAGGGACCATCACTGATGGTCGCAATATCAGAGAGGGAGTGCCCACCATATACACCACATGAGATGAGAGTTTTCAAGGAAGACTCAAGAGACCGAAAGTCAATCCATGCTTAATAATGATTTGTGTGTTGAGTTCCTGGTAATTGCCATCGACTTTTTATCTTTGAATTATGAACATAGGAAATGTCTGACGATGATAGGATTCATGAGTGCGATTACTGCACCGGCGACAGGACTATGTGCCATAGGCCTCACCTGGATAACGATAGGTGCTTCACCCTCATGCTGAAGAAGACATTTGAAGTCGGGTATGTAACGACGGCAAGTATTTTTTCGTAATTAAGCATGACTTGTGCTTTTTTTTCTTTAACATGTATTTTCTATTTTTTACAATTTGACTAGTGCATCCCCTGCTATGCAGGACCATATGTCCTAGAGAAGCTTGGTTTCGAAAATAGGGAGAGTATGGAGACGAAGAAAACTCACCTAAAGATGAAACATGGTTTCGTTTTCGCGGTTAAGCTCTACAATGCAGTAAATCACTCACATTTGAGTTGTTCAAATTGGAGAGGACTGAGGGAGTCCTAGATTAAGGGGTCCTCGGGCGTCCAGACTATATGACATGGGCTGGACTAATGGGCCGTGAAGATGCAAGACTGAAGACTTCCTCCCATATCCGGATGGGACTCTCCTTGGCGTGGAAGGCAAGCTTAGCGTGCGGATATGGATATTCCTTTCTCTGTAAACCGACTCTGTACAACCCTAGCCCCTCCGGTGTCTATATAAACCAGAGGGTTTTAGTCCCTAGAGGCAATCATAATCATACAGGGTAGACAATTAGGGTTTAGCCATTACGATCTTGTGGTAGATCAACTCTTGTATCCCCTATACTCATCAAAGTCAATCAAGCAGGACGTAGGGTATTACCTCCATCGAGAGGGCCCGAACCTGGGTAAAACATCGTGTCCCTTGTCTCCTGTTACCATCAATCCTTAGACACATAGTTCAGGACCCCCTACCCGAGATTTGCCGGTTTTGACACCGACATTGGGTGCTTTCATTGAGAGTTCCGCTGTGTCATCGCCAGTAGGTTCGATGGACCCATCAATCATCTACAACAATGCTGCCCTGAGGGAGGTCTTTCTCCCTGGCCAGATCTTTGTGTTCGGCGGCTTCGCCTTGCGGGCCAACTCGATTGGCCATCTAGAGCAGATTGACAGCTACGCCCCAGGTCACCTGATTAGTTTTGGAAATCTGGATTATGTCGCTGATATCCAACGAGACTTGATCTTTCAAGGATTCGCGACCCCAACCTCCGCTCCGGCCCTAAATCCAGAGCGCTTCTCTAGGTCCGAAGAAGGGAATCCCGAGCCTGCCGGACTCTCTGCGACTGTAAAGCCTAGTACGGGAGAATCGAAGGAAGCAGTGTCACCGGCAATCATTATGAAGCCGAACCCTTCTCCGAACACTAACCCCGAGCCCTCGGAGTCAGCATCGTGTGAGCTCGGTCAAGGATTTCCCTCCTCGCCGTACTCCATTCTCCTTGACCGAACCTCGCCTTTAAGCGAGGCTCTGGACTTAATGAGATCCCTTGTCATTACAGAGGAGCAACATCCGAACTACGCCCAACCCGGACTAGGGGCTGAAAGCAGGGAATTTTACGTCCCACCCACCACCCACTTCATAGCCACTATTGAGGACTTAACCGACATACTCGATTATGGCTCCAAAGATATCGACGGTATAGACGACGATGCCGAAGAAGAGCAAGCCCAAAACACGTCGTTTACCGGACGATGGACGGCCACCTCTTCATACGACGTGTATATGGTGGATACACCCAAAGAGAGTAACGGCGATAATGAGAAAAATCTAGTTGAGGATATACCTCCTGAGACTCAACCAAAGCACCGACGTGAGCGGCGCAGCTCTAAACCATGTCGTGGAAAAGAGAGAAATATAGGCACCGGAGAGAACAACACTCCGGACGACACCGAAGAACAAGAAGACCCCGTCGAGCCAACCTCCGAATAGGATGATCGAGAAGATGGGCAAATTAGCCCCGATGACCAGGCTATAAATGAAGACTTGGAGGCTAGTAATTATATTCCAGCCTCCGAAGAGGAGGTGAGCCTCGGCGATGAAGACTTTATCGTGCCGGAGGAACCCCTCGAGCAGGAGCGCTTTAGGCACAGGCTAATAGCCACTGCAAGGAGCCTGAAATAGAAGCAGCGGCAGCTCCAATCTGACCAAGATCTGCTCAACGATTGGTGGACTAACGTCCTGGCAGCCGAGGAATACGGCTTCGAACGCCTAACCAAGAGTTACCCGAAGCGTAAGCTGCTACCTCAATTCAACGACGAGGCACTGGAGCCCATACCATCAACACGTAATGCAGCCGACCGGCCACCACATGGCCATGACAAAACGGCAACTCAAGCCAAACATCAGCTCGTGCTACCTCAGCGAAAAAGTAGAGACACAAATAGCTCGGGGGCATACGTACGACCTGCGACAGGATTTGAAAAACAAAGCGGGCCAAACCAGATCGATCTACGGATCGCGGGGGCATGCTCCGACGCGCAAGGATGACTATCTAGCCGGGCACGACAACCATAACCACGCCCGGGCCGAAAACCGTAGACGGACTCCATCCGAGCTACGTCGCGACGTGGCCCACTATAGAGGCGCCGCACACCCCCTCTGCTTCACTGACGAAGTAATGGAACATGAATTCCCAGAAGGGTTTAAACCCGTGAACATCGAATCATATGATGGAACAACGGAACCCGTAGTATGGAATGAGGACTTTCTGCTTCATATTCATATGGTCCACGGTGATGATCTTCACACCATCAAATACCTCCCGCTAAAGCTAAAGGGACCAGCTCGGCACTGGTTAAACAGCCTGCCAGAAAACTCCATTGGCAGCTGGGAGGACCGGGAAGACACCTTCTGTGACAACTTCCAGGGTACATACGTCCAACCTCTGGACGTCGATGACTTAAGTCACATAGTCCAACAGCCTAGAGAGTCAGCCAGGAAATTCTGTACTAGGTTACTAATTGAAAAGAACCAGATCGTCGACTGTCCAGATGTCGAGGCCCTAGCAGCCTTTAAGCACAACATTCATGATGAATGGCTCACCTGGCACCTTGGCCAAGAAAAGACGAAGTCCATGACAGCCCTCACAGCACTTCTGACCCACTTTTGCGCGGGCGAAGATAGTTGGCTAGCCCGTAGCAGCAGCAATGCAAGCGAACCTGGCACTTCTGAAGCCAGAAATAGCAACGGCAAGCCCCGACGCAATAGGCACAAGCGTCGGAACAATGGTGATTATACCGACGACACGGCGGTTAACGCCGGATTCAGCGGCTCTAAGCCCGGTCAGCGGAAGAAGCCATTTAAAAGAAACAATTCAGGCTCATCTAGCTTGGACTGAATCTCGATCGACCTTGTCAGATCCACGGCACCCCCGATAAACCTGCCACTCATACCAACAGAAGTTGTTGGGTCTTTAAACAGGCCGGTAAGTTACATAATGAGGACAAAGAGAAGGCATCGCCAAGTGAGGACGATGACAAGGAGCCCCGTCCACCGAACACAGGGAGACAGAAGAAATCCCCCCCCCCCCAAGTCAAAATGGTGAACATGATATACGTTACTCACATCCCCAAGAGGGAAATAAAACGCGCACTCAGGTACATCTATGTGATAGAGCCAGTCGCCCCAAAATTCAATCCATGGTCATCTTGCCCGATCACTTTCGATCGGAGGGACCATCCAACCAGTATTCGTCATGGCGGCTCAGCCGCACTGGTCCTCGACCCAATCATTGATGGATTCCACCTCACGCGGGTCCTCATGGATGGTGGCAGCAGCCTCAACCTGCTCTATCAGGACACAGCCCGCAAGATGGGCATCGATCTATCAAGGATCAGGCCCACCAAAACTACCTTTAAAGGAGTAATACCAGGTGTAGAGGCCCGCTGCACGGGCTCAATCACATTGGAAGTCGTCTTTGGATCGCCGGACAACTTCTGAAGCGAAGACTTGATCTTCGACATTGTCCCCTTCTGCAGTGGCTATCATGCAGTACTCGGACAAACCGCATTCGCTTGCTTCAATGCGGTGCCACATTATGCCTATATCAAGCTTAAGATGCCCGGGCCATGCGGTGTCATAACTGTCAACGGAAACATGGAACGCTTCCTTCGTACCGAGGAGCAGACCACGGCCCTGGCAGCGGAAGTACAGGGCGGCCTTGTAAAGCAGAACATCAATTCGATGGCCAAGCCCCCGGACACTATCAAACGAGTCCGGATTACTCCGCAGCATGATAGTCTGGCTCATCAGGAGTCGGACTAGCAATTCGGCCTCCGTCTCAGTCCCGACCGCATGACGGCGTACGTACCGCGCGTACATAATTACATACTAAAAATACCATGGGCAAAGACGGAGGCATAACTCAATCATAGTCCACAATATGGCTCGACCGTATCCGGGCACTCATACTTTCCCTTTTTCTTTTCATCCTTTTTTCAGGTTTCTTTTCCACAGGCCCCTTACGACGGCCTCGTCACTTATCCTTTCAAAGGATCAACACACCAAGGAGGCAAGCAACATAGACGTGTGGCAGAAACATCTAGATGACCTTTTTGATGATCACTTTGCCTGTTTGAAGGTTCCGCACGTAGCTTCCCCTTGGCCTCGGCATGTTAAATAGCCCGGTTGCTTATTGCATTATTTGTACAAATATGCTTTGACGTATCAATAAGATTACAACGGAAACAGTTTGCGGCCCAACATATGTGGCATTTGCTTACTCCTTTATTACACTTAAACTATTTTTATCAATTGCACCCATACACTTTGGTACGACTTAACCCGCCAGGGGCTCCTTTGAGCTCCATATGTTGGCAACAAGTCCGAACACTTTTTATAGTACAATTCGGCGCCCCGAATATTGCATTATATACTTCGGCTCCGAATCATGTCTTTGGTCAATAGTTGGGTTGCCCGGCTCCTGTGCTTGCTACCTTACGTTCTATTTTATCGGCTAGAGTAGTGAAGGGAGAACTACTGCGATTGTGTTTCTGGTTCACCCGGATAAACACCTCAATAGAGAAAGCCGAAAATTGACTGTCATGATGCGGCAAGAGCTGGTCAGCTATTCGGTGTCTAAAATCTCTTGCGATTTATTCTGCATTACGTGATGGATCGGCTTCCACCCGATCAGGTGTTTACAGCCCTTAGTCTAGATAAACGAACTAGGGGCTGCACCTATACTATGGCTAAGTGAGGGTGATAAAGCCACATAGTCCGATTGCCTGGTTCGATGCACTAAACACCTCCTTCAAGGACCAAACGCTTGGGTCAAGTGTGTTTAGGTTCCAATCCAAACACCCCTGTACTATCTACGTGGGGGCTGAAGACGACGACTGGCCAACTCCGAGATTTAAATAAACAGCCGCACAGGAGGAAATATTTTCGACAAACAATAAGCAATATATTACATATAGGCTTTGTTCCATAAACACAAATACATTCATTCAAAGATAATGTCCTTCGCAACACTAGCCTACTACAATGCGGGAACCTTCCAGTACGTCATCAAAATAGCGCTCAGGCGTGCGGTGCCCCTTGCCCTCAGGCGGCCCCTCGGTCGCAAGCTTGACGGCGTTCATCTTCGCCCACTGCACCTTGACGCGGGCGAAAGCCATCCGTGCACCTTCGATGCAGACCGACCGCTTTATGACATCAAGCCGAGGACAGGCATAGACCATCCGCTTCACGAGCCCAAAATGACTGTTGGGTACGGCTTCGAAAGGCCATAGATGGATTACTAAATCCCTCATGGACAATCTGGCCACCCTATGCAGTTCGGACAGCTATTTCAGCTGATCGTTGAGGGCCACCGGATGCTCTGGTGCAAGGTATTGCGACCAGAACAGTTTCTCCGATGAGCTCCCCTCCTTGGCTCGAAAAAACTCCACGGCATCAGCCACACTGTGAGGCAGATCCGCAAACACTCGTGGAGAACTCCACTTGATCATATTAACGTGAAGCAGATCCACAGCTCCTATGAAGCATCATATTAACGTGATCAACACAAACAATTCTCCTCATTTTAATCCGAATAGGCCATTGCATACCTTGCTTGTCCTCAAGCTGTTTCTTACCGCGTCCGAGCTCTTCATCAGCCTGCTCCAACCGCTGCTTCAATTAGGCCACTTCGGTAGAATGGGAGGTCACAGCCAGCATCAACGCCTGCTTATTCATATAGACATATACGATTAGTCTCCTGCAAAAATTATTTGATCCTCTATCCGGCATTTGTTTCCAAACTCTGGATAGAGTCTCGGGGGCTACTGTCTATACTACGGCGTTCTTTTTGCATAATTGTGTCACGTACCTCAAAGCCTGTTAGAAGGCTGGCGCACACTTCGATTAGTCCGCTCTTAGCAGACTGAACCCTCTCAACCACCGTACCCATAAGGATATGGTGTTCCTCTACAACGGAAGCACCTTGGAGCGCTTCCAGTAGAGTATCCGGTGCCCCTGGATGGACAGAGGTCACTGGTGGAATAGGCTCACCTCCTCCTTTCAAAGAAGGCCGCTTACCTGATTACGGAGCCGTACGGGCATCCGAAATAGTATTCGGCTGGGGGCCGAATTTGGTATGGCCCCCATCGCCACTCTCTAGGGGGGCCTGCTCCCCCGTGTGTCCGGCGGCCGAGGTTTCACCCTCTGGCACCACCTCGCCGGCCACCTGTACCTCTCCCTGGCTTGGGAGGGTCCTTGGGGACAACACTTCGGCGTCGTCCGTACTCTTGGGGGAGGAGGCCGGCGGAAGCGACCCGCTGTCCATCATCTTTGGATCCAGCGAATTCCCCGAAGATGAGGATCGCTGGAGGTAAGCGAGTGCCGGACTGCAGCACATGATTCAACATATTAAAACCATGAAGCAAAAAGCTGGATATATATGTGTGTGCAAGTTCCTTTGAGTACTTACGATCCAGCCAGGGGCTTCTTCCGGGGACGCCACTCGGAGTTGCTGTTGGTGTCCCATTCGGATTCGTTCGCAGGGGAGACCCTCCCTTTCTTGTACGCCTCTGCCTCCAAATCCGTGGAGGTTGTCCTTTTCTTCCTTCCCCCTCGGGGGGGGGGGGGATTGCTTTCCTCCTCGTCGTCGTCGTTCCCGGCAAGGGAGGAGTGGGTTTCGAGGTTTTCGTATATTGTGTCCGAAGTGCCTCTATGGCGGAGGCCGCTTCTTGTCTCCTGGCCCTTCTTCTTGGCCTTCTTCTCCGGTGCCTGGTAAGGCGCCGGAACCAGCATCTTTGTCAGGAGCGGGATGGCTGGGTTTTCGGGCAACGGAGCCGGACACTTGATCCGCTCTGCCTTCTTTATCCAGCTCTGAAAAGACATATGGACAAACTTATACATCTTCTGTGAATGCGCAGGAAGAGATACACCTTCAAGTATGAAGAACTCGCCAGACTGGCTAGATGGGTCAGGTCGTATCCATGGTCATCGGACATCTGCGGCCACGTCTGATTGGCCTTGAAAAGCACCTTCCAGATATCTTTTTTCGTGGAGCCAAAGAAATGTCGCAAGGTCTGGTGCTTGGCCGGAACAAACTCCCACAGATGGCAAGTCCGGCTTTGGCAGGGAAGGATCCGGCGAAAAAGCATCACCTGGATCACATTGACGATCTTGATGTTCTTGTCCACCATGCTATTTACGCGCGCCTGCAGCGCTGATATCTCGTCCGATGACGACCAGTCTAGCCCCTTCTTTAGCCAGGAAGTAAGCCACGTTGGGGGCCCGGACTTGAATTCGGGAGCCGCAGCCCAGGTGGTGTCGCGGGGCTTAGTGACATAGAACCACTGCTTCTTCCACCCCTTGACGGTTTCCACAAAGGTGCCAGCGGGCCATGTGACACTGGATAGTTTGCTCACCATGGCAGCTCCGCACTCCGCATGTTGACCATCCACCACTTTCGGCTTCACATTAAAGATCTTCAGCCATAATCCGAAGTGGGGTGGGATGCGGAGGAAGGCCTCGCACATGACAACGAATGCCGAGATGTTGAGAAAAGAGTTCGGGGCTAGAATGTGGAAATCTAGCCCGTAGTAGAACATGAGTCCACGGACGAAGGGTGGATGGGAAATCCTAACGCGAGTGTCGGTGTCAAAACCGGCGGATCTCGGGTAGGGGGTCCCGAACTGTGCGTCTAAGGCGGATGGTAACAGGAGGCAGGGGACACGATGTTTTACCCAGGTTCGGGCCCTCTTGACGGAGGTAAAACCCTACGTCCTGCTTGATTATTCTTAATAATATGAGCAGTACGACGAGACCGGAGAGGCTAAACCCTAGAAGCTAGCCTATGGTATGATTGTATGGTGTCCTACGGACTAAAACCCTCCGGTTTATATAGACACCGGAGGGGGCTAGGGTTACACAATGTCGGTTACAAAGGAGGAGATATACATATCTGTATTGCCTAGCTTGCCTTCCACGCCAAGTAGAGTCCCATCCAGACACGGGACGAAGTCTTCAATCTTGTATCTTCATAGTCCAATAGTCCGGCCAAAGGATATAGTCCGGCTGTCTGGAGACCCCCTAATCCAGGACTCCCCCAGTAGCCCCTGAACCAGGCTTCAATGACGATGAGTCCGGCGCGCAGTGTTGTCTTCGGCATTGCAAGGTGGGTTCCTCCTCCGAATACACCATAGAGGAGTTTGAATACAAGGATAGCGTCCGACCCTGCAAAATAAGTTACACATACCACCGTAGAGAGAATAATATTTCCACAAATCTAATCTGCTGACACGTTTTGGCAGCATGACATCACACCATGGCCCGGTAATTATTTGAACCGTTTTTCTTTAACCAGCCCCGCACATAACGCGAGGTGGTTTCTTCACACGTCTTGTCAAAGCAGAGATTGTGTTCCCCTTATTACGGGATTCTCATCAATACGAACGTGGGTAACCCAACCGCGCCATCAATTACGGCGCTGGGTCGACAAGCGAGTTTTACCAGGCTAGTGGAGGCGCATAGTTTAGTCCGCCCTTATAAAGGGATAAGATCTCACCTTTTTCTACCCACGCCTTCTTCCTCCTTGCTCATCCATTCTCGCGCACTCGAGCTCCAGCGCCCAAGTCCGCATCCTCCTCCTCAACTCTCTCCAAACATGTCCGGAGCGGGAGGCAAGTGGATGGCCTCCTCCGTCACGGAGGGGCACATCAAAAAGTTACGCGGAGCCGGATACTTAGCCGCGGATATCGCGCACCGGCTGCCAGCCGCGGGGCAGGTCATCCCTACCCCAAAACCCCACGAGAGGGTGGTCTTCCTCCACCACTTCCTCCGCGGACTGGGGTTTCCCCTCCATCCATTTGTCTGCGGCCTCATGTTCTACTATGGGCTGGACTTTCATGATCTAGCCCCGAACTTCATCCTCAACATCTCGGTGTTCATCGTCGTGTGCGAGGCCTTTCTCCGCATCCGGCCCCACTTCGGCATGTGGCTGAAGACCTTCAATATCAAGCCGAAGGTGGTGGGTGGCCAACAGGCGGAATGCGGCGGAGCCATGGTGGGCAAGATACCCAACGTTACATGGCTCGAGGGCTCCTTCGTGGAGACCATAAAGGGGTGGCAGTCGGGTGGTTCTACATCACCGAGCCACGCGACACCAATTGGGCGGCGGCCCCCGAGTTTCGATCCGGAATCCCCACGCGGCTCACTTCCTGGAAGGAGAAGAGCCTGTCCTGGGGTTCATCGTTGGAGTTGGACAGACTCCAGAAATGTATCCAAAACATGACAGGCAAGAAACTTAAGCTTGTCAACATAGTCCAAGTCATGCTCTTCCTCCGGATCCTCCCGTGACAGCAACGGGATTTCAACTTATGGGAGTTCGTCCCGGCCCGGCACCAGACTCTAAGTGAGCTCTTCGACACGACGCACAAAGACGTCTGGAGGGTGTTGTTCAAGGGCGCCGAGGTCCCTCCCTCTCTCACCGAGGACCGCGGGATAAGCGCAAAGCGCCCTGCAGATCCGGTAAGTACTGTACATTTGGCAGGATATTTATTTCCCATAGCTTAACCATGTGCGGGGTCTGAGCTCTCATGCCTTTAACAGGACTGGGTGGAGGCATCGGAGCAGATCGACTGTCCGGCCCCTCTGCCTGAAGACACTGCGGGTGCTCTCCTGACAGAGTTGCTGACTCCGGCTCCTTATAAGGTGCCAGAGAAGACCAAGAAGAAGGACAAGGGAACCCGAAAGAGTTCCCGGCGCCAGGTGGTATCGGACTCATCGTCCGATAACTCCGTGATGCACTCCTCCCATGAAGATGAGGAGGAGGAAGATGAAGATGCTCCCCCCCAAGCCGGGGGAGACAAGAAAAGGAAGGCCGCCCCAACCGGGGAGGCCGAAGGGTCCAAGAAAGGAAGGACTCTCCTTCCGGACTGCTCCACCACCGCCGCCGAAGGCGAAGACGAGTGGCTGCTCAGGGCCAAGCCCCTGGCGAAGTCGTAAGTATTTGGATACCAGAGTAACTCATAGCATTCCTTTGTCGCACTGCTTCTCCTAACGCCGAATATGATTATGCAGACCGCCTCAAGCCCGTATTGACGTATCCTCGTCGGAAGGCTCCTTGTATTCGTCAGATATGGATAGCGATCCACTTCTGACTGCCTCCTCCATTTGCCCTATGGACAATGCCGAGGTGTTGTCTCAAGGGGCATCGAGCCGGGGGGAGACAGTCCCGGAGGCGCCTCAAGGCGACCTTCCGGACTCCAGGAGCAAAGGGAGCAAGGCTCCCGGGGGCTCCAAGCTCGGCTCTCAGCCGAACACCGCACCGGAACCTCCAGTGGTTCCGGACTCGGGCAGGCGGCCCCCTTCCAAAAGGGGTAAGACGCCTGTGCCGGTGACCTCTGTCCATCCAGAGGCATCGGACAACCTGCTGGGAGCGCTTCGCGGCGCTTCCATCAACGAAGAGCACCGCACTATTATGAGTGCGGTGATCAAGAAGGTTCAGTCCGCCAAGAGCGGACTGACTGAAGCCTGTGCCAGCCTTCTAACAGGCTTTGAGGTAAGTATTTAAAATATAGGGAAAATATTACCGCGTAGATAGTAGCCCCTGATGCTCTGTTTGGTGTTCATAAAGAAAAGCCGAATAGAGGATCAAATAATATCTAAAGGAGTCTAACATAAGTATGTCTATATGCGTATGCAGGCTTCGCTGCTCCCCTCTGCCGCACTCATTGCGGAGGTCGCCGCACTGAAGCAGGACCTCGAGGGGTCCGAGAAAGAGCTCGACCTTGCTAAGAGGCAGCTCGAGGAGAACAAAGGTAAGTAATACCTAGTCTATATATATATATGAAAAAAATGCGATTGCAAAATGACAGGATCATCATGAATTTGCCAGGGGCCACGACCGAAGTGGCGACCCTGAAGCAAGCGTTGTCCGAGGCTGAAAACAAAGCGGCCCAGGAGTGCACCGAGCGGGAAAAGCAAGAGGCACGGGTGGGCGAGGTGCAGCAAGAGCTCCAAGCTCTCGTGACGAAGCACGAGGCGTTGGAGCTTGACTCGAAGACGCAAGAGTCTGAGCTTGCCGCGGCCCTTGAGAGTGCAAAGAATGCCAAGGCTGAAGCCCACAAGGCCCTCCAGGAGATTGAGGCGATGAGGAAGATAGCGGCGGGTAAGGCATTCAATATGCAAAGCAAGCATGTGAAAGTAAATTACTTGTTACTTACCCGAGTCCAGAGCTCTCTAGGAGCATTCGCAGATTTGCCCCGTAGCGTGTCAGATGCCACAATGTTTTACCAGGCCGAGGAGGGAAGCTCGACGGAGAACCTGTTCTCGTCTCAGTATACTGGGACCGAACACCCGATGCCTATGAGCGACCAGCTGAAGCAACTGGTCGAGCTACACAAGGCGGCCAAACAGGCCATGAAGGGCTTTATAGTACGGATGTGGCCTGGCGACGCCCTTCCCAACAGCTACTTTGGCCTGGTGAGGCGGCTTGTGGATGCCTGCCCACGGCTGGAATTCATCAAGCGGTCCGTTTGCATCGAAGGTGCACGCCGGGCTTTCGCCCGTGCGAAGGTGCACTGGGCCAAGATGGACGCCGTGAAGCTGGTGAAGGAGGTGCCGCCGCAGGGCAAGGAGCATCGCCACCCCGATATGTATTATGAGGGTGTCCTGAAGGGTGCCCGTCTTGTAGCAGACGAGTGTGCCAAAGATGTAATATTTGAATGAACTTGCTCGTGTGATCCTTTATTATGAAAACTTGTTCATATGCGCAATGCAACGCTTGTTTGAATTTAAAATATTACCTTCTGTTCGGCTGTTTATCAAATCTGAGAGATGGCTAGTTGTCGGCTTCTGCCCCCATGCCACGAGTTCTGGGGTGTTTGGGATAAACCTGAGCACTCTTGTTCCCATTTTTGGGTCCTTCGAGGGAGGTGCTCAGCACAACGGACAAGGCAATCGGACTATAATGCTTTATCACTCTCACTTAGCCATAGAATTCTATAATTTTAAATTTTGGCGAAGCCCCTAGTATTCGGAAGGCCAAATTTGGGGCGCTATACACGCCTTAAGCCAGACAAAGCCGACTCCTCGCTCTAAGCGACATAAGTCTTTAGGGACTCGAAACCTCTCGAACAGTGACCAGTCTCTCGCCTTATCGTGACAGTCAGTTTTAGCTTTCTCTACTGAGGTGCTTAGCCCAGCAGAACCGGGGCACAATCGCAGTAGTTCTCCCAGTGCTACCTTAGCCGATATAGCGGAACGTAAGGTACCAAAACATGGGAGCCGGGCAAACCCAACCATTCGGAGATAATGCATATAGTGATATAAGTTCGGGGTGCCGCACTGTCGAAAGTGTTCGGACTTCTCACACCGTATTATGGGGTATGCTTAAGCCCCTGGCGTATTGGCCGTACCAGAGTGTACGGGTGCTGGATGTCATGAATGAACATATATATATAAGAAGAATGCAATAATATTCTTAGTGCTATGCATTGTTTATTCAAAAAGGCGCGTTAAAGTTGAATGATACAAGTAGTGCGATAAGAAAAAAGTAGGACTATTTGACATGTCCCTTCCAAGGGCAAGCTGAGGAATGGTATTAAAGCAAGTATTTCAATCATTATCGTAATCCACCTGGGAGTTCCGCGGTGCGACGTAGCTTTCTGCCTCCTTGGTTGCTGCATCATGTGTCTAGCAATCATACTGCTGGACAGGATTTCCAGAGATTAAAGTCCTGAAAGAGAAAAATAACAGAGCGGGAAGCCCCTAGTGCGGTTGAGCCGCGTCTTGGGGCATGCCGTAGTCGTGCCCCCCTACCCACCTGTGCCCATGGTATTTTTAATGCGTAATTATGTACGCATGGCACGGATTTCGCCTTTTGGCTGGGACCGGGGTGGGGGCGCATTGCTATGCGAGCTCGGAACGTGCCAGGAGGTCTTGTTGCCGATTACTTCGGGCGCGCTTGAAGGTGTCTGGGTCCTTAATCACCGAACTAGTGGATTGCCTTAAGAGGCTGCTTTGCGCTTCTGCTGCGAGGGCCGTAGTGTGCTCCTCTGTGAGGAGAGAGCGCTCTATGTTTCCATTAACTGTGATGACCCCCGAGGTCCTGGCATTTTAAGCTTGAGGTATGCATAATGCGGTACCGCATTGAATCTCGCAAATGCGGTTCGCCCGAGCAGTGCATGATAGCCACTGCGGAACGGGACTATGTCAAAGATTAACTCTTCGCTTTGGAAGTTATCCAGGGATCCGAAGACCACTTTCAGTGTGACTGAGCCTGTGCAATGGGCCTCTACACCTGGTATGACGCCTTTAAAGGTCGTTTTTTGTGGGTTTGATCCTTGAGGGGTCTATACCCATTTTGCGCACTGTGTCCTGGTAAAGAAGGTTCAGGCTGCTGCCGCCATCAATAAGGACTCGAGTGAGGTGAAATCCTTCAATAATTGGGTCTAGGACCAGTGCGGCGAATCCGCCATGGCGGATACTAGTTGGGTGGTACCTGCGATCGAAGGTGATCGGACAAGAGGACCATGGGTTGAACTTTGGGGCGACTGGCTCCAACGCATATACGTCCCTTAGTGCACGCTTCCGCTCCCTCTTGGGATGTGGGTTGCGTATATCATGTTCACCGTCCACACTTGTGGGGGGAACCTCTTCTATCCTCCGGTGTTCGGCTGCCGGGGCTCCTCATCATCATCTCTATGTGACCCCTTATCTTTGTTTTCGGCATTTAACTTGCCGGCCTGCTTGAACACCCAACAATCCCTGTTAGTGTGGTTGGCTGGCTTGTCGGGGGTGCCATGTATTTGACACGAGCGGTCGAGTATATGATCCAAACTGGACGGGTCCGGAGTGCTTCTTTTGAATGGCTTTTTCCGCTGACCGGGTTTAGAGCCTTTGAATCCGGCATTGATAGCCGTATCCTCAGTATTGTCGCTGTTAATGCGGCGCTTATGTTTGTTGCGACGTGACCTGCCATTGCCATCCTTGGTATCCGAAGTACCATGGTTCTTTGATATGTTATTGCTGCGAGCCAGCCAGCTGTCTTCTCCCACACAAAAACGGGTCATGAGTGTCGTGAGGGCTGCCATAGATTTCGGCTTTTGCTATCCAAGGTGCCGGGCGAGCCACTCGTCGCGGATGTTATGCTTAAAAGCTGCTGGGGCTTCTGCATCCGGACAGTCGACGATTTGATTCTTCTTTGCTAGGAACCGTGTCCAGAATTGCCTGGCCGACTCCTCTGTCTGCTGAATTATTTGGCTCAAGTCATCGGCATCCGGCGGTCACACATAAGTACTCTGGAAGTTGTTGAGGAATGCGGCTTCCAGATCTTCCCAACAGCCAATGGACTCTGCTGGCAAGCTGTTGAGCCAATGCCGAGATGGTCCTTTGAGCTTGAGTGGAAGGTATTTGATGGCGTGTAGATCATCACCACGGGCCATGTCGATGTGCAGGAGGAAGTCCTCGATCCATATCGCAGGATCTGTTGTGCCGTCATATGATTCGATATTTACGGGTTTGAAACCCTCTGGGATTTGGTGATCCATTACTTCATCTGTGAAGCATAGGGGGTGTGTGGTGCCTCTGTACTGGGCTATATCGCGACGCAGCTCAAATAAGTCTTGTCCACCGTGTTCGGCCCGGCCGGATTTACTTTTACTGTATCCGGCATGACAGTTATCGTTTCGCATAGTGGCGCGCCCTCGTGGTCCGTAGATCGATCTTGCGTGTTTTGCTTTCTCCTCCAATATGTCTTGCAGATCTAGCATGTTTCCCAGTGTCTTGTCATTTTTATTTGAGTGGCGTCGGGGTGCGGGCTGGGTTTTTGGCTGAAATGCCTTTCTATCACGGCCACGAGGTGGCCGGTCAGTCGCATCATATGCTAGAGATGTAGGTCTGAGTGCTTTCTCCTCCAGTCGGGGTAGCAACCTACGCTTTGGGTAACTCTTGGAGGGGCGTTCGAGTTTATATTCCTCGGCCGCAAGGACTTCAGTCCATTTGTCAGCTAGCAAATCTTGATCAACTTGAAGTTGTTGTTGCTTTTTCTTAAGGCTATTTGCCGTGGCTATAAGCCGGCGCTTGAAGCGCTCTTGTTCGACAGGATCCTCAGGCACGACGAATTCGTCATCGTCGAGGCTTGCCTCGTCTTCGGAGGGAGGCATGTAATTATTATCCTCCGCCTCTCCATCTGTCGCTCTCTCTGGAGGGCTGGCTTCTCCATCCTCCTGCCCTAAATCTTGCTGGAGGGGATTGTTATCGTCTTCGGCACTGTCCGGAGTGCTATTATCTCCTGTGCCGGGGTCACCGCTTTTGCTTTGGCGAGACTTAGAGCGGCGCCGCTGACGCCGGCACTTGGGTTGCTTTTTGGAGGGGTCATCCTCTGCTGCCTCATCGCCATGCCTTCTTTGGGTGTGTCCACCATGTATATATCATATGATGAGGTGGTTTTCCAGTGCCCGGTGGGCAGTGATTCCTCTTCGCCTCCCGCATCGTCGTCCATGCCATCGATGTCTTCAGATTCGAAGTCGAGCATGTCGGTTAAGTTGTCGAAAGTGGCTACTAAGTGGGTGGTGGGTGGGCAGAGAATTTCTTCGGCATCTGCATCCCAATCCTGCTGGACATAGTTCGGCCAGGACTCTCCTAACAAGGAGAGTGGCCTTAATGAGTTCAGTATGTTGCCGAAGGGCGAGTGCTGAAAGATATCCGTGGAGGTAAACTCCATGATCGGTGCCCAATCGGATTCGATAGGCACGGGCGCAGGCGGTTAGGAGTCCGTGGCCGGGGAGGAATCCGGTAGTTCAGCGTCACGGCTCTCATGAAGGGTAAGGTCGATACTTGGCTCGATCGCCGATGAGAGTGCGGCCTCCGTGGCGGGGTCTATCCACCCGCCCATGGAAGGCGCAGCTGGCTCCGAATTGAGGTTTGGAGCGGTTGTCGGCGCGATCTCCTGGACATTGTCTGATGCCAGAGCTAGATCATGCTCATCATGGCCGTGTGGCGCACTAGGCAGGGGCTCGAATCCGTCGAAAATCAAGTCTCCGTGGATATCAGCCGTGTAGTTTAAGATTCCAAACCTGACCTGATGGCTAGGGGCGTAACTCTCGATCTGCTCCAGATGGCCAAGCGAGTTGGCCCGTAGTGCGAAGCCGCCGAATACAAAGATCTGTCCGGGGAGAAAAGTCTCACCCTGGACTACAACGCTATTGATGATCGAAGGAGCCATCAAGCCTAATGGCGACGACACAGAGGAACTCTCAATGAAAGCACCAATGTCGGTGTCAAAACCGGCGGATCTCAGGTAGGGGGTCCCAAACTGTGCGTCTAAGGCAGATGGTAACAGGAGGCAGGGGACACGATGTTTTACCCAGGTTCGGGCCCTCTTGATGGAGGTAAAACCCTACATCCTGCTTGATTATTCTTAATAATATGAGTAGTACAAGAGTTGATCTACCACGAGATCGGAGAGGCTAAACCCTAGAAGCTAGCCTATGGTATGATTGTATGTTGTCCTACGGACTAAAACCCTCCGGTTTATATAGGCACCGGAGGGGGCTAGGGTTACACAAGGTCGGTTACAAAGGAGGAGATATAAATATCCGTATTGTCTAGTTTGCCTTCCACGCCAAGTAGAGTCCCATCCGGACACGGGACGAAGTCTTCAATCTTGTATCTTCATAGTCAGTCCGGCCAAAGGATATAGTCCGGCTGTCCGGAGACCCCCTAATCCAGGACTCCCTCAGCGAGGATGAAGTGGGGAATGAATACCACAGTCTTATTGGGCTCCGGGGTGGGGACGATCTGCCCCTTGGTCGGAAGCAGGTGGGCGATTCCTTGGGCCAAGTACCCCGCTTCCCAGAGCTCAGTGATGTTCTCCTCCGTGACAGAGGCAGCCATCCACTTGCCTTGCATTTCGAATCCGAACATGATCGGAGTGCTTTTTGGAGGCGGAAAGGATGGAAGCTTAGGCGCTGGAGCTCGAGATCGATGCAATTATTTTCTCTCTCTTTTTCACAAAGTGAACCACAAAGGGATTTACAACGAACTGCACCTATATTGTAAAAAAGAACACCAACATTTTGACTGCAAAATTATATTGGACCGCTGAGGGTCGGCGGCAATGGGCCATGTGCCCTGTGCACGGTGAGAGGTAAAGGGGGAGTACATGGGCGAGGTCGTTGTCCTCACGGTCAATGGAAAGCACCACCAGGGCCATATTCGCCGGCGGCAAGTGAAGAAAAGGTGGAACTAGATGATGCGCACTGCTTTTTCTCAAAAAAAGATGATACGCACTGCACAGGAACCGCACAAAACCGAAGTTTTTTATCGGACCACGTCAGTGAGGTGCACACGGGGCGTCAACTGCACTGCACGGCCACGCGCATCAAACCGTATCGCGTGCCCACTGGGATTGGACCTCGCTCCTCGCCGAAGGGAGTTTGCACTCCGTGCGCAAGTAGTGAAGGTCGGAGGTTGATATGGCAGAGAGAGGAAGCCGTCCTCGCCTCAGACGAAGCAGCAGGAAAAGGCGGGGCGTGGCCAGCGCCAAGGATTTTCACAATGAACTGCAAAAAAATATTCAGTGAGCTGCAAAAAATACTCAAAGGAGCTGCAAATAGGGGGGAGGCGGATCCAACACTGAACGGCGACTGGTGTTTTTGGCTGCCGCAGTCGCTATAGTCCACAAGTACTAGCACACAGGTAAGAGCTCGTCGAGGTACGGCTTGGGGGAGGGGAACCAGATCGGTGCTGGTAGGTAGCGGGGCCGGATACAAGAACTTCTCCTTCCTCCTCTTTGCTAGTGGCCTAAACCGCTGTGAGGCTGCATCCAGTGGGGAAGGCAAGGGCGCGACGTCGGCGGTGGCGGTCCGGAGCACCCCTTCATGGAGGTGGTGGCGGCTCAGAGCCCCTCTGCCTCCCCTGGATGGATCTGGTGGTGGGGTGGTCCGAGTCCCACGCGAGGCATAGCTCGCCATGGAAGGGGACGAGGGACCCTCGTAGCCGAGGTTGGTGGTGGCACGATGTCCGACAGTGGGGCCTCCGTCGGCTGCGAGCCGAAGCTTACCGCGATGAGGCGGGGTTGGAAGGTGGATCTGACCGCCGTTGATGGAAGGCCGGTCTGGGGAGGGGAAGGCAGAGCATCAAGTGCACCGGACGAGACGTGGTGGTACCATGACCACGGGGAGGAGGAGGAGATGGGTGCGGGAAGGCCGTTGCTTGGCAGCGGCGGAACCGGCGTGGGAGAAGCCGGATGGGGGTGGGGCGGTGTCGGCGGGGCAAGAAGCGGGTTGGGGGTGGGGCAGCGCCGGTGTGGGAAGAAATCCAGTGGGGATGGGGCGATGCGTCCTGGAAGAGCAGAAGGTGGATCCGGGGAGGGGAATTGTGGCAGAGGAGAAGGGAGGTGGGATGCGTGGTTGGAGGTTGGTGGGTTCGTTTTAGGCGTCCGGCAGGGGTTCAACGTGTTAGCGGAATAAGCTTTTTTGTTAGGAGTTAAGGGGTGTTATTAGAATAGACCCATACACACATATATAGGGTGCATCTATTCTAATAACACCCCTTAAGAGTCTTATTCTAATAACATTTCGCTTATTCTAATAAGATCGGACGCCCATCCGAACACGAATAGAACAACAGCCCACCCCACCTGTCCATGGGCACAAACCAGAAACCACTCCACGACGGCCTCCCGAGAACCAACCCTTGGCGCCTCCTCCTATGGCGGTCACCCCGACCTCATCGATGAGGCGGGCTGACAGCGACCTCCCTCGTTCTCGTCTCCTGTCGTTGTCGCTGCGACAGAACTGTTGTTGTGGGCGCCGGCAATGGCAGCAGCAAAAGTTGTTGGAAATATGCCCTAGAGGCAATAATACATAAGTTATTATTATATTTCCTTGTTCATGATAATCGTTTATTATCCATGCTATAATTGTATTGATAGGAAACTCAGATACATGTGTGGATACATAGACAACACCATGTCCCTAGTAAGCCTCTAGTTGACTAGCTCGTTGATCAATAGATGGTTACGGTTTCCTGACCATGGACATTGGATGTCATTGATAACGGGATCACATCATTAGGAGAATGATGTGATGGACAAGACCCAATCCTAAGCCTAGCACAAAGATCGTGTAGTTCGTATGCTAAAGCTTTTCTAATGTCAAGTATCTTTTCCTTAGACCATGAGATTGTGCAACTCCCGGATACCGTAGGAATGCTTTGGGTGTACCAAACGTCACAACGTAACTGGGTGGCTATAAAGGTGCATTACAGGTATCTCCGAAAGTGTCTGTTGGGTTGGCACGAATCGAGACTGGGATTTGTCACTCCGTGTAAACGGAGAGGTATCTCTGGGCCCACTCGGTAGGACATCATCATAATGTGCACAATGTGACCAAGGGGTTGATCACAGGATGATTTGTTACGGAACGAGTAAAGAGACTTGCCGGTAACGAGATTGAACAAGGTATCGGTATATCGACGATCGAATCTCGGGCAAGTAAAATACCGCTAGACAAAGGGAATTGTATACGGGATCGATTGAGTCCTTGACATCATGGTTCATCCGATGAGATCATCGTGGAACATGTGGGAGCCAACATGGGTATCCAGATCCCGCTGTTGGTTATTGACCGGAGAACGTCTCGGTCATGTCTACATGTTTCCCGAGCCCGTAGGGTCTACACACTTAAGGTTCGATGATGCTAGGGTTATAAAGGAAGTTTGTATGTGGTTACCGAATGTTGTTCGGAGTCCTGGATGAGATCCCGGACGTCACGAGGAGTTCCGGAATGGTCCGGAGGTAAATATTTATATATGGAAAGTTGTTGTTCGGGTTTCGGAAAAAGTTCGGGTTTTTCGGTATTGTACCGGGAAGCTTCCAGAAGGTTCCGGAGGATTCCGGAGGGGTCCGGAAGTCCGGAAATTGTTCCACCACGTCCAATACAGTAGCATGGGCTGTAGGGGGGCGCTCTAGCCTTAATGGGCCAGGGGCACCAGCCCCCCCAAGGCCCATGCGCATGGGAAGGGGGAAACCCTAAGGGGGAGGGCCTCCACTTGACTTGGGAGGCACTCCTCCCCCCCCTTGGCCGCACCCCTTGGGGTGGGAAACCCTAAAGGGGGCGCAGCCCCCCTTCCCCCTATATATACTTGAGGTTTTGGGGCTGCCAACACATGAGAACTCTCCCTCTCTTGGTGCAGCCCTGCCTCTCCTCCTCCTCTTCTCCCGTGGTGCTTGGCGAAGCCCTGCTGGATTGCCACGCTCCTCCATCACCACCACGCCGTTGTGCTGCTGTTGGATGGAGTCTTCCTCAACCTCTCCCTCTCTCCTTGCTGGATCAAGGCGTGGGAGACGTCACTGGGCTGTACGTGTGTTGAACGCGGAGGTGCCGTCCGTTCGGCACTAGGATCTCCGGTGATTTGAATCACGACGAGTACGACTCCTTCAACCCCGTTCTCTTGAACGCTTCCGCTTAGCGATCTACAAGGGTATGTAGATGCACTCTCCTTCCCCTCGTTGCTAGTTTCTCCATAGATAGATCTTGGTGACACGTAGGAAAATTTTGAATTTCTGCTACGTTCCCCAACAGTGGCATCATGAGCTAGGTCTATTGCGTAGATTCTTTGCACGAGTAGAACACAAAGTAGTTGTGGGCGTTGATGTTGTTCAATATGCTTACCGTTACTAGTCCAATCTTGTTTCGACGGTATTGTGGGATGAAGCGGCCCGGACCGACCTTACACGTACTCTTACGTGAGACAGGTTCCACCGATTGACATGCACTTGGTGCATAAGGTGGCTAGCGGGTGCCAGTCTCTCCCACTTTAGTCGGAACGGATTCGATGAAAAGGATCCTTATGAAGGGTAAATAGCAATTGGCATATCACGTTGTGGTTTTGCGTAGGTAAGAAACGTTCTTGCTAGAAACCCATAGCAGCCACGTAAAACATGCAAACAACAATTAGAGGATGTCTAACTTGTTTTTGCAGGGTATGCTATGTGATGCGATATGGCCAAGAAGAATGTGATGAATGATATGTGATGTATGAGATTGATCATGTTCTTGTAATAGGAATCACGACTTGCATGTCGATGAGTATGACAACCGGCAGGAGCCATAGGAGTTGTCTTTATTTATTGTATGACCTGCGTGTCATTGAAGAACGCCATGTAAACTACTTTACTTTATTGCTAAACGCGTTAGTCATAGAAGTAGAAGTAGTCGTTGGCGTGACAACTTCATGAAGACACGATGATGGAGATCATGATGATGGAGATCATGGTGTCATGCCGGTGACAAGATGATCATGGAGCCCTGAAGATGAAGATCAAAGGAGCTATATGATATTGGCCATATCATGTCACTACTCTATTTGATTGCATGTGATGTTTATCATGTTTATGCATCTTGTTTACTTAGGACGACGGTAGTAAATAAGATGATCCCTTACAAAATTTCAAGAAGTGTTCTCCCCTAACTGTGCACCGTTGCTACAGTTCGTCGCTTCTAAGCACCACGTGATGATCGGGTGTGATGGATTCTTACGTTCACATACAACGGGTGCAAGACAGATTTACACATGTAATACACTTAGGGTTAACTTGACGAGCCTAGCATGTACAGACATGGCCTCGGAACACGGAGACTGAAAGGTCGAGCATGAGTCGTATAGTAGATACGATCAACATGAAGATGTTCACCGATGATGACTAGTCCGTCTCACGTGATGATCGGACACGGCCTAGTTGACTCGGATCATGTAATCACTTAGATGACCAGAGGGATGTCTATCTGAGTGGGAGTTCATAAGATGAACTTAATTATCCTGAACATAGTCAAAAGACCTTTTGCAAATTATGTCGTAAGCTCGCGCTTTAGTTCCACTGTTTAGATATGTTCCTAGAGAAAATATAGTTGAAAGTTGACATTAGCAATTATGCGGACAAAAGATAGCTTATGTCCTTAATGCACCGCTCAGTGTGCTGAACCCCAAAATGTCGTTTGTGGATGTTGCGAACATCGGACATACACCTCTTGATAACTACGTGATAGTTCAGTTAAACGGTTTAGAGTTGAGGCACGAAAGATGTTTTCGAAACGACGCGGAACATATGAGATGTTTTCGAGGGCTGAAATTGGGATTTCAAGCTCGTGCCCATGTCAAGAGGTATAAGACCTCCGACGATTTTCTTAGCCTGCAAACTAAGAGAGAAAAGCTCAATCGTTGAGCTTGTGCTCAGATTGTCTGAGTACAACAATCACTTGGATCAAGTGGGAGTTGATCTTCCAGATGAGATAGTGATGTTTCTCCAAAGTCATTGCCACCAAGCTGCTAGAGCTTTGTGATGAACTATAACAAATCAGGGATAGATATGATGATCCTTGAAATATTCGCGATATTTGACACCGCGAAAGTAGAAATCAAGAAGGAGCATCAATCATTGATGGTTGGTGAAACCACTAGTTTCAACAAGGGCAAGGGCAAGAAGGGACACTTCATGAAACGGCAAATCAGTTGCTGCTCCAGTGAAGAAAACCAAGGTTGAACCTAAACCCGAGACTAAGTGCTTCTGTGATAAGGGGAATAGTCACCAGAGCGGAATCACCCTAGATACTTGGTAGATGAGAAGGCTGACAAGGTCGATAGAAGTATATTGGATATACATTATGTTAGTGTGTACTTTACTAGTAGTCCTAGTAGCACCAGGGTATTAAGATACCGGTTCAGTTGCTAAGTGTTAGTAACTTGAAATAAAAGAGCTACGGAATAAACGGAGACTAGCTAAAGGTGAGCTGACGATATATGTTGGAAGTGTTTCCAAGTTTGATGTGATCAAACATCGCACGCTCCCTCTACCATCAAGATTAGTATTAAACCTAAATAATTGCATTTGGTGTTTGCGTTGAGCATAGACATGATTGGATTATGTCTATCGCAATACGGTTATTCATTTAAGGAGAATAATGGTTACTCTGTTTATTTGAATAATACCTTCAATGGTCTTGCACCTAAAGGAATGGTTTATTGAAATCTCGATCGTAGTGATACACATTTTCATGCCAAAAGATATAAGATAGTAATGATAGTACCACCTACTTGTGGCACTGCCAAGTAAGTCATATTGGTATAAAACGCATGAAGAAGCTCCATGTTGATGGATCTTTGGACTCACTCGTTTTTGAAAAGTTTGAGACATGCGAGCCATGTCTATTGGTGTATACGCATGAAGAAACTCCATGCAGATGGATCGTTTGGACTCACTTGATTTTTGATCACTTGAGATATGCAAATTATACCACATGGGCAAGATGACTGAAAGCCTCGTTTTCAGTAAAATGGAACAAGATAGCAACTTGTTGGAAGCAACACATTTCGATGTGTGCAGTCCAATGAGTGCTGAGGCATGCAGTGAATATCGTTATGTTCTTACTTCATAGATGATTCGAGTAGATGTTGAGTATATTTACTTGATGAAACACAAGTCTGAATTATTGAATGGTTCAAGTAATTTCAGAGTGAAGTTTAAGATCTTCGTGACAAGAGGATAGAATGTCTATGATATGATCATAGAGATGAATATCTGAGCTACGAGTTTTGGCACACAATTAAGACATTGTGGAAATTGTTTCACAATTAATACCGCCTGGAACACCATAGTGTGATGGTGTGTCTGAACATCATAGTAGCACCCTATTGGATATGGTGCGTACCTTGATGTCTCTTATCGAATTATCACTATCGTTCATGGGTTAAGCATTAGAGACAACCGCACTCACTTTAATAGGGTACCACGTAATTCCGTAGAGATGACACCATTTGGAGAAACCTAAGTTGTCGTTTCTTAAAAGTTTGGGGCTGCGACGCTTATGTGAAAAAGTTTCAGGTTGATAAGCTCGAACCCAAAGCGGATAAAATGCATCTTCATAGGACACCCAAAACAGTTGGGTATACCTCCTAATTCATATCCGAAAGCAATAGGGATTGTTTCTTGAATCGGGTCCTTTCTCGAGGAAAAGTTCGTCTCGAAAAGTTGAGTGGGAGGATGGTGGAGACTTGATGAGGTTCTTGAACCATCACTTCAACTAGTATGTAGCAGGGCACAGGAAGTTGTTCCCGTGGCACCTACACCAATTGAAGTAGAAGCTTATGATAGTGATCATGAACTTTCGGATCAAGTCACTAACATACCTCGTAGGGTGACAAGGATGCGTACTGCTTCAGAGTGGTACAGTAATCCTGTCTTGAAGGTCATGTTGCTAGACAACAATGAACCTACGAGCTATGGAGAAGCGATGGTGGGCCCAAATTCCGACAAATGGTTAGAAGCCATGAAATCCGAGATAGGATCCATGTATCAGAACAAAGCATGGACTTTGGTAGACTTGCCCGATGATCGGCAAGCCATTGAGATATATGGATCTTTAAGAAGAAGACGGACGTGGATGGTAATGTCACCATCTATGAAGCTCGACTTGTGGCGAAGAGTTTTTCACAAGTTCAAAGAGTTGACTACGATGAGATTTTCTCATCCGTAGCGATGCTTAAGTCCGTCGGAATCATGTTAGCATTAGCTGCATTTATGAAATCTGGCAGACGGATGTCAAAACGAGTTTCCTTACCAGTTTTCGTAAGGAAAGGTTGTATGTGATACAATCAGAAAGGTTTTGTCGATCCTAAGGATGCTAAAAGGTATGCTAGCTCTAGCGATCCTTCCATGGACTGGAGTAAGCATCTCGGAGTTGGAATGTGCACTTTGATAAGATGATCAAAGATTTTGGGTTTATACAAAGTTTATGAGAAACTTGTATTTCCAAAGAAGTGAGTGGGAGCACTATAGAATTTCTGATGAGTATATGTTGTTGACATATTATGGATCAGAAATGACGTAGAATTTCTGGAAAGCATATAGGGTTATTTGAAAGGTGTTTTTCAATAGAAAACCTGGATTAAGCTACTTGAACATTGAGCATCAAGATCTATAAGGATAGATCAAAATGCTTAATAATACTTTCAAATGAGCACATACCTTGACATGATCTTGAAGGTGTTCAAGATGGATCAGTCAAAGAAGGAGTTCTTGCCTGAGTTGTAAGGTATGAAGTTAAGACTTAAAGCTCGACCATGGCAGAATAGAGAGAAAGGACGAAGGTCGTCTCCTATGCTTAAGACATAGGCTCTACAGTATGCTATGCTGTGTACCGCACCTGAAGTGTGCCTTGCCATGAGTCAGTCAAGGGGTACAAGAGTGATCCAAGAATGGATCACAGGACAGCGGTCAAAGTTATCCTTAGTAACTAGTGGACTAAGGAATTTTCTCGATTATGGAGGTGGTAAAAGAGTTCGTCGTAAAGGGTTACATCGATGCAAGCTTGACACCTATCCGGATAGCTCTGAGTAGAGATACTGGATACGTATAATGGAGCAACAATTTAGAATAGCTCCAAGTAGAATAGTTATTTGGAATAGCTCCAAATAGAGCGTGGTAGCTGCATCTAGGAGATGACATAGAGATTTGAAAAGCACACACGGATCTGAAAGGTTCAGACCCGTTGACTATAACCTCTCTCACAAGCATAACATGATCAAACCCAGAACTCTTGGGTGTTAGTCACATGGGGATGTGACCTTGAGTGTTAATCACATATCGATGTGAACTGGATTATTGACTCTAGTGCAAGTGGGAGACTGTTGGAAATATGCCCTAGAGGCAATAATAAATAAGTTATTATTATATTTCCTTGTTCATGATAATCGTTTATTATCCATGCTATAATTGTATTGATAGGAAACTCAGATACATGTGTGGATACATAGACAACACCATGTCCCTAGTAAGCCTCTAGTTGACTAGCTCGTTGATCAATAGATGGTTACGGTTTCCTGACCATGGACATTGGATGTCATTGATAACGGCATCACATCATTAGGAGAATGATGTGATGGACAAGACCCAATCCTAAGCCTAGCACAAAGATCGTGTAGTTCGTATGCTAAAGCTTTTCTAATGTCAAGTATCTTTTCCTTAGACCATGAGATTGTGCAACTCCCGGATACCGTAGGAATGCTTTGGGTGTACCAAACGTCACAACGTAACTGGGTGGCTATAAAGGTGCATTACAGGTATCTCCGAAAGTGTCTGTTGGGTTGGCACGAATCGAGACTGGGATTTGTCACTCCGTGTAAACGGAGAGGTATCTCTGGGCCCACTCGGTAGGACATCATCATAATGTGCACAATGTGACCAAGGGGTTGATCACGGGATGATGTGTTACGGAACGAGTAAAGAGACTTGCCGGTAACGAGATTGAACAAGGTATCGGTATACCGACGATCGAATCTCGGGCAAGTAAAATACCGCTAGACAAAGGGAATTGTATACGGGATCGATTGAGTCCTTGACATCATGGTTCATCCGATGAGATCATCGTGGAACATGTGGGAGCCAACATGGGTATCCAGATCCCGCTATTGGTTATTGACCGGAGAACGTCTCGGTCATGTCTACATGTTTCCCGAGCCCGTAGGGTCTACACACTTAAGGTTCGATGATGCTAGGGTTATAAAGGAAGTTTGTATGTGGTTACCGAATGTTGTTCGGAGTCCTGGATGAGATCCCGGACGTCACGAGGAGTTCCGGAATGGTCCGTAGGTAAAGATTTATATATGGAAAGTTGTTGTTCGGGTTTCGTAAAAGTTCGGGTTTTTTCGGTATTGTACCGGGAAGCTTCCAGAAGGTTCCGGAGGATTCCGGAGGGGTCTGGAAGTCCGGAAATTGTTCCACCACGTCCAATACAGTAGCATGGGCTGTAGGGGGCGCTCTAGCCTTAATGGGCCAGGGGCACCAGCCCCCCCAAGGCCCATGCGCATGGGAAGGGGGAAACCCTAAGGGGGAGGGCCTCCACTTGACTTGGGAGGAACTCCTCCCCCCCTTGGCCGCACCCCTTGGGGTGGGAAACCCTAAAGGGGGCACAGCCCCCCTTCCCCCTATATATACTTGAGGTTTTGGGGCTGCCAACACATGAGAACTTCTCCCTCTCTTGGTGCAGCCCTGCCTCTCCTCCTCCTCTTCTCCCGTGGTGCTTGGCGAAGCCCTGCTGGATTGCCACGCTCCTCCATCACCACCACGCCGTTGTGCTGCTGTTGGATGGAGTCTTCCTCAACCTCTCCCTCTCTCCTTGCTGGATCAAGGCGTGGGAGACGTCACTGGGCTGTACGTGTGTTGAACGCGGAGGTGCCGTCCGTTCGGCACTAGGATCTCCGGTGATTTGAATCACGACGAGTACGACTCCTTCAACCCCGTTCTCTTGAACGCTTCCGCTTAGCGATCTACAAGGGTATGTAGATGCACTCTCCTTCCCCTCGTTGCTAGTTTCTCCATAGATAGATCTTGGTGACACGTAGGAAAATTTTGAATTTCTGCTACGTTCCCCAACAAAAGTGAGCTCCTTCTGCCCTCTTACCCATCCTCCTCCGCTACAGATCACAAATCGGTAGCCGTCGGGCAGGACGACGATGACTTTGACTCCTCCTGTGAGAACAGCAACCATGTCACCCCCAGGAACCCCTGTTTCCCCAAATGAAGTTATGTCGATCCTCAATTGCAGCTCTGCTAGGTGCTAGTGCTGATTTTTGTGTGTGTATGTATGCGTATGTGGATGTGTAAAACAATAGAAAGATGTATTGTGTCCCTGAGCGTCATCAGCAGCCATAGGCAATGGCACAAAAACAGAATGTGCGCTTGCGGTTTGGTTAGTTTGGTTGTGCAATATTTTCTTTTTGTTTGTGTGGTTCACTTGTCTGTTAAAATTACTCAACTCATGTTGGTGGGAGGTAACGGTCTTTTGATGTAACTGTAATTTTTAATGCAGCCCACTTTCCCATTCATGCATCTCACTAACATTGATCATGTAGTCAAGATGAGTTTTAAAAAGAAACTGAACAGAAACCAAAACATCAACATCTCAAAGAAGTTCACTTATTATTAGATGTACTTCACTTGCTCGGTCCATGTAGTCCACTCGCTAGGACCGATCATTGCCCATTCATGTAGCTCACTAACATTGATCATTGCTCCCTGTTGCAGTTCGATCGAGGCCCATGGCTCCTCCGGCCGGGAGTTCGCAGTTCAGTTTCAAAGTGTTTTGGATAGTTTTCGGTTCAGGGCTTCTTCTGTGTGGTTCCTTGCTTTTTCTTTGAAATTTTTGTGTCTGATCCAGAACTTCACCTCCGCGTTGAGTCCAGAATTGCAGTATAGTGCATAGTACAAAGGAGTTTACTTTGTAAAATATTGTACAAAGGAGTTCACTTTTTATTATTTTTGGAGGAATTTTTTTGCAAATTTGTAAGGACATGGTGTATAATTTGTTAAAATCGATGCAGCTCACTAAGAAAACCTTTGTGGTGCACTTTGCAAAACAAAGGTGTCCACTTGTAAAAAATGTATAGAGGTGTTCACTTTTTATTATTTTTGGAGGATTTTTTTTGCAAATTTGTCAGGACATGGTGTATAATTTATTAAAATCGATGCAGCTCATTAAGAAAACCTTTGAGGTGCACTTTGCAAAACAAAGGAGTTCACTTTGTAAAAAAATGTATAGAGGAGTTCACTTTTTATTATTTTTGGAGGAATTTTTTGTAAATTTGTAAGGGCATGGTGTATAATTTGTTAAAATCGATGCAGCTCGTTAAGAAAACCTTTGCGGTGGACTTTGCAAAACAAAGGAGTTCACTTTTAAAAAAGGACTTTGCTAACTTCCACCCAGTCGGAAGTTAAGAAACAGATCCGCACAATTTCTCACTTTTCTAATTTGTATGCATGCACTAGCGTCATCTAATTTTTTTGTGCGTGTCCACTGTCTACTAGCAGTTAATTAGCAACTACTAATCATATACATGCAGAAAAAACGAGGATGATGTCATCAAAGATTCTTCCCAATGCGAAAATTTAAAATATTTTGTAGCTCTAACCGTCACTCCGATTGAAAAACCATTTTCATATAAAAGATTCATTGCGAGAAGATCTTGAAAACAAGATCCCATATTAATATGTTTTGACGATTTTTTTTCAGGTCAAAAGTCATCAGGCTCACGCTAAGTAAGTTATCATGTCTCTAGTTCATAAGTTACCATCTTGTTTATAAAGAAATTACCGGGGCATAAAAATGGTCAACCAACCTTCTCCCGAGGTGCAAATGAACCAGAGGAAATAATAGGTGATGTCATCTTAGCTTCCCCCTATTTCAAAACTTCAAAATATTTTGTAGCTCAAACCGTCGGTCATATTAAAAATCCGTTTTCACATAAAAGATTTGTTGCGACCAGACCTTCGAAGCTAGATCCCATATTGATATATTTCTATGATTATTTTTCGGATCAAAAGTTACCAGTCCCAGACTAAGTAAGTTATCACTATACGTGATAACTATGTTACATCTTGTTTATGTTGAAATTACTGGGGCACAAAAATGACCCTTCTACCTTTCTCCCAATGTGCAAATGAACCGGAGGACAAAAAAGACGATGTCATCTTAGATTTTCCTCTATTTTAAAACTTTAAAATATTTTGTAGCTCAAATCATCGGTCCGATCGAAAAATCATTTTCACATAAAAAATCCATCATGACGAGAGCCTCGAAACTAGATCCCATGTTGATATGTTATGACAACTTCTTTCAGATCAAAAGTTACCACTAATGGGCTAAGTAATTTATCACGCATGTGTGACATATGTTACCATGTTGCTTACACGGATATTACCGGGGCACAAATCTGGTTTCTTTAACCTCCTTATCAGCTCAGCTTAAAGTTACCACGGTGTTTGTGCGTGAGTTATCATGTATACAATGCCTATATTACCAAACTATTTACACAAATGTTATCGGGGCATGTTTTTAAACAACTACATCGCCAAAATTATCAGGACTAAGGCACATAAGTTTTCAGGTCTACGCTGTGTAAGTTACCATGCTATTCACAGAAAATTTATCGGGGGGATATTTCATCAACCCCCTCCCCCCTCACCAAAGTTATCAGGACCGTGGCACATAAGTTATCAAGTCCGCGATGTGTGAGTTACCATGCTATTCGCATAAAAGTTACCAAGGGATATTTCGTCAACCACCCCTGCGCCCCTCATCGGCGGCAAAGTTTCCCGGACCGAGATACATAAGTCATCAGGTTTGGGATGAGTGAGTTACCGCGCTATTAACATTAAAGTTATTGTGGGTACATTTTTTCACCCCCTTCCAAAGTTATCAGCACCGAGGCACATAAGTTATCAGGTCTGCGATGTGTGAGTTACCATGTTATTCACGCAAAAGTTACCTGGCGGTATTTCATCAACCCCTCCCCCGTGCCAAAGTTATCAAGACCGAGGTACATAAGTCATCAGGTCTGCAATGTGTGAGTTACCATGTTATTCACATAAAGTTACCAGGGGAATATTTCATCAACCACCCATGCCCCCCGCGCCAAAGTAATCAGGACCATGGGACATAAGTTATCAGGTTTGTGATGTGTAAGTTACCATGCTAATCACAAGGAAGTTATCGGGGGT